>NC_092047.1:55585596-55913782 GCF_003086295.3 Arachis hypogaea
ACAACTTGGTACGCACAATTGTAATCTCAACTCTTTATCACAACTTCGCACAACTAACCAGCAAGTGCACTGGGTCGTCCAAGTAATAAACCTTACGTGAGTAAGGGTCGATCCCACGGAGATTGTCGGCCTGAAGCAAGCTATGGTCACCTTGTAAATCTCAGTCAGGCGGATTCAAATGGGTATGGTGAATTGATAATAAAAACATAAATAAAATATAAACTGGGATAGAGATACTTATGTAATTTATTGGTGAGAATTTCAGATAAGCGTATAGAGATGCTTTCGTTCCTCCTGAACCTCTGCTTTCCTGCTGTCTTCATCCAATCATTCCTACTCCTTTCCATGGCATGCTTTATGTAGGGCATCACCGTTGTCAATGGCTACATCCCATCCTCTTTGTGAAAATGGTCCAATGCACTGTCACTGCATGGCTAATCATCTGTCGGTTCTCGATCATACTGGAATAGGATTTACTATCCTTTTGCGTCTGTCACTACGCGCAGCACTCGCGAGTTTGAAGCTCGTCACAGCCATCCCTTCCCAGATCCTACTCGGAAAACTACAGACAAGGTTTAGACTTTCCGGATCTCAAGAATGGCCATCCATGGGTTCTAACTTATACCACGAAGATTCTAATATCTCGGACTCGGTCCCCTGTATTAGATATCCAAGAGATACCCATTCAATCTAAGGTAGAACGGAAGTGGTTTTCAGGCACGCGTTCATAAGTTGGGAATGATGATGATTGTCACGATCATCACATTCACATTGAAGTGTGAATGAATATCTTAGAAGCGGAATAAGTTTGTATTGAATAGAAAAATAGTAGTACTTTGCATTAATCCATGAGGAACAGCAGAGCTCCACACCTTAATCTATAGTGTGTTGAAACTCTACCGTTGAAAATACATAAGTGATGAAGGTTCAGGCATGGCCGAATGGCCAGCCCCCAAACGTGATCTAAAGATGAAACTAAAGATGTAAATACAATAGTAAAAAGTCCTATTTATACTAAACTAGTTACTAAGGTTTACAGAATGAGTAATTGATGCAGAAATCCACTTCCGGGGCCCACTTGGTGTGTGCTTGGGCTGAGAATTGAGCTTTACACATGTAGAGTCTTCTCTTGGAGTTGAACGCTAGTTTGTAACCTGTTTCTGGCGTTTAACTCCACTTTGCAACCTGTTTCTGGTGTTTAACTCCAGAATGCAGCATGGAACTGGCGTTGAATGCCAGTTTACGTCGTCTATCCTTAATCAAAGTATAAACTATTATATATTGCTGGAAAGCCCTGGATGTCTAATTTCCAACGCAATTGATATCACGCCATTTGAAGTTCTGTAGCTCGAGAAATTCCACTTTGAGTGCAGGGAAGTCAGAATCCAACAGCATCTGCAGTCCTTCTTCAACCTCTGAATCTGATTTTTGCTCAAGTTCCTCAATTTTAGTTAGAAATTACCTGAAATCATAGAAAAACATACAAACTCATAGTAAAGTCTAGAAATGTGATTTTTAATTAAAAACTAATAAAAATATACTAAAAACTAAATAAATTATACTAAAAACTATGTAAAAACAATGCCAAAAAGCGTATAAATTATCCGCTCATCACAACACCAAACTTAAATTGTTGCTTGTCCCCAAGCAATTGAAAATAAAATAGGATAAAAAGAAGAGAATATACTATAAATTCCAAAATATCAATGAAACTTAGCTCCAATCAAATGAGCGGGACTTGTAGCTTTTTGCCTCTTGAATAGTTTTGGCATCTCGCTTTATCCATTGAGGTTTAGAATGATTGGCATCTATAGGAACTTAGAATTCAGATAGTGTTATTGATTCTCCTAGTTCAGTATGTTGATTCTTGAACACAGCTACTTTATGAGTCTTGGCTGTGGCCCTAAGCACTTTGTCTTCCAGTATTACCACCGGATACATAAATGCCACAGACACATAACTGGGTGAACCTTTTCAAATTGTGACTCAGGTTTGCTAAAGTCCCCAATTAGAGGTGTCCAGGGTTCTTAAGCACACTCTTCTTTTTGCTTTGGACCTTGACTTTAACCGCTCAGTCTTAAGTTTTCACTTGACACCTTCACGCCACAAACACATGGTTAGGGACAGCTTGGTTTAGCTGCTTAGGCTAGGATTTTATTCCTTTTAGGCCCTCATATCCACTGATGCTCAAAGCCTTGGATCCTTTTTATTACCCTTGCCTTTTGGTTTTAAGGGCTACTGGCTTTTTGCTCTTGCCTTTTGGTTTTAAGAGCTTTTGGCTTTTTCTGCTTGCTTTTCTTTTTTTTCTTTCTATTTTTTTTTTGCCAATTTTTTTCTGCAAGCTTTTGTATTCACTGATTTTTCTTGCTTCAAGAATCATTTTTATAATTTTTCAGATTATCAAATAACATGTCTCCTGTTCATCATTCTTTCAAGAGCCAACATATTTAACATTCATAAACAACAATTTCAAAAGACATATGCACTGTTCAAGCATTCATTCAGAAAACAAAAAGTATTGTCACCACATCAAAATAATTAAACTAGTTTCAAGGATGAATTCGAAACCATGTACTTCTTGTTCTTTTATTTTTAAAATAGTATTCATATTCATAACTTTAAGGCATAGACACTTAGACACTAGTGATCATATAGTAAAGACTCAAACATAAATAAAACATAAAGCTCAAAAATCGAAAAATAGTAAAATAAATAGACAAGGAGATTAAGGAATGAGTCCACCTTAGTGAGGATGGCATCTTCCTCTTCTTGAAGAAACAATTGTGCTCTTGAGCTCCTCTATGTCTCTTCCTTGCCTTTGTTGCTCCTCCCTCATAGCTCTTTGATCTTCTCTAATTTCATGGAGGATGATGGAATGCTCTTGGTGCTCTACCCTTAGTTGTCCCATATTGGAACTTAATTCTCCTAGGAAAGTGTTGATTTGCTCCCAATAATTCTGTGGAGAAAAGTGCATCCCTTGAGGCATCTCAGGGATTTCATGGTGAGGAATTTCCTCATGCTCTTGCTGAGGTCCATGATCTCTTGTTTGCTCCATCCTTTTCTTAGTGATGGGCTTGTCCTTTTCAATGAGGATGTCTCTGGCCTTAGGTGCCCTAGATGGTTATGGAAAAACAAAAAGCAATTCCTTTACCACACCAAACTTAGAAGGTTTGCTCGTTCTCGAGCAAAAGAAGAAAGAATGGATGAGAAGAAGAAGAGATGGAGGAGATGGAGGTGCGTGAATGGTTCTGCCAAGGGGGTTTAGGTGGTTATGATGTGTGAAAAGGAAGGAGTGATGGTTTGAATTTAAGTGGGTGGGTGTAGGTGGGTTGTATGATGGTTTTGGAGGAGTAATGGAGGTGATTGGTGGAGGTTAATTGAGGAAGAATGTTATGAAAAAGGTGTGAAGATGAGAGAAGAATATGTGGGGATCCTGTGGGGTTAAGGACTTAACATCCCTGCTCCAGTTAGGCGTGTAAAACGCCCTTGCTGTGCAATCCTGGCGTTTAACGCCACTTTCATGCTTGTTTCTGGCGTTAAACGCCAGCTCCATGCTTGTTTCTGGCGTTAAACGCCCAAATGGAGCTTGTTTCTGGCGTTTAACGCCAGCTTTCCTCTGGGTGAAATCCTGGTTTTTAAACGCCAGACTGCTGCTTATTTCTGGCGTTTAACGCCAGTTTCATGCTCTGTTCTGGCGTTAAACGCCAGCTAGATGCTCCTTACTGGCGTTTAAACGCCAGTAAGCTCTTCTTCCAGGGTGTGCTGTTTTCAATGCTGTTTTTCATTCTGTTTTTGATTTTTCTGTAGTTTTTGTGACTCCACATGATCATCAACCTAATAAAACACGAAATAATAAAGAGAAAATAAAATAAAATTGATTAAATAACATTGGGTTGCCTCCCAACAAGCGCTTCTTTAATGTCAATAGCTTGACAATGAGCTCTCATGGAGCCTCACAGATGTTCAGAGTAAGGTTGGAACTTCCCAACACCAAACTTAGAGTTTGGATGTGGGGGTTCAACACCAAACTTAGAGTTTGGTTGTGGCCTCCCAACACCAAACTTAGAGTTTGACTTTGGAGGCTTTGGTTGACTCTGCAGTGAGAGAAGCTTTTCATGCTTCCTTTCCATGGTTACAGAAGGAGGTCCTTGAGTTTTAAACACAAGATTGTCCTTATTCAGTTGAAGGATCAATTCTCCTCTGTCCACATCAATCACAGCTCTTGCTGTGGCTAGGAAGGGTGTCCCAAGGATGATGGATTCATCCTCGTCCTTCCCAGTGTGTAGGATTATGAAATTAGCAGGGATGTAAAGGCCTTCAACCTTTACTAGTACGTCCTCTACTTGTCCATAAGCCTATTTTCTTGAGTTGTCTGCCATCTCTAATGAGATTCTAGCAGCTTGCACCTCAAAGATTCCCAGTTTCTCCATTACAGAGAGTGGCATGAGGTTTATCCCTGACCCAAGGTCACATAGAGCCTTCTCAAAGGTCATGGTGCCTATGGTACAAGGTATTAAGAACTTTCCAGGATCCTGTTTCTTCTGAGGTAATGTCAGTTGATCCAGATCACTTAGTTTATTGATGAGCAAGGGAGGTTCATCTTTCCAAGTCTCATTACCAAATAATTTGGCATTCAGCTTCATGATTGCACCAAGGTACTTGGCAACTTGCTCTTCAGTAACATCTTCATTCTCTTCAGAAGAAGAATACTCATCAGAGCTCATGAATGGCGTAAGGAGGTTCAAAGGAATCCCTATGGTCTCTAGATGAGCCTCAGATTCCTTTGGTTCCTCAGAGGGAAACTCCTTGTTGATCCTGGACGTCCTAGGAGGTCTTCCTCACTGGGATTCACGTCCTCTCCCTACCTTGTAGGTTCGGCCATGATGGTTAAATCTATGGCCTTGCACTCTCTCTTTGGATTCCCTTCTGTATTGTTTGGGAGAGTACTTGGAAGGATTTCAGTGACTCTTTTACTCAGCTGGCCCACTTGTGCCTCTAAATTTCTAATGGAGGACCTTATTTCATTCATGAAACTCAAAGTGGCCTTAGATAGATCAGAGACTATATTTGCCAAGCTAGATAGATTCTGCTCAGAGTTCTCTGTCTGTTTCTGAGTGGATGATGGAAAAGGTTTACTATTGTTAAATCTGTTTCTTCCACCATTATTAAAGCCTTGTTGAGGCTTTTGTTGATCCTTCCATGAGAAATTTGGATGATTTTTCCATGAGGGATTATAGGTGTTTCCATAGGGTTCACCCATGTAATTCACCTCTGCTATTGCACGGTTCTCAGGATCATAAGCTTCTTCTACAGAAGATGCCTCTATAGTACTGTTGGATGATTCCTTCAATCCATTCAGACTTCGAGAGATCATATTGACTTGCTGAGTTAATATTTTATTCTGAAGCAAAATATGGGATTCAGAGTATCAATTTCAAGAACTCCCTTCCTCATAGGTGTCCCATTACTCACAGGATTCCTTTCAGAGGTGTACATGAACTGGTTATTTGCAACCATGTCAATGAGTTCTTGAGCTTCTGCAGGCGTTTTCTTTAGGTGAATAGATCCACCTGCAGAGTGGTCCAGTGACATCTTTGATAGCTCAGACAGACCATCATAGAATATATCCAGGATGGTCCATTCTGAAAGCATGTCAGAAGGACACTTTTTGGTCAGTTCCTTGTATCTCTCCCAAGCTTCATAGAGGAATTCACCTTCCTTCTGTCTGAAGGTTTGGACATCCACTCTAAGCTTACTAAGCTTTTGAGGAGGAAAGAACTTGGCTAAGAAAGCCTTGACCAGCTTATCCCAAGAGTTCAGGCTATCTTTAGGTTGAGAGTCCAACCATACTCTAGCTCTGTCTCTTATAGCAAATGGGAAAAGCATAGGCCTGTAGACCTCGGGATCAACCCCATTGGTCTTAACAGTGTCACAGATCTGCAAGAATTCAGTTAAGAACTGAAAAGGATCTTCTGATGGGAGTCCATGGAACTTACAGTTCTGTTGTATCAGAGAAACTAATTGAGGTTTAAGCTCAAAGTTATTTGCTCCAATGGCAGGAATTGAGATGCTTCTTCCATGTAAATTGAAATTAGGTGCAGTAAAGTCACCAAGCATCTTCCTTGCATTGTTGTTATTTTCGGCCATGTCTCCTTCTTTTTCGAAATTTTCAGTCAGATTTTCTCCAGAGAATTGTGCTTTAGCTTCCCTTAGCTTCCTCTTCAGAGTCCTTTCAGGTTCAGGATCAGCCTCAACAAGAATGTTCTTATCCTTGTTCCTGCTCATATGAAAAAGAAGAAAACAGAAAAGAAAATATGGAATCCTCTATATCACAGTATAGAGATTCTTTATGCAAGTATAAGAAGAGAAGAATATAAGAAGGAGAATCCAAACACAAGGGTGAGGAGTATGTTCGAATTCTTAGATGAAGAGGGGTGTTAGTAATTAAATAAATAAATAGAAGGAGGTGAGAGAGAAGAATAATTCGAAAATTAAACAAAATAAAATAAAAATATTTTAAAATTAAATTTAAAATTTGAAAATTAAAATTGAAATTAAATTAAATTAAAATTAAAAACAATTAGTTAATTAAAAAGATTTTTGAAAAAGGGAAAGGTAGTTTTCGAAAATTAGAGAGAGTTAGTTAGTTAGGTAGTTTTGAAAAAGATAAGAATCAAACAAAAAGTTAAGTGGTTAATTGAAAAAGATTTGAAAATCAATTTTTGAAAAGATAAGAAGTTAGAAAAGATTTTTGAAAAAGATTTTGAAATTAGCAATAAAAAAGATATGATTGAAATATTAAAATGATATGATTTTGAAAATTAAAGTTGATTACTTGACTATCAAGAAACAAAAAGATTTGATTTTAAAGTTTAAAAATTGAACCTTTCTTACTAGGCAAGTAACAAACTTAATATTTTTGAATCAATCACATTAATTGTTAGCATTGAATTCAAAAATATGGAATAAAAATAAGAAAAAGATTTTGAAAATTAATTTGAAATTTTCGAAAATATGAAAGATAAATGAAAAAGATTTGATTTTTGAAAAAGATTTGAAAAAGATAGAATTTTTAAATTGAAAATTTGACTTGACTCATAAGAAACAACTAAATTTTAAAAACTTTTGACTAAATCAAATTAAATTTTCGAAAATTATGAGTGAAATAAGTGAAAGATAATTTTTTGATTTTTGAATTTTTAATGAAGAAAGAGAAAAACATAAATTGATGCAAAACATAAAAATTTTGGATTAAAATAAAAGATGCATGCAAGAACACTATGAGTTTCAAGATGAACACCAAGAACACTTTGAATGTCAAGATGAACACCAAGAACTTATTTTTGAAAAATTTATAGGAAAGGAAAAACATGCAAGACACAAAACTTAAAGATTTTTCATGTATAGACACTAACAAATTGAAAATGTATATGAAAAACGACAAAAGACACAAAACAAAAAAATATGAAGATCAAACAAGAAGACTTGTCAAGAACAACTTGAAGATCATGAAGAACAAGAAAGAGACTCAATGCATGTGTTCTTCGAAAAATTAAAGAAAAATTAAAAGCATGCAATTGACACCAAACTTAAAAACTGACACAAGACTTAAACAAGAAACATCAAATATTTTTGGTTTTATGATTTTATTAAATTTTTGTATTTTTCGAAAATTATTTTGAAAAAGAAAATAAGGATTTCAAAATTTTTAATAGGAATTCCAGTAATCTTGCATTGTTAGTCTAAAGCTCCAGTCTAGGAATTAGACATGGCTCACTAGCCAGCCAAGCTTTTAGTGAAAGCTTCGGTCCAAAAAACTAGACATGGCCAATGGCCAGCCAAGCTTCAGTAGGATATTACATGCATTGAAGTGATTAGTTGAATCCTCAGTCCAAAAGAATTTAGACGTGGATTTACAGCCAGCCAGGATTCAACAAATCATCATGAAACACTAGAATTCATTCTTAAAAATTCTGAAGAAAAAAATATTTTTTTGAAATAAATTTTTTTATTATTTTCAAAAATAAGAAATAATAAAAACAAAAAGGTTAAAATTAAAATAAAGTTACCTAATATGAATAACGAGATGAACCGTCAGTTGTCCAAACTCAAACAATCCCCGACAACGGCGCCAAAAACTTGGTGCACAAAATTGTGATCATCAATGGCGCCAACAACTTGGTACGCATAATTGTAATCTCAACTCTTTATCACAACTTCGCACAACTAACCAGCAAGTGCACTGGGTCGTCCAAGTAATAAACCTTACGTGAGTAAGGGTCGATCCCACGGAGATTGTCGGCCTGAAGCAAGCTATGGTCACCTTGTAAATCTCAGTCAGGCGAATTCAAATGGGTATGGTGAATTGATAATAAAAATATAAATAAAATATAAACTGGGATAGAGATACTTATGTAATTTATTGGTGAGAATTTCAGATAAGCGTATAGAGATGCTTTCGTTCCTCCTGAACCTCTGCTTTTCTGCTGTCTTCATCCAATCATTCCTACTCCGTTCCATGGCAAGCTTTATGTAGGGCATCACCGTTGTCAATGGCTACATCCCATCCTCTCTGTGAAAATGGTCCAATGCGCTGTCACTGCATGGCTAATCATCTGTCGGTTCTCGATCATACTGGAATAGGATTTACTATCCTTTTGCGTCTGTCACGACGCCCAGCACTCGCGAGTTTGAAGCTCGTCACAACCATCCCTTCCCAGATCTTACTCGGAATACCACAGACAAGGTTTAGACTTTCCGGATCTCAAGAACGGCCATCCATGGGTTCTAACTTATACCACGAAGATTCTAATATCTCGGACTCGGTCCCTTGTTTTAGATATCCAAGAGATACCCATTCAATCTAAGGTAGAACGGAAGTGGTTGCAGGCACGCGTTCATAAGTTGGGAATGATGATGATTGTCACGATCATCACATTCACATTGAATTGCGAATGAATATCTTAGAAGCGGAATAAGTTTGTATTGAATAGAAAAACAGTAGTACTTTGCATTAATCCATGAGGAACAGCAGAGCTCTACACCTTAATCTATGGTGTGTAGAAACTCTACCGTTGAAAATACATAAGTGATGAAGGTTCAGGCATGGCCGAATGGCCAGCCCCCAAACGTGATCTAAAGATGAAACTAAAGATGTAAATACAATAGTAAAAAGTCCTATTTATACTAAACTAGTTACTAGGGTTTACAGAATGAGTAATTGATGCAGAAATCCACTTCCGGGGCCCACTTGGTCTGTTCTTGGGCTGAGCATTGAGCTTTACACATGTAGAGTCTTCTCTTGGAGTTGAACGCCAGTTTGTAACCTGTTTCTGGCGTTTAACTCCACTTTGCAACCTGTTTTTGGCGTTTAACTCTAGAATGTAGCATGGAACTGGTGTTGAACGCCAGTTTTCGTCTTTTATCCTTAATCAAAGTATGGACTATTATATATTTCTGGAAAGCCCTCGATGTCTACTTTCCAACGCATTTGAGAGTGCACCATTTGGAGTTCTGTAGCTCGAGAAATTCCATTTTGAGTGCAGGGAGGTCAGAATCCAACAGCATCTGCAGTCCTTCTTCAACCTCTAAATCTGATTTTTGCTCAAGTCCCTCAATTTCAGCTAGAAATTACCTGAAATAATAGAAAAATACACAAACTCATAGTAAAGTCCAGAAATGTGATTTTTAATTAAAAACTAATAAAAGTATACTAAAAACTAACTAAATTATACTAAAAATTATGTAAAAACAATCCAAAAAGCGTATAAATTATCCGCTTATCAGGAGCTGAATCCAATTCTCTTCCCACCTGATAAGGATAACTAGGATAGGACTTAAATTTCTTATACCTTGCCAAGAGTTTTATTATTTATTTAAATTAATACCTACAGTTTACTTTCTTTCCATTTACTATTCTTACTTTTTACCTTATACATCAAAAAACCCAAAAATATATTTTTACTGATAACCAATAATAAATCATACTGCCCTGCAACTCCTTGAGAAGACGACCCGAGGTTTAAATACTTCTGTTATAAATTTTATTGGGTTTTGTTACTTGTGACAACCAAACTTTTGTATGAAAGGATGATTGCTTGATTTAGAAACTATACTTGCAAGGAGAATTTATTGTAAATTCTAAACCATCAATCTTCAGTTCATCAAAATGGCGCCGTTGCCGGGGAGTTACAACTGTGTGCCTTATTATTGGTTATTATAAATATTTTCTTTTGCTTGTTTATTTCTTTTTATTTTTGTTTTAATTTTTATTATTTACTATGAACTCTCACCCTTATCGCTTTGAGTTTGGTTCTAATAATGTTGAAAGGAATGGAAGCTATAACAGGAACATGCATCAAGGTCAAAACAATCAAAGATGGACAGAGCCACGAGGATCTGATCAACCCTTTAGGCAACAATACCTTCCAAACTATCATGGACGACGACCATTCAGCAATGCATGTCGAAACAATAGTTGTGATGGACCCCCTTGTAATTACCGACAAGCCCCATCATACGCCTATGAACCACCTCTTCAACACAGCTTTGAACCACCACACTCACAAGCCAACTATCACCATTCACCTCCATATAACCCTAACCCGTATCCACCCCAATTCCAACCTAATTACTCCCAAGAACCACCACTCCCCTATGCACCATGTCCATATCCATCACTCCAAGAATCAAGGGAGCAACTCAAGGAAACATTTGACAGATTTCATGCAACACTTCACCAATTAAATCAAGTGATAAATAGACTACCTTCCCGACGTTCGGACACTCAAGAAACCCCCATGGCTTCATGTGGACAAACTAATGAAGAACGCAGCATGAAGGAGATACTAGAAACCCCACTAGACAGTACAGAGCATGATTTTGTACTAAAACAAGTGGAGGAAGCTAAAATTATAGAAGAAGAAGAATTGGTTGAAGACTTAGGAGACGCTAAACCTCCATGGGAATGCAGAATTGTGGAGAACCCCGTTAAGAAATTTACAATCGATGCTAAGGAGGATAGTGCGCAACCTCCAAGGCAAGAATCTTATGAAGAACTGGACGGAATAATTCAACAAGCAAGTTTCCTTGATGATGAAGACCACGAGTCCAATTCTCCTAGTAATGAACTTGCATTCGCAAGTGAATTCTTTGAGATGGAAGAATCTTCCCCAAGTGAATACAAAGATGATGTAGAGGTAGATTTTTCACAACCTCCAATTTATGACTTAAGTGATGAGGAAGATATCGAGGACTTCGATCAAGACATGGTTACAACTGAAGAAATTTGCAAGGAAGTGGAAGAATTCACAGAAGAACACGAGGGAGTAGAGCTTGCAAAACCACTGGAAACACCTATCCCAAGGCCATTACCACCGAATACTAAATTTAAGTGGGTAAAATCCTTAGCTTTTATCTTTACTTTTCCACTTGAATATGGTTTGCTTGAAATAGATGGTCAGCTTAGAGCTCTTTGCGGCTTTAAGAGTAAAAAGAAAATGGTTTGTGCTCAAGGCTGGTATGCAAGATTCAATAAGGTTCCACGCTTCAATCTGAAGTGTAAGGATTGGTTTTGAGTTAAATTGAATGGGTATCGAAGAATGTTTGGCCATCTTGGTGAGAATGCAACTTTCAAATCGCCCGGCTGGAAAAATATAAATCAAGACAAAGGCAGATATAAGAGCAAGGTTTGGGATCCTGGAATCTATTCTGACATTCAACACCCCAGGAACCTGAAAATCTGTTTGAATTTACTCAAAGGTTTTACGTGCCTAGTTTGGGAGCCCGGAGGCTGTTGGCATTCCAAACAGTGGTGGAGATTTTTGGATGAATTCAAGCACAAGCCACCATAGCAGGAAGCTCATCAAAAGTCCAACTTAAGGACTTTAACTAAAAGTGCTAGGTGGGAGACAACCCACCATGGTACGATCGTTCCTTCTTCAATTTTATTTCGTTTTGTTTATTTTTATTTTATATTATTTTCATTGAACCTGGAATTATTCATAGCATCTACATTGGCATTGCATATTGCATACTGCATAATTGCATAAAAAAAGTCAACCCACGCGAGCGCACAGGCCACGCGTGGGCGTCGAATGAAAATCAGCGTAAAGATCCAACACCCAGAAAGTTGGGCTAGAATCATGCGGCTGGTGTGAGTTTAGCACAAATCGGCTCACGCATTCGTGTCCCTGATGCGAACGCGTCACTTGCACTATGCACATCCCACGCGAAAGCGTGAGCGACGCGTCCGCGTCGCATGGATTTTATGAACCCCCTTGGAAACAGAGAGTTGCGCCAAAACGACGTTGGAAGTGTGCGTTTAGCACAATTTTCAGCGACGCGTTCGCGTGCTTTACGCGTACGCGTCCCTTACCTTTATCCCTATTCATGCGATCGCGTCAATGACGCGTTCGCGTCAACACCCCTTTTCGCCCAATTAACGCGATCGCGTGCTCCACGAGTTCACGTGGATTCGAAAACACTAACCCCCAGTCACGCGAAACCTTACCCTTTCACGCGAAAACCCACCACCACCCCCCATCTGCAACCTCTCTTCCTCCCATCTCTCAACCACCAGCCCTCCTCGCCGCCCAAACCCGACCGCGACGCCTCCCCGACCCCCCCTCCTTGCTCTTCCCTCCCTCCTCTTCTTCCTTCTCCCCTTTCCTTCTCCCTCCACGCCCAACCACCACTGTTGCCGCCCCGTACCGCGCCACCACTACCGCGCCACCCACCCCCATACCCCCACCCAACCACCAACAAACCACCACAACACAACACTCACCCCTCATCTCTTCTCCTGCACCTAAACCGCCCCTGGCTCCACCTCGGACCGTTGCCACGCCGCCGCCCATCGCCACTGTGTCGTTGCCAACCCCACCACCATCTTTCTTAGCCTACTTTCTGTTTCTACACGCTAGGTTCCACCGAACACCGATTTCGTTTTAATCAGTTCGTTGCATATTTTACAGTTTTTGTTCGAAATAGGATAGTTAGAGATGCATGATTGTAGTGGATTTTAGGTGGTTAGGTAGCTAGGATGTGGTTAGTGGATTTAGGCCTGATAATTGCACCGTTCGTGCTAACTGTTTTTATCTGATTCGCAATTCTGAACTTGATATGATGATGTGATGTTCATATGTTCTTCTTCATATTTCATATTGCTGTTAAACTGTTCTTTAATGTTTTTGCTATTTGTTAATCTTTTCAACACTATTTACTTTCATATGAACTGAATTTTTCTGCTGTTTTACTACCCGAAAACATCCAATTTTAGCCAGAATGCTGCCCAATTTTCTACAAATTTATGGTTTAATCTACTCCATTCATGTATTGGTTTGAAAACTTACTATTTTGCATTACTTAGCTACAACCAAACAAATTCATGAATGCACGGGCTAGCATTCTTATTCCCTTTTGTTCCCTGAGTAGTAAATTGCTTCTTGATGATTTTATTCTCATTTTAAACTTACTTCATTTATCAAGAATTATCATCAATAAATTGCACTACTTGCTTGAATATGAGTTGATTGCTCCTCATCTTTGTGAATTTCTTGGTAACTAGGAAAACCATTCTCATGCCACTCACTTTAACTTCCTTTTTAACTCATAACCAGCTCTACTTTCTAACTTCTTTTGGTTTTTCCTTAACAACTTTAACTTTCTAACTATAGGCATGATTACTGCTTTTCCTAATTAACTTGAATTCCACTTCTATTATATTTTGGATTGTGATTTTTCATCTCATCTTTTTAACTCGAATTCAATCCAAAATGTACATATATTTACCTCATATTCTGCTTCTATTGCTCTTTTTGCCTTTATGCTTACATTGACAAATTCCTACTTGCCTACTTGTTTTCCTGCTTTAATTCTTCAATTATATCCTGCTACTCCTACTTTTCAGGATGTCTGAAGCCTAAAGAAAAGGAAAAGGCAAGGCTACTACAGGCAAACAAAAAAGAGGAGAATCTTCTACCTCTATCTTGGATCTCCTTCACGACGATTCCTGGCGGGAAAAGAACTTTACCCCGCAGGAAAAGGCCGACCAGCTCCTCACTGCACAGATACTGTGAGCTCAAGTATCCAGTGTTTGCCACTACCAGGAACCTCTACCTGGAGAGATCTCTTAAAATTCCAGAAGAACTCACCCAGTACACCTCCGAACAGATAAAACAAAGAGGCTGGTTCTTCATGGAAAGGAACTTAACAGAGACCAATGCCTCCTGGGTCAGAGAATTTTATTGTAACTATTTCAAGACCTCCCTGGATGCAGTGAACCTCAGAGGGAAACAAATTTTGGTCACTGAGGAAGCTATTGAGGACATCCTCCGGCTTCAGCCTAAGCCAGATCAGGCTAACGGTTACCAAAAGGCTGAGGAGCATATGAGATACATGAAATTTGACTAGGATGTAGTCAAGCAGAGAATAGCCCTTGATCCTACTGCCCCATGGGTCATGGGAAAGAACACAGTGATGCCTAAGGGAATCAAGTTGATTTACTTGAATGATGAGGCTCGGCTTTGGTAGCAGATCCTGAGTAATTATGTGATGCCAAGCACTCATGAGACAGAGGTGCCCGCTGCTATGATCACCCTCATCTGGTGTGTGATGAAGGGTAAGGACCTGTATCTTCCATGTTTCATCAGATATTATATGGCCAGGGTCGATGTTAGAGGAACTCTCCCTTTACCTTATCTGATCACCCAGCTAGGCCGCCGAGCTGACGTGCCTTGGGAGCTGGCTGATGAGAAGCCAACTGCTGCAGACTGCAAGAAGATCATTCCTCACAGCAAGAAGTTTCAGGCATTAGGGTACAGACCTCCTTTTCTCACTGCCTCGGGTGAGGCAGCCACATCTTTAGATGCCCCTTCTGCATCCGCTGCTGCACCAGCCCCATCCACTGCACCTTCACCTGCTCCTGAGCCCATTTATCATCTGGTGCACCGCCTCTTCGCATGCCTGGATCGTATGGAGCGTCGCAACAAGCGACGCTATGAGCACCTCAAGTTGATGATCCAATCCGACAGCGACATCCCCTCTGAGCCTGACACCGTTTCTGAGCCATCTGATGTGGAAGCGGATGATCATGAGGAGGAGGCACATGCCCAGGCAGAGCAGGGAGGACCTGAGTAGGCTGCACCCCACCATGAGGAGCCCCACCAGATCTAGGCCGCAGATCCAGAGATTTCTATACAGACAGAGCCTCCGCTTCAGCAGGAAGCTCCTCCTACACTTATTCAGACTGCAGACCCTCAGCCTACCACAGAGACACCAGCAGCCCATCCTTCCGAAGATAACACTTCTCACACCCAGCTTCAGTGAGCATCGAGGATGATGCTAACATTTAAGTGTGGGGAGGTCGCCATCTCTGGCATACTATTTTGGTGAACCACTCTTCAGACATTTTTTTATCCTATTTTGTTTATTTTTCTGTATTTTTATCTTTATTTTTATTTTTTATCTTATCTTGTCTTTCAGTACTTGCACATTTTTCTGTATTTTTATAGTATTTCTACATTTTCACTTTAGTTTATATACTTATCTTAGATATTTAGTTTAGTCTAGTTGCAATTTTAGTTATTAAGTCGTGATATAGAACATATAGATCAATTAGTTTAGTTTATCCTTTTTAGCATACGATAACTTGGATTAATTGAAAGTAAAAAAAGAGTAAACTAAAAACTTTAGTATAACAGAATCACAACAATCTACATACTATATATAGTAATAAATGATTGGTTAATTTAAAGAACATTTTTTCAAGGAAGAACACTAAGATTTTAAGGGTCATCCTAAGATTCACATTGAGAATAATGAAAACTCTTGATTTCTACTTGCTTGATATACATAACTGATATATGGTTTTTGAGCTAGAGAACACACAACCTGTGAGTTTTTGAGCCTATCTGTATGGTTACATTATTTAACCATGATCTTTGTATGTCTGTATTCAATATTTGTTGATTTGTTAGATGAAGAACAAAGTTTTAGAAAGCAAGAATAGAAAAGAATAGAGTGATTAGCCCCAAACACTGAGTGAATAGAGAGTAAACACAAATTCAGTAAGGGTTCAATAGCTCATCACCATATATCTCTGCTTAATTGTTTAATTGTCTTGCAAGCTTATGAAATAATTTAACCCAACTCAATTGTGACAGTGCCTTAACAAATATTTAGGTTTGGCTATACATGTATGATTCCTTGAAAATATGAAACAAATTAACCACATGTAAGCTCTATATATATATATAGGTGGGTGATAATTAAAATTGCATGATTCATGTAGGTAGTTTGCATTTAGAATAGATTGCATTTCATGAGATTTCACCATTCTAACTTCACTCTTTCTCTTGGATTTAGCATGAGGACATGCTATTGTTTAAGTGTGGGGAGGGTGATAAACCCATATTTTATGATATATTTTGTGCTCAATTTAAGTGATTTATTCAATCCTTCACCCACTTATTCATGTAAATTGCATGGTTTTACTTTCCCTTCCTTATTTTATTATATATGTGAAAAACATGTTTTCTATGCTTTAAAAATATTAATCTTAATTACCCTTTTATTACCATTCGATGCCGTGATTCGTGTGTTAAGTATTTTCAGATCTCATAGGGCAGGAATGACCGAAAGGATTAAAGGAAACATACAAAAATGGAAGGAAAGCACAAAAATAGAGTTTTGAAGAAAAGGCAGCGACGCGAACGCATGGACGACGCGAACGCGTGCCTAGCGCGAAAATGCAGCGATGCGAACGCCTGACCGATGCGTACGCGTGACAAGAAAAACCCCCAGATGACGCGAACGCGTGACCCACGCAGACGCGTGATAGACGCCACATACAAAAATCTGCAGAAAATGCCCCCAGCGATTTCTGGACCCTTTTTCGGCCCAAATCCAAGCCAGAAACATAGAATATAAGTCAGAGAATGGAGGAATCAAGGGATAGACACAGAACAACTCATAATTCACAATTTTAGGTTTTAGATTTAGTTTTTAGAGAGAGAGGTTCTCTCCTCTCTCTTAGGATTTAGGATTAAGATTTCTCTTATTTTTAGGATTGCTTCTACAGTCACAGGTTCAATGTTCTTTTAAATTACTTTCTAGTTTTATTTATTCTATTATTTTAATTGTTATTTATCTTGTCAGATTTGGCTTATGAACCATTCATGTTATGATTTTCCTAATTAATATAATTTGAGGTATTTCAGACTAATAATTGTCTTATTCTATTTATGATGATTTCAATTCAATTTAGATTTATTTTTCCCTTTTGGCTTGGGTTAAGTAATTTATAATACTTGAGTTATCAAACTCAACTGTTGATTGGAATTGGAATTCTTTGCTGGTTAATTTGTACTCCAATAACTCTAGTCTCTCCACAGGAGTTGACTAGGACCTGAGGATCAAATTAATTTGTCTACTTGACTTTCCTTTGTTTAGCAAGGGTTAATTAAAAGTGGGAGCTGAATCCAATTCTCTTCGCACCTGATAAGGATAACTAGGATAGGACTTAAATTTCTTATACCTTGCCAAGAGTTTTATTATTTATTTAAATTAATTCCTATAGTTTACTTTCTTTCCATTTACTATTCTTGCTTTTTATCTTATACATCAAAAAACCCAAAAATACACTTTTACTCATAACCAATAATAAATCATACTGCCCTGCAACTCCTTGAGAAGACGACCCGAGGTTTAAATACTTTGGTTATAAATTTTATTGGGTTTTGTTACCTGTGACAACCAAACTTTTGTATGAAAGGATGATTGCTTGGTTTAGAAACTATACTTACAACGAGAATTTATTGTAAATTCTGAACCATCAATCTTCAGTTCATCACACACCCCTATGCGTACGCACACATCTTGAAAATTCTTCTGGGTGTTGATAAACCCCATCTGTAGGGTTTATCTTGTATTGGCTTTAGGGGATTTTATGACCTTTTACCCACATTTATCCAATGAAATAGCATGCTTTCATGATTGTCTCCTAATTTGTGCTTAAGAGTGAAAACATACTTTCTAGGTTTTAAAATAGCTAAATTTAATTTGCCTTGATTCCATTAGATGCCTTGATTTATTTGTTAACTGATTTCAGATTTAGGAGGCAAATATTAGATCAAGGGAATGAAGGAAAAGCATGTAAAAATGGAGAACTCATGAAGAAATGAAGGAATCGCAAAAGCTGTCAAGCCGACCTCTTCGCACTCAATCGACCATAACTTGAGCTATAGAGGTCCAAATGATGCGGTTTTAGTTGCGTTGGAAAGCTAACATCTAGGGCTTCAAAATGATATAAGATTTGCTATAGTTGAATTGCGGATAGGGGTGCGCACGCGCACGGTACTCGTACATGCCGATGGGTGCACTTGATCCACTTAATGCAACTTGTGGCCAGCGATTTTAGAAGCCTTGTGGGCCCAATCCAACTCATTTCTGAAGCTATTTAAGTCAAGGATTGAAGGGGAGTTAACATAATTTTGACCATTAGTCATAGTTTAAGCTTTAGAAGTAGTTAGAGTTGGTTTCTAGAGAGAGAAGCTCTCACTTCTCTCTAGAATTAGGATTAGGTTTTAGATCTAGATCTACTTCTTCTCCTCTTCTAATTTTCCTTTTTCTTTCCTTAATTGTTCTCTTGTAATTGTAGAATTCTTCTTCTATTGTAATTCCTTTGTATTGTTAGTTGTAGTTTATGAACTTTCTTTTGTAGATCTACATTTTTCCTTCAATGCAATTGGTAAGTTCTTTATTGTTTCATAATTGTTTTGCCTTTCTATTGTTAATCTTTTACTTTTGTAGTTGTAGATTCCTTTAATTCTTACAATTAAAAATGTTTGCCTTTATTGCATTCTATGTGTTTGTTAAAATGCCTCTTCTAGATATGAGTTAGATTTTGTTCCTTTTGGCCTAGGTAGAGTAATTAGTGACACTTGAGTTATCAAACTCTTTTGTTGATTGATAATTAGAGATTGCTAATTGACTTGGATACCACTAAAGCTAGTCTTTCCTTAGGAGTTGGCTAGGACTTGTGGAATCAAGTTAATTCATCCACTTGACTTTCCTCCATGGTTAGACGTTAACTAAGTGGTAGCAATGGACAATTCTCATCACAATTGAGGAGGATAATGAGGATAGGACTTCCAATTCTCATAACCTTGCCAAGAGCTTTCATAGTTGTTAGTTTACTTTCATTGCCATTTACTTTTCTTGTCTCTTACCCCCAAAACCCCAAAAAATATCTCATAGCCAATAACAAGAACATTTGTTTGCAATTCATAGGGAGAATGACCCGAGGTTCAATACTTTGGTTTTATAAATTTAGGAGTTTATTTTAGTGACAAACAAAATTTTTGATGAAATGATTAATGTTGGTTTAGAAACTATACTTTACAACGAGGATTTATTGTGAATTCTAAACCGTCAAAATTCCTAATCATCAAAATGGCGCCGTTGCCGGGGAGTTGCAATAGTGTTATATTATTGGTTATTGTACATATGTGAATATTGTGAATAGTTTGCTTGTTTGATTTAGTAGCTAGATTTTATCTCCTTATTTTTGTGCCTTTTATTTTTGTCTTTGCTATCATGAATTCTCACTTTGGCTATAAGTTTGGTTCGAATTGTGTTGTAGGAAATGTGAACTTCAATGACCACATGCATCAAGGATGGAACCAACAAAGATGGGGGGAGCCTCAAGGAATTGATCACTCCTATTGGCAACAACCTCCGGATACTTATAGGTATAATCACCATCCTAATGCATGTCAATTCAATGGCTATGGTGAATCTTTTTATGACAATCAATCACCACCATCATATGCATATGAATCTTATCCTCAACATGAACCTCAACCATTCTCACAAGTCTCTCATTACCAAACACCTCCCTATGATCCATATCCATCATATGACCAAGAACCATATTTCTATGACCATTATGAGCAAGAACATTTGGAACCACCACAACCCTATCAAGATTATTACCGTGAGCCACCTCAATGCACATCATCTCCATACCCTTACCAAGAAGAACCACCTTTCCACTATGAACCTTCTCTCCAAAATGATGAACCCTCTTATCCACCGCAAGCCCCAATAGATGAGTCTCTTACCTTGCTACTTCAAGGACAAGCGGATATGCAAAGGAACACCCTAGAGTTTGTGACTAACTTGACCAAAGTAGTGCATACTTTATCCTACCAATACTTGAACACTCAAGGTGCTTCCATAGCCACATGTGAAGAATCAATTGAAGAGCATAGCATGAAGGAGAGATTGGAAACTCTGGTGGAAAATAAGGGATGTCGCTTTGTATTGGAGCAATTGGAAGAGCCTATGATCATTGAAGAAAAGGAAGAAGTGGTTGAAGATTTAGGAGATGTTGAAAGTCCATAGGAATGTAGCATCATTGAGCACTCTTCCAAGAAGCTTGATATTGATGTCGAGGAGGGTGCATGGTATGCGAAATTGTTACTCTGAGGTTGTAAATTTTGTTGTTCGTTCTCTCCCTGGCAATGGCGCCAAAGCCTAGTGCATAATACCATGGTCCAAACATAACTTCATAACTTCGCACAACTAACCAGCAAGTGCACTGGGTCATCCAAGTAATAAAACCTTATGTGAGTAAGGGTCGATCCCACGGAGATTGTTGGTATGAAGCAAGCTATGGTCATCTTGTAAATCTCAGTCAGGCGGATATTAAATGCTTATGGAGTTTTCGAATAATAATAATAAATAAACAGAAAATAAAGATAAAGATACTTATGTATATCATTGGTGAGAATTTCAGATAAGCGTATAGAGATGCTTTCATTCCTCTGAACCTCTGCTTTCCTGCTGTCTTCATCCAATCAGTCCTACTCCTTTCTATGGTAAGCTTTATGTAGGGTATCACCTTTGTCAATGGCTACATCCCATACTCTCTATGAAAAAGGTCCAAATGCTCTGTCACGGCACGGCTAATCATCTGGAGGTTCTTGATCATACTGGAATAGGATTCACCCTCCTTTTGCGTCTGTCACTACGCCCAGCACTCGCGAGTTTGAAGTTCGTCACAGCCATCTCTTCCCAGATCCTACTCGGAATACCACAAATAAGGATTAGACTTTTTCGATCTCAGGAATGGCCATCCATGGGTTCTAACTTATACCACGAAGATTCTAATATCTCAGACTCGGTCCTCTGTATTAGATATCTAAGAGATACTCATTCTAGCTTGTTGCATGTAGAACGGATGTGTTTGTCAGGCACGCGTTCATAAGTGAGAATGATGATGAGCATCACATAATCATCACATTTATCATGTTCTTGGGTGCGAATGGATATCTTAGAAGTGGAATAAGTTGAATTGAATAGAAAAACAGTAGTACTTTGCATTAATTCATGAGGAACAGCAGAGCTCTACACCTTAATCTATGGAGTACAGAAACTCTACCGTTGAAAATACATAAGTGATGAAGGTTCAGGGATGGCCGAATGGCCAGCCCCCAAACGTGATCAAAGGATCAAAGGATAATCCCAAGATCATAAGACGTAAATACAATAGTAAAAAGTCCTATTTATACTAAACTAGTTACTAGGATTTACAGAAGTAAGTAATTGATGCATAAATCCACTTCTGGGGCCCACTTGGTATGTGCTTGGGCTGAGTTTGAAGTTTACACGTGCAGAGGCTTCTTTTGGAGTTGAACGCCAAGTTGTAACGTGTTTTTGGCCTTCAACTCTGGTTCGTGACGTGTTTCTGGCGTTTAACTCTAGACTGCAGCATAGAACTGGCGTTCAACGCCCTTTTGCGTCATCTAAACTCGAACAAAGTATGGACTATTATATATTTCTGGAAAGCCCTGGATGTCTACTTTCCAACGCAATTGGAAGCGCGCCATTTGGAGTTTTGTAGCTCCAGAAAATCCACTTTGAGTGCAGGGAGGTCAGAATCCAACAACATCAGCAGTCCTTCTTCAACCTCTGAATCTGATTTTTGCTCAAGTCCCTCAATTTAAGCCAGAAAATACCTGAAATCACAGAAAAACACACAAAATCATAGTAAAGTCCAGAAATGTTAATTTAACATAAAAACTAATAAAAATATCCCTAAAAGTAACTAGATCCTACTAAAAACATACTAAAAACAATGCCAAAAAGCGTATAAATTATCCGCTCATCAGTGCACAACCTCCAAGGCATATCATAGTCGGAGACTTGGAAGAGGTTTATCAAGAGATGGATTCAATCATGGATGAGTTTTTATCTACAATTGAATCCTTTTCCATTGGACATGAAGTCAAAATTATAGAAGAATGTGCACAACCTCCCATATTCTTGGTGAGCAATGAAGAAGAGAGTGAATCGGAAGAAAGCCACCAAGGGGAAAAGGTTGAAATCGAAAAAGCTTGCGAAGAGGTGGAAACAACAAAAGAAGAGCTTAAAGAAGTAGACCTCGCATTGTCTAAGTGTGGGGAGGTCTCCCTCCCCATGTCACCATCCAACACAACATTCAAGTGGGTAAAATTCTTATCCCTAAGCTTTACTTTCTCACTTGAATATGGTTTAATTGAAAATGATGGTCAACTTAGAGGTATTTGTGGAGTTCAGAGTAGGAAAGACTTGTGTAGTGGTTGGAAACCATTCTAAGCTCATGATGGTTGCATGCTCAAAGTTGTATAGTAACAGTTGGTGGAGAACCAAATTGCATGGGTCTAAGAAGTTGTTTGGAAGCTTCTTTGAGAATTCTTAGGTCATGCCACCCGGATGGAATAATGATGACCAACTTATGGACGGATGTCAAAACAAAGTGTGGGATCCCGGATCGCACAAGGGAAATCCAATTTGGGAGCTCATGATTTGTGAAGAACTCCATCAAAGTTTGAAGATATTAAGATTGAAGAATGGAGCTTATTGGAGACTCAAGCATTGGTGGATGTTCAAGGATAGCTTTAAGCACAAGCCACCTTGAGAGGAGCTCCCCATAAGTCCAACTTAAGGACAATAAACAAAAGTGCTAGGTGGAAGACACCCCACCATGGTAAACTCTTTCCACTCTCTTGTAGTTTTGATTAATAAGTGATTTGAGTTACCATTGTAGATAGTTTTCTTTCCATGTATTTGTTTCAATAAATTGGTTGTAGGTTGCTTGTGGAGCAAACTCTTTTGCTTGTATTTGAAGATTTTCAAAAAGTCAAAAAGATTTTTTGTCATCTTGTATTTTTTTTAGCTAATTTTGAGTTGTAGGAAGTGTTAGGAGGATTTTGAGCTATTTTTGCTATTTCTGAAAAAAAAGGGGCCAAGGACGCGTACGCACGCTGTGCGCGTGCACGTCCATATGCGAATGAAGGCCCATACTCTTTCCAGAGAGTTGGGCCACTCTCGCGCCAACACTGGGCCGATGGCACAACCGCTTGCACGCGTGCATGCACTGCGCCCATACGCGTCGGTAAACATATTTTTGCAATGCACACGCCCGCGCACCTATCGCGTGCGCGTCAATGCGTTGAAATGGTTTCCAGACCACCAACCCAAGAGTTGTGCTGAGCCTGGGCCAGCATTAAGCCTCTAGCCCAACGCACCTCACGCGGACACGCACTGTACGCGTCCGCACCCATGCCTCCATCCCTCATTGATGCCAGGGCATCTTGGCCAGTTTCACTGACCTTTTTCTTTACAATTTTAGGGTAGTTTCATGGATTTTCTTAGTAAATAAGCAAGTTTTGGGTGAATATACACTTACAACTTGATTCAAGCAAACATTGTGAACTTTACATGATTTCATGAGAATTATGCATGAATTGAATGATAAAATGGATGATGCATGATCTCATGACTTGGAACAAAGCTTTGATGCACCTTGTTTGTTTGATTTCAGAACAAAGGAAGTAAGGAAGAGCCACGTTAGCAGCCACGTTAGTCTCACTAACGTGACCACTAACGTGGAAAGGGAGCAAGCTTGTAACGTTAGTGGTAAAGTTACCACCAACAACGCCTTCGAAAGCCATCATAACCCACGTTAGTTGCCACGTTAGTTACATTAACGTGGGAACTAACGTGGAAGAAAAAAGAAGCTCCAACGTTAGTGGTAAAAGTAAGCACCACTAACGTTCCAAAAGGCCACACATAGCCATGTTAAGAGTCACGTTAATCTAATTAACGTGAACTCTAACGTGGAATAAGAAGAGATCGCCAACGTTAGTGACACTCACCTTTGTCACTAATGCTGGATCAGGCCAAGATTGCCTACGTTAGTGGTCATGTTAAGATCACTAACATGAAGGGTAACATGGAGCAAGGGATGATGTGCCAACGTTAGTGACACTAACCTTTGTCACTAACGTTGGAGATGGCAAGCATACCCACGTTAGTAGTCACGTTAATGCCATTAACGTGAAGCACTAACGTGGAAGAAAGGGGCATTTTGAAGCGTTAGTGACAAAGGTAAGTGTCACTAACGCTCTCGAAGCCTTGGCATGCCCACGTTAAGGGCCACATTAGTTACACTAAACATGGATCATTAACGTGGAAAAGAAGGACAAGGAGCAACGTTATTGGTAAAAGTAAGTGTCAATAACGCTTGCGAAGAGCTAAGAGGCTACGTTAGTGGTCACATTAGTACTACTAACGTTGAAGTTAACGTGGATAAACTTGTTTGGAACGTTAGTGATAAAGTTATCGTCACTAACGCTTTCGAACCCAAGTTTACACTTAACGTTAACGCCACTAACGTCCTAACTAACTTCCCATCATGCCTAACTCACATTCTTTCTGCAAGCAAAGCTGAGCCCACTAAAGACTATAACTGCTTCAATTAAAGATCAAGGGCCCATATCCAAGACTTGAAGAGCTAACTAGAAGATCAGAAGAGTAGTATATATAGGGATAGTTTTGAATTAAAAAGTAGGCTGTAATTGAGAGAACTACACTTTTTATATTTTTTACTGTTTCTGCAACTTCTAGTTTAATTCTAGAATGCACTCTTCTCTATCATCTTCCATTTCCAGAGCTATGAACAACTAAACCCCTTTTCATTGGGTTAGGGAGCTCTGTTGTAATTTGATGGATCAATAATAGTTTTTATTATTCTTCTTCTTTCTTTTCTCTTAATTTTACTAGAAAGCTTTCAATCTTCATCCAATTGGGTAGTTATCTTGGAAAGGAGGCTATTCATACTTGGATCTCCTCGGAACCTTGGAAGAGGAATGAGGAGATCATGTTAGAAATGCTTTCTCATGTTGGACTGAATTGGGGTTTGGATGGATATAGTGACATATAATCCTACCAACACTTTGATTTGGAAATACATGTGGTATAATCAGTGACCATACTTCATCTCTTTCCATGAGCAATTAAATCAAGGAATTGGGCAATTGTTTAAGCTTAGAGAGATTGGGTCACCAAGGAATTGGGATTCAATCACTTAAGATTTCCAAGGAGATCAATGAATGCATTGAGGAAGAGATGAGAATGAACTTGATCCGGAGAATGCAACATCTCCTAAGCCCAATGAATCCCCCGTTTCTGATCTTACCCATTCGCTTTTTTTTTCTGCCATTTACTTTTATGCTCATCTCCCCAAATCCCCATTTAAGATTCTGCAATTTATGTTCTGCAATTTACATTCCGCCATTTAGTTCTAGCATTTATATTTTCTATTATTTACTTTCTCGCCATTTAATTTTCTGCAAGTTCCCAACTCAATTTTTGCTTAGCTCAACTAGAACATTCCTCTATTGTGAGTTTTTACTTGATGATAATTCGGCATACTTGCCGAAGGGAAATTGGTTGAGAGATAAGTTTTCGTGCATCACCCATCTACGCGCACTGTTTTCTTATAAAACCCTTATTTTCTAGTCTTTCATCTTCTGAATAGTTTGTAACCTTCCGAGACACTGTTTCAAGCTAATAAACCCCCCATTTTCATCCTTTAAATCTGAAATCAATATAAAATGCCTAGTAATTGAGAAGAAGCTAGGGAAGGAGGTAACTTGTGGATGAAGAAAAGGGATATAATGAGGAGTTATGACTATGATAAACCATAATTTTGTGGTATATCTTGTGCTCAATTTGGTGGATTTTACCAACTTTTCTCACATTTATTCAATGAAATAGCATGGTTTCATGAATTTCTCCTAATTGTGCTTAATGGTTAAAAACATGCTTTTTAGGCCTTTCATTGGCTAATTTTAATTCACCTTTGATTCTACAAGATTCCTTGATGTGTTTGTTAGTGAATTCAGGTTGAAAAGGCTAAGAATGGATCAAAGGAGTGAAGAGAAGAGCATGCAAAGTGGAGAATTCATGGAAAAACAAGGATTTGGAGTGCTTAGAGTGATGCACACGCATGACAGATGCGTACGCGTGAAGAGGTGCATCGTCCAGGCAACGCGCGTGACATGACGCGTACGCGTGAGAAGGAGAATTGCAAGATGACGCATACGCGTGCCCCATGCGTACGCGTCGCAGCTTGCACGTGACCTCATTAACGGCAATTTGCTGGGGGCGATTTCTGAGCTTTCCAGGCCCAGATCCAACTCATATATGAAGATATTACATGCAGAATTCAAGAGGGGTAAGGGGGGGGAGCACTGAGATTAGTTATGATGAACCTTTAGTTAGTTTTCTAGAGAGAGAAGCTCCCTCTTCTCTCTAGAATTTGGTTAGGATTAGGTTAATTCTTCCTAGATTTAGGTTTAATTTCCTGTTTTCATCTTGTTTTCCTTTTAATTTCTTGTTGTTGCATCTATGCTCTCTTAGTTTCCTTGTCAATTTCCCTTTTGATGTCTCTTTTATATTGATGCACTATTGTTGGATTTGGATTTCCTTTTAATGCAATTCATGTTTTATATTCCCTTATTGTTTGATTGAGTTGTTGTTAATTCCTTGCAATTGGGTAGTTGTAGATTTAATACTCTTGTTGTCAATTTACCATGCTTTCTTTTTATGCCTTCCAAGTGTTTGATAAAATGCTTGGAAGGATGTTAGAGTAGATTTTTCTATTCTTGGCTTGGGATGGTAACTTAGGTGAACTTGAGTTGCTAATGTCCAAGTAATTGATGATTAGTGTCCATTGACTCTAGCTTCAACTAAGTCCATTAGTTAGGTGGCTAGGACTTGTGGATTAGGATTGATGTAGCTCATTTGACTTTTCTTTACTTGTTAGAGGATGACTTAATGGGATTAATCCTTGCAATTATCATATTGTGGTTAGTAACAAGGATAGAGATCCTTAACCACCAACCTTTGCCAAGACCTTTTTATCATTTGAGTTTCATTTACTTTCTTGTGATTTATATTTCTTGTCCCTTATTCAAAACCCCAAAATATACAACCCATAGCCAATAACATGTACACTTCCCTGGAATTTCTTGAGAGACGACCCGAGGTTTACATACTTCGGTTATTTTTGTTGGGGTTTGTTCTTGTGACAAACAAATTAAATTCTGATTAAGGATTATTGTTGCTTTAGAACTATACTTGCAACGAGATTTTATTGTGAAATTCTTTACCAACAATTTTCTCACATCAAATTTTGGCACCGTTGCCGGGAAATTGCAAATGTGTGCCTTGTTATTGGTTATTGTATATATGTGAATATTGTGAATTTGTTTGCCTTTTGCTTCTTTGTTAGTTTTTGGTAGTTTTAGGAGTTTGTTCTCTTTATTTGTTACTAGTTTTTGTTTTTATTTTCCCTTGCTACCATGAATTCTCATCCTTTTTGCTATGAGTTTGGTTACAATTATGTTGTAGGAACTGGAGATTACAATGAATATATGCATCAAGGATGGAACAATCAAAGGTGGGAGGAGCCATATGCATATGATCAATCCTTTTGGCAACAACCTCTACTAATGCACTATGAACAAGAGCCATTCTATGATGGATCCCAATCAAATGGCTATGGTGAACCTCCTTGTGACTATCAACAACCATCACCATATGCCTATGAACCTCATCCTCAACATAGCCATTAACCATACTCACAAGCCACTTTTTACCGAATACCTTCCTATGATCCTCATCCATCATACAATCAACCACCCCTACCTCATCCTTGTGACCATTATGTAAGAAAATCCTTAGAACCACCACAATTCCAACCAGTTTACTCCCAAGAACCACCTTAATATACACCACCTCCATATTTTCCCCAAGAAGAACCACCTTCCTATCATCAACCCTTTCTTCTAAATAATGAACCCTCCTATCCACCCCAATCTCCAATGGATGACATCCTTGGTCTTCTTCTTCAAGGGCAAAAAGAGATGAAAAGGGAGGTACTAGAATTTACAACCGCCTTGGCCGAGGTAGTAAATCGATTAGCCTCCCAATGTTTTAATACTCAAAGCACTCCCATGGTCTCATGTGGGGAATCAATTGAAGAGCATAGCATGAAGGAGAGATTGGAAACTTCGGTAGAAAATGAGGAATGCTACTTTGTGTTAGAACAATTAGAGGAAGCCATGATTGTTGAAGAAGAGGAAGAAGTGGTTGAAGATTTAGGAGATGTTGAAAGTTTGTGGGAATGTAGAATCATGGAGCCCTCTTCCAAGAAGCTCGATATTGATGTTGAGGAGGGTGTACAACCTCCAAGGCATATCATAGTTGGAGACTTTGAAGAGGTTGGTCAAGAGATGGATTCAATCATTGATGAATTCTTATCTATAATTGAATCTTCTCCCATCTGATATGAAATTGAGATCAAAGAAGAAGATACACAACCTCCCATGTCCTTGGTAAACAATGAAGAAGAGAATGAATTAGAAGGAAGCTACCAAGAGGAAGAGGTTGAAATTGAAGAATCTTGCAAGGAGGTGGAAGTTGACAAGGAAGAACACAAGGGAGTAGAGCTTGCAAGACCATTGGAGACACCTCTCCCCAAGCCATCACCATCCATCCCTTCATTCAAGTGGATAAATCTCGCATCTCTAAGCTTTATTATCCCACTTGAATATGGTTTGCTTGAGACGGATAGTCAACTTAGAGCTCTTTGTGGCTTTAACAGATAAAGGGAGATGGTTAGTGGTTGGCATTGTAAATCAACATTCATGATGGTTGCATGTTCAAGGCTTAATAGCAAAATTTGGTGTGGAGCTAAATTGCATGGGTCTAGGAAGTTGTTTGGAGGCTTCTTTGAGAATTCCAAGGCTAAACCACACAAATGGAATCACGATGATCAATTAGAAGATGGGTGGGAAAACAAGGTTTGGGACCCCAGACTACAATATGAGGATCAACTTTGGGAGCTCCAAGCTTGTGAAGGACTCCATCAAGACTTGGTGTAACTCATTGGAAATCTTGGAGTACAATGGAGAACCAAGCATTGGTGGGAGTTCCAAGAAGAATTCAAGCACAAGCCACCTTGACAAGGAGCCTCCCAATAGTCCAACTTAAGGACTTAAACTAAAAGTGCTAGGTGGGAGACACCCACCATGGTAAACTCTTTCCATTCTCTTATATATATAATCAATGAATGAATTGATTTGCCATTGTTAGGTAGTTTTCTTCTTTGCATACTCTTGTTTTAGTGTTTTGGTTGCTAGTTTGTTTGATTAGATTTATGCCTTAAGTTGTAGAATAGTTGTTGTTAAATTGTATTTTGCTTGAAGTATAAGTTTTGTTTGTTTGATATTGGAAAATTTTTCAAAAAAAAAAAAAACAAAACAAAAGGTTTGTTGCTAAATTTGAATTTTGGTTGATTTAGAATGTTTATAGGTTAGGAGGATGCCCTGTTTCTGTTTTCTATGTTAAAAAAAAGGGTCACTCCACGCGTAAGTGTGGATGACGCGCACGCATCGTATGCCATTTTGGGATTCCTGGTACAAAAACCAGAGAGTTGTGCTGGAGTGGTGCTGGTTTTGTGCGAAAAGTACAATCTGGACCCACGCGTACGCATGGGCGACGCGTACGCGTCACCTGTACTTTCTACATTCCACGCGTATGCGTGGGCGACGCTCACGCCTCGCTTGTCCCTACTACACTCCACGCGTAAGCGTGGGTGACGCTTACGCGTCGCCTCGCGCCTTATTTCTCCTCCTCCTTTTTCTTTCTTCTCTCATTCTTCTTTCTTTCTACCTTTCTTCTTCTCTCTTCTTCCTTTCTTACTTTCTTCTTTTCCTTCTCTTAAAACAAAATAATAAATAAATAAATAAATATAAATAATAATAATAAATAAATAAATAACAAAAAAAAGAAAAAAAATTTCACTTCTTATTTTTCTCATCTTTCATTTTCTTTTATTTATTGCATTTGCATACTTTTATTCATTGCATTTTAATTTTGTTCTTATAGCTTGTTCTTCTTTCCCTTTCTAAGTTTTTTTTTTAATAATGGTGTTAAATTCTCTTACTTAATTTTTGAGAATTTTTTGGTTATATTGGTGCTTCTTGACTTGTTTGGTATTGTTGGGTGATGAAACTTTTAAATCAATGCTTAATCTTTGGTGACTCTTGTATCCTTTGTGCATTGGTAAGAACTCATATTGTCTTTCACGACCCACTCTTTCCTATTTGAACTTGGTGCTTCTGAGTGTTCTCTTCATGTCATTTACTTATGCCTTGACTTGAATCTTGCATCAATTGTTAGATGATATGCCTTAGTGATGAGCGGATAATTTATACGCTTTTTGGCATTGTTTTTAGTATGTTTTTAGTATATTTTAATTAGTTTTTATTATATTTTTATTAGTTTTTAAATAAAAATCACTCTTCTGGACTTTACTATGAGTTTTTGTGTTTTTCTGTAATTTCAGGTATTTTCTGGCTGAAATTGAGGGACCTGAGCAAAAATCTGATTCAGAAGCTGAAAAAGGACTGCAGATGCTGTTGGATTCTGACCTCCCTGCACTCAAAGTGGATTTTCTGGAGCTACAATTGGCGTGCACTCAATTGCGTTGGAAAGTAGACATCCTGGGCTTTCCAGAAATATATAATAGTCTATACTTTGCCCGAGATTTGATGGCCCAAACAGGCATTCCAAGTCAGCTAAAGAATTCTGGCGTTTAACTCCAAAACTGGCACAAAAGCTGGAGTTAAACGCCCAAACTGGCACAAAAGCTGGCGTTTAACTCCAAGAAAAGTCTCTACACATAAAAACTCCAATGCTCAGCCCAAGCACACACCAAGTGGGCCCGGAAAAAGATTTCTGCATTAATTACTGATTTCTGTAAACTCTAGGCTACTAGTTCTCTATAAATAGGACCTTTTACTATTGTATTTTCATCTTTGAGAAGTCTTATGCTATCTTAGACACGTTTGGAGGCTGGCCATTCGGCCATGCCTAGACCTTTTGTTCTTATGTATTCTCAACGGTGGAGTTTCTACACACCATAGATTAAGGTGTGGAGCTCTGCTGTTCTTCATGAATTAATACAAAGTACTATTGTTTTTCTATTCAACTCAAGTCTATTTCTTCTCCAAGATATTCATTCGTTCTTCAACTTGATGAATGTGATGATCCGTGACACTCATCATCATTCTCACCTATGAACATGTGACTGATAACCACCTCTGATCTACTAGCAATGGCTTGAATGCATATCTCTTAGGTTTCTAATCTAAGATTGGAACCTTCGTGGTATAGGCTAGAATTAATGGCAGCCATTCTTGAGATCCAGAAAGTCTAAACCTTGTCTTTGGTATTCCGAGTAGGATCTGGGAAGGGATGATTGTGACGAGCTTCAAACTCGCGATTGTGGGGCGTGTGACAGACGCAAAAGGATCAATGGATCCTATTCCGACATGATCGAGAACCGACAGCCGATGTTGTGACAGAGCATCAGGACCATTTTCACTAAGAGGACGGGATGTAGCCATTGACAATGGTGATGCCCAACATAAAGCTTGCCATGGAAAGGAGTATGAGTGATTGGAAGAAGGCAATAGGAAAGCAGAGGTTCAAGGGGAACAAAGCATCTTCATACGCTTATCTAAAATCCACCAATGAATTACATAAGTATCTCTATCTTTATTTTATGTTTATTTTCATCACCTTAAACTCCATAACCATTTGAATCTGCCTGACTGAGATTTACAAGATGACCATAGCTTGCTTCAAGCCGACAATCTCCGTGGGATCGACCCTTACTCACGTAAGGTTTATTACTTGGACGACCCAGTGCACTTGCTGGTTAGTTGTGCGGAGTTGTGATAAAGAGTTGAGATTACAAGTGTGCCACAACAAGTTGTTGGCACCATTGATGATCACAATTTCGTGCACCACTTAGCTTGTATTGTTTTCTCACTCACATGTTGTAGCTACTATGTAGTTGAGAACCCTATTGTTATTTGGCATTAACTCCCGCCTATGTTCTATTTGCTTTGATATCTTTGTTATAGGCTTAATTTTCTTTCTCTTTCTCTCCTTCTAGGCTGGCCACCGAGAGGAAAAGGAAAAGCTTCTAAGTGGGGCGACAAACAAGTCCATCTGCACAACCTTTTGAAGGGGCTCAACAGTTGTAGCAACCCATCCACCTTGCTCGTCTTTGGATGCACCGAGAACAGTGCAATCTGTAAGTGTGGGGAGGTTTGGTCGGAGACCGACCTCTGTTGGTAATTAATTCTCTTTCCAACACCAATTTTTAGCTTTCTTTGTTAGCCAGTTGTTGTGTTGAATGATAGTTAGAATTTGTATATATTTTACCACTCTTGTTAGGACTACTTGGATATGGTGATGATTTCTTTTCCAAGAAACTATTTATAGGGCACCCACCCCCCAATTGATTGAAAAATTTTTTTTTTTTAAAACTTGCTTGAATTATATATTGTGGATCGTGTTTTTTGAGCTAAGAACACAAGCAAATGAGATTTGAGTTAGAGGTCTTCCTCTTGAAAGACCCACCAACAGAAGCAGAATGAGCCTGAAGACCGTCCAACTTAAGGACGTAAAAGCAAAGTGCTAGGTGGAAGACAACCCACCATGGTATGATCGTTCCTTTTCAGTCTTAGTTTTATTTTATTTTATTCTCCTTTATGTTTATTAGTGCCATTCATAACATCTGCATCAGCATCTTCATTTTTGCATTCTGCATAAAAAAAAATGCACGCAACGCGCGAGCGTTGCTGACGCGTACGCGTCATACGTGCTTTCGAAACAAAGAAGAAAAGAAACAGAGAGTTGCGTGGGAGCATGGCTGGAGGCGTGCCTTAGGCGCAAACACGCTCACCCGAACGCGTCTGCGTCACTTGCAAAATCAGCCTTCCACGCGTGCGCGTCACCCACGCGTACGCGTGACCCTGCGAATTGGCGTAAACGAGTGTATGGCCAGAGAGTTATGATGGTGTGGGGCTGGAATTGTGCTAGAAGCACAAACCTCTTCACGCGTACGCGTCCGTCACGCGTACGCGTTATTTTTCCAATTCAGGCCATCCACGCGTGCGCGTCCCTGACGCGCACGCGTAGCCCTAAATTTTGGCAATATGCGTATTGAAACAGAGAGCTGTGCGTGCGCGAGGCTGCCTCCACGCCAATAGCACAATTCAAGTCACGCGTACGCGTCCCCAACGCGTACCCATCACTTGAAAATAGTGCAACCCGTGCGAACGCGTGATGCACGCGTACGCGTCGCAAAGCTAATCCACCTCAGCGCCTTATTATTTTTATTTATGTTTTCTTCTTCTTTTTTCTTTTTTTTTTTTAATTTCATTATCTATGTTTTTCTTTGTCTTTCTTTTTATTTTTACATTCTTTTGATCGGTGTTAGAGATTTAATTGGGTGATTATTTTCTTCTATAATTGCTTGTGGATTATTAAGGAGTTGTTTGACAATTATCAACAATTATTTTTAGGTTGTTTGCATGTTCAAATTTAATACTTTCAATAACATATCTATCATGCATACTAAGTGTTTGTGAAAAAGCCCGTATGGCATAATGTATTTATAATTACTCTATCCTTCTACTCTAATGCCTATTTTTCACAAAATCCCTTAAATATTTTATTAATTAAATATAATTGTTAATACAAACGTGATGGTCAGTTTGTTACGAGTGATAATACAATTTAACTTTTGATGCTTGATCTATGCTACTGATGCCTTTGCCGGCATGCCAATAAACGTCTTGCATCTACTTGCCATAACATGCACTTGCTATATTTCCATTGATGAACTTATCACATGTAGTCGCGACCATGTGTTAATGACATCCTTCTTTACCGTGCAATGATTATCACTTGTACCGTCCTCTTTCTTGCTTTAACCTTAGCTTTACATGTTACTTTCTTTTTTCCCTTTTCAGGATGGCCACCAAGAAGGGTAAAGAGAAAGCTACTCCCAAACCACCGGCAAGGAAAGGAACAAAAAGAGCACTAGCTGCGGAACCATCTTCAACATCAGTAAAGCCCTCAACAAAGCGAGTCAAGAGGATCATCAAAGTCAATGAAAAAGAGAAAGCCTTTCCAGCAAAGGATATTGCGCGGTTCACTAACCGCTACTGGGAGCAGATGTTCCCCATCTTAGCTGAGCAGAACTATAACAATGAGCACCTACTCATCCTCCCGACCCACATTGTTGAGTTTGTTGAGCCCCACATTGAACATAGACAATGGGGATTCTTACGGAGACAGCCACGGTAGGTTAACCTTTCATGGGTAGTTGAATTCTACTCCAATTTTCACATGCCAACCCTGTAGTCTGTCTATGTCTGTCAGAAGCAAGTCCCCATAACTGAAGAGGTCATTCAGCGAGCCTTAGCTCTTTTCCCTGCTCCAGAAGGATTGGACACATACCAAGAAGTCTCTTTCAAGCGCCAGATATACCAATTTGACTGGGACACCGTCCTCAGAGTTATAGCACAACCAGGCAGTAGATGGATCTATGGATACCATCGATCCCGACCTAAGGGCATATTGGCTTCAACACTCACCTTGGAGGCTCGAGTATGGGCATAGATTATGTCCTATTACGCCTTTCTGAGCACTCACGAGTCCTCCTTCACTGCAGATATGGCTGTTCTCCTCTGGTGTATCCTTACAGACCAGCCTCTCAACTTACCAAGACACATCCAGAACGCCATGTGACACGTACAGATTGCGTGTAACCTACCTTTTCCTTCCCTGGTTTCAGACCTAGTCTCGGCAGCCGGAGTTTCCTATAGAGCTGGGGACACTAAAGCCAAGATTCCATGGGATGATCAGTACATCCCTAACGGAAAGTACATCAGACCTCCAGCAGCCACTATCAGCCGGACCACAGAACCAGCGGGAGATATTCCTTCTCCTTCCACATCACAAGAACCTTCAAAAAATCAGCTACTCCTACAGATAATTCAGAGGTTAGACCGACTAGACCGGTAGGCAAAGCGAATGGAGTGCCGTAACAAGCGCCGATTTACACACCTCAAGGAGTTGATTGTTGGCAACCACCCACCTGAAGAAGACCCAGACACTCCGGACTCCACTTTATCTTCTAGTAGAGGGAGCCATGACAGTCCCAACTATGGAGATGCTGTTACCAACCCCCCTTTGTTCCTGACTGATGGCACCGAGGACGGTGCCAAGCTTTAAGTGTGGGGAGGTCGGTCTGTACCTGACTTCCGGAGGTAATTTATTTTTCTTAACACCAGTAGGTTATTTTTCTTTTGTTAGGATAAGATAGATTGCATAGTAATAGGTTATTTTGCATACATGTTCTATTTGGTTGAAAAATAATAAGTTTCTTTTTAAGACCCTATTTTAAAAATAAATAAATAAATAAAATATTTAACTAATTTAAATAAAAACTTTTGTGTTAAAACCTGTTTGAAGACTGTAAATTGGAACATGGTTTTAAAGCTAGAACACACAACCTGTGAGACTTGATTGTAATCTATATTTTGTTCCATCCTATATGTCCAATGCTTAATGTGTTTATATGCATGCATATGATTGAGGCCATTGTTTGATTATTAGCTCACTTATCCCAAATAGCCTACCCTTTCATTTACCTTTGTTAGCCACTTTGAGCCTTTTAATCCCCATTTGTTCTATATTTTACAACATCACTAGCCTTAAACGGAAAAACAAATTAATTACCCCAAATTGAATCTTTTGTTAGCTTAAGATAGAAATTGTGTATCAACTAAGTGTGGGAAAAACTATGGGAACCTGGGTTAATGAAAGTGTACAGTGCTTAAATGATAAAATATTGGGAATTTACAGAAAAATAAAAAATCCATGTGCATTCATATGTTATATTTATTTTTATCTCTAAAAAAATCCAAAAATATTCAATAAATAAGTAAATAAATAAGAGGACAAAATTATCCCAATGTTAAATTAATGAAAAGATCAATGCATAGGTGATACAAATTAAAAGAAAAGTTGATGCATGAGTATGAGATGAAAAAGTGGAAATTTTGGGTAGCTAGGCATGAATCTAAAAAGTATATAGAGTGTGTGTATAGGTGAAAGCTTAGGTTGATCAAGGATTCAATTCATAGCTCATTTAGCCATATATATACCCTCACCTTTTTTTTAGCCCCATTACAACCTTGAAAAGACCTCATGATGTTTGCATTGGTACATTAAATACTTGTTGATTGGTTAGGTGAAGAACAAGATTTAGAAAGCATGATTAGAGAAGAGTAGAGTGATTACCCTATACACTTGAGTGATTAGAGTGCACATCTACTATCAGTGAGGGTTCAATGCTTGATTCTATGTTCTCTGCTTTTATGAGCTATCCTCTCACAAGTTTACTTGTCCTTACTGTATGACTTGAATTAGTGGAATTTGATTTATATTTGTCTTAGAGAACTTGTTTCCTTTCAACCAGATAGACAGAATCATCTTAGCATATAGTTGCATTCATAGGTTACATTTCATGAGTCTTACTTTTCCCTACTCATTTATTTTATCTCCTTGAGCTAAGCATGAGGACATGCTAATGTTTAAGTGTGGGGAGGTTGATAAACTACTATTTTATGGTTTATCTTGTGCTCATTTGAGTGGTTTTTATCAAGTCCTTACCCACTAATTCATATGATTTACATGATTTTACAATTCCTTCCTAGTGTTATTCTATGGTTGAAAACTTACTTCCTAGAACCTTTAATTTGTGTATTTTAATTCTCCTTTATACCATTCGATGCCGTGATCCGTGTGTTAAGTGTTTCAGGCTTTATAGGGCAGGAATGTCTTAGAGAATGGAGAGGAAGCTTGCAAAAATAGAAGGAACACAAGAAACTAAGGAGATAACCAGCGAGCATCAACGCGCATGCATGGCTCACGCGAGCGCGTGATATGGAGAAATTTGCAGCGACGCATGCGCGTGCCTAACGCGTACGCGTGGATTAGAGTTTGCACAAAGATGCGTGCGCGTGCTTGACGCGTACGCGTGACACTCCAAGATGACCAGCGACCTGTACGCGTGACTGACACGTACGCGTGACATGCGCGATCTGCAGAAATAACAGAAAACGTTGGGGGCAATTTCGGGCCGAATTTTGACCCAGTTTTCGGCCCAGAAACACAGACTAGAGCCAGGGAACGTGCAGAGACTCAACAGATTCTCATTAGCATAGTTTTAGTTTTTTTTTTCGATCTGAATCTAGAGAGAAATTACTCTTCCTCTAGGTTTTCTTTTACATTCACATATTCTTAGTTTTATGCTTTTGCTTTGGATATTGAAGAGTCATTACCTCCGTTGAAGTTACTATTCTAGTTTGTTTTCTTATTCCCTTATTATTCCATATTCTTGATTCTTGTTTAGAGTTACAATTGGATTATTTTTAGAATTTATTAATACAAAGAATTACTTTTACTTTTAATTAAATTACAGTTATTGTTTATCATGTCTTCCTTTTATTTCCTTTTTAATTCTATGCAAGTAATTCTCATGTCAATGGAGTAGATTCCCAACTTGACATGGGGGTTGATTAAAAGGAGAAACTTGAGTTGGAATGCTCAAGTGATTAGTTGAATTGGAAGTTGTTGGCTAATTCTGTATTTTCTAATGCTAGACCTTCCCAACGGAGAGGACTAGGATTTGCAAATAAGAGTTAGCTCAATCACTTGACTTTCCTTTATTTAGTAAGGGTTAACAAAGTAAAAATAACAACCTCTTTATACTACACTTGAGAGAATTCCAACAAGGATAGAACTTCCAATTAATCATTCCCCGAGTTAAGGCTTTTTATTTTGAATAATATAAATCTCTTTTAATTTTCATTGCTTTAATTTACAATCATATGCTTGTGCCCATTGCCCAAACTCAAAATTTCCCAGAAAACTCCTGATTAATAAAATAGCACCCCTTTGTCAACTCGTTGGGAGACGACCTGGGATTCATACTCCCAGAATTTCTATTCTAAATTTTATGACAACTTTTCTAAATTAATGAGGTGGATTTCTGCTGGTTAAGAGCTATACTCGCAACGTATTTCCTATATTGATTTCTTAATTGGTCAAATTTTCGCACGCATCAGTTATCTAAACTTAGGGGAATTCTAACTAATACTAATCACGGCGCTGTATCCCACAGCCTTTGCCAACCTAACCTCCGTGCGATCCCATCGCCACCGCCTACCTAACCTCCTCAGCACCAGACAATCACAATTAATGCAAACAAACAAATCACAAATAGTATTCATTTACAGCAAGTAATTCAAGAAGCAAGTTGGCAGGTTATACAATTAGGCAAGCTTAAGTAAACAAAGCAAACAAGCATATAGAAGATGCATATGATGAATGTCTATCCTATTGGCTCGTGATATCACTTGTCGGTCTGTACATTCCAACCTGACACATCATTTCGGATGTAGCCTTTTCTGCCACGCCAGAGATATAGTGCCCTGCACACTCATGCAGCAGCTCTTCTGATATGCCAGAGATATAGTGCCCTGCACACTCATGTAGTAGAGAGTCTACTATACCAGGGATATAGGCCCCGCACACTTTCTGCAGCAGAGAAGGAACCAACCACTACAAATCATGCAGTGGAACAATCTGCCACATCGGGGATATATTCCTCGCACACTCTCAACATTCAACAAGTCATGCGACAGAAACATCTGCCACGCCGGAGACATAGGCTCCGCACACTTTCAACAATAACTAGTCATGCAGCAGAACATTCTGCTACACTGGAGATATAGGCTCCGCACACTCTCATATAATCCAATCATTTCCTCATCATCAAATCATCACCAAACATTAGCATTCCTCATCTCAAATCACTTGCAGTTATCCATTCTCAATATTCATCAAGATCATCATTTCTCTTCGAGTCCTCGACTCATCTCAACCATCCTCAATTCATATTTTCCATTTTGAACTCCTTAGTTCATCAATTCTCATTTCATATACCAATCCTTCTTTACGCTCCCCATCAAACCCATCCTCAGTACACTAGAAACCTAGGCCTCCGTCCTCTAACTTTTCAAAGTAAAACCCAATTAAATTCTCTTAAGACTCTTTCCACGTTTCAATATCTAAAAATAAGCCCAAGAATCTGAAAATGGTATCATAGAAGCTTACAAGCTTGTTGGGAAGGTAGAACAGCTAAAAACAATGTTTAAGTTTGAGAAATAGGGTGTGTGCGTATGCACAGGGGTGTACGTACGCATGCCCAGGAAGTTTCAAAATGTGTGCGTACGCACAGGGTGTGCGTACGCACAGGTACCAAAATTCACAATGTCTGTTCACTCGCACAACCTGTGCTAGCGCCCCCAACAGACTGACCTTTCCAACGTGTGCATCCGTACAGGGCTGTGCATACGCACAGGTTGTAAAACTTTCTTGGTGTGTGCGTGCGCACAAGGCTATGCGTACGCACATACCAGAAATCACAAAATTCTGCAACTCTGCAGAATTTCAGGTTTCGACACCAATCTTTGGATGGTCATAACTTTCTCTACAAAATTCCAAATTTTACAAACTTTATATCAAATTGAAGGCTTTTCAATAATCTTTAATTCTAAACCAAATTCAACAAATTTTGGAAACCGAGGTAGAAGTTATGATCAGGCAAAGTTCACCAAAAATCTATTTTTATCGAAAACCTCATAACCTCAAATTTTAACCAATCTCAATCCAAATCAAATCAATCACATATCAACCATACCATAACAACCCAAAATTTATACCAAATACTACTTCAACCATTTTCTCAATCTCAAAAACCTCTAAGCCATTCAACAACTCTAATTCCAACCAAAGTCACATTTCTCAATTTCCATGGACCTCATTAACATCAATATTATCAATTACCATTTCCGTCAATCATCAACATAACTAATCACCATAAATACTCATCAACACCAATACAAATCCTCATCAACTCCAATAATTATCACCACACAGTACCCAAAATTACTCATATCCATCAAAATGTTTATTCTTCTCATTATCCTTAATAACTCACATTTACACCAATTGTCCTCAAAATCAAAATTCATACTTCTCATCAATTTACCTCAACATTAACAATCATTATAAACATTCATATGTCCACAGTCAACATACAGACTCATCAACATCAACCAACATCATAATATATCATTAACACCAATAACCCTCATCAACAACAATAAACCACAACTCTAATCATCTACCAATACCAAGCATCACACCCACTCTCATCAACCATATCAACAACCATCAACAATTAACATTGAATCACATATAATTATTCATACATCACCCATATCCAATCCTAGCTTAGGGTCAACTAGCCTAAGTTTCCAGAAACATTATATATTACATAAAAAAAACTGAAACCATACCTTGGCCGATTCCCAAACGCTCCAAACACCAAAACAAAGCCACCAAACTTGATCCAAAGCCTCAACCAACTCCAACAAACACCAAAGCTTAAACTAACAACACATATATCACCAAAATCAAAACCTAAGGTACAAAAAACAACTAAACACAAGGGTTTAGTAAAACATTACCTTACCCAATGAGATTAAGGGTAAAATCTAACAATTACCCGCTACAAGAGACCACCTAAACAAGCAAAACCACAAAATCTACTCAAAAACCAAACATAAAAACTCACAGAATCTAGGGCTGGAAACTGGGGATGGAGTTTCCAGTTTTTACTAGAAAAACTTAAATAGAATGGAAGAGCTCGTCGAGAGCTTTGCGTGGCCACAAACGGCTCGTCAATCGGAGGACCGGATCAAAAGTTATGTTTTTCGGAAGGTGATGATAAATAGTACCACCACCTCCCCTCTCTCAATCCGCGTGGCTCTCTTTGTGGAGGGTGAGAAATGAGTTCAAAGCTCATTTAATGAGCTTATATATGTTGGACCTTGGGCCCAGTTTGGGCCCAGTCCAACCCGTTAGCGTTTTTGGTTTGTTTGGCCCACTTTGGGCCAAAACCTTTAAAATTAGTGCCCAGTTTTAAATTCTAAAATTATTTTGGTCCTTTCAAAATAATAAACCAATTTTCTAAATCTTATTTTTTCTCAAAATACAGTACCGGGCAGGCTTAAACCTGTTCGATTGGTTCGGCTGCCGGTTCTCGGTCTTTCGCAGAAAATACATTTTCTAACTCGGAAAAATTCATTGAAACAAAATTTCACCTTTTTATTTTCAAATTAAAACTTTTAAATTTTGAGTCTATCTCGGGCACTTAAATTATTATTTTTATAAAAATGGTTTTGCGTGAAAAGCTCAGGCTCTTATAGCAGCCACTAAAGCCCCATCATTTTCACTTGATTTTAACACAAAATCAACCCCAATTTAAGGGTTAGGGTTCGAAACTCCAACAGCCACAAGAACATGCATTCATAGCTTGAATATCATCAAATTTTATCAAAATTTCAACAAACTTTCACCAAGAATAACTCATATAAGCATTCAATTTCAAGCATAACAAAACCATGTCACAATTACATAACTCAAGCACAATTAATCAAGATTAATTTCACCAAAACCTACCTTAATTTGTTGCTCCAAATTTTGGTTATGCTTTAAGTGTTCCTAGAGTAGTTTTTCCTCATAAAACACATCAAGAACAACTTTAAAACTCAAAACCATCAACTAACCAAAACTTTAGCAATAGCTTACAAAGGATATCCTAACCTTAAATGTGCTGAGAATTGAGGTTTCTTAGCCCTCAGGTCAAGTTAAGCTTGATATCTAAGGAAGAACATCAAGAAAACACATGTTTAACATGGTTTCTTTGAAAACCAAATTGAAGAAGGAGGGAGGCAGCCATCTCACCTGATTTTCAACCATGAAAAGTTACATGGTTATGTAGAAGAAGAAGAAGAGAGGATCATTTTGGTGTAATTGGAGTTTTGATTTGAGTTTTAGTTCAGAAAAAATCAAGGTTTGAAGATTTATGAACCAAGAACTTTCTCTCCTTTTTCTCTTGATGATTTTCGGCCGCAATGAGCAAATGAGGCAGCCTTGGAGGTCTTGGGGGTGTAGGAAGAGTTGTGATTGGTTGGCTTGGAGGTGGATTAAAATATCTCAGGTGTATAATTACTAAAACTAGATGTATTATAACATACACTTAACAACACTTCTAGATATTAATATCTACGCTACTAGTATAAATGACACTAGTAACATGATTAACATGAGAATAGAAGATATATGATGAGGCATTAGCATTCCTAAAGTCATCAGAGAGTGCTCGTGTTAATCTGTACCAGTAGATTGTGAACCCGGTTAAACTGATCTCCTGTTTTTAGCTAAAACAGATCAAATAATATTATAATATTATTCAAGCATCTCTAATATTAATATAATTATAATATTATATTAATATTTCTCTTCTCTTATGAATCGAGTCCAGTTCGTGAAACTGAGACTAATTACGGACACCAGAATCAAAAACTCCTAACCAATACAGCTTAAAAACTAGGTTCTTTTGCGACTGTGTCGTCAAGCTTATCTCAAAAGAGGTTCTTGCTTTTTTAATGACATAATGATTATATATATTGAGGTGATTGATGATATATCAGAGATGGTCCCTTCACTGATCTTCCGAAAAACTCCGTATCTTCAGAAAAGATCTCGTGTACCCGAAAACTAGGTTGTTACACTAGTCCCTATTCTAAAGCTTGATATTTTCATAGTGCTACTTGGAGCAACGCTCCAAGCGGGCAATCACCTCGAGGAGCTTTAGGACGAGGTGATGTATCGGTTAAGAGGATGATGGTTGTGCTGATGTCTGCTATGGCTGGGATGCTGGATTTGCTACTACTGAATGGCTTACGAAAGATGATGCCTTGCCTCTCCCTTTCCTTCTGGTTGTGGCTTAAGGATTGTGCCACCAACCATGAGGAATAAGCTGCAGACGATGGTGGGTATGTCATCAATATCCTCCCAAGCCATGCCAGCCTTCTGAGCTAACAGTGTGATCTGAAAAGGAAAGGCCAAGTTGCCCACGATATGCTCCCTTCACATTGCCTCCTAAATGAGTCTTAGAAGCTATAGAGGTTTTCTCTCCAAGATACAACTGATTAGGATGGCCATGTCAGCTATAATCTTGGTCTTATGCATGCTTGGGAGCACATAATTAGCTAAGATTTGCTGCCATAGGCGGGCTTCGATTGTCAAATACTTGATTGTAATTCCAGTGGGGCCTGGCTTCTGAGTTCCTATTATCCACTGGGTGTCCAGCTGTGCTATCACTTCTAACATCTTGTCCCAATCAAGACTGATTATCTTGCAAGCCTCTTGTGCCTCTTCATATCCATCCTTACGCTTCAGTTTGGGTAGAGGCCTAAGGAATTCTTGAAGGGTGGTGTAAAATTCAGATAAATTTTAAATAATTAATTAATAAATTAATTATAAGCAAAAAGGTTTAGAATAGAAATTTGGACTCTTATCTTAATGGTTTAGGTCCAAGATAGGGCCAAAAGACCCAAAATTGCCAAACAGGCCATGTTGGGCCCAAAGCCCATAACCCAAAGCACTAACACCACCTCACTTAGCTATTTCAGTACTTACTACCCTCATTTGAGAGAGAAGCCACACATAGAGAAAAGGGAGAAAGAACAAACCCTAGGCCACTATTCATCACAAACTTCAAATCCATATAATGTTTGCTATGGAGATTCGATTGACGAGCTGTTTACAGCTACGCATTCATATCGGATCCCTCTTGAATTTTATTCTCTTCAATTTTGCATTTTTAGGGTGTATGCTATTGAAATCTTGTAATTTTAGTTTTTTAGGAGTACTCTAGCATGGATTACTGGTGGGTTCTATCCCATTTTTTTGAGTGGATTGAGGAAAGAAAGCTTTTCTTGCTTTTGATTTTTTCCAATTTTATGAACTCTAGTTTGATATTTTGGTGAATTTGAATTCTATTGAGTTATTTGAGTACTTGACATTGGATTCTTGCAGAATTGAATGCTTGGGTATTTGTGGAACGCTTTGTGGAGGCATTGTTTGGCATATTAAGGCTTGGACCCATTCGGAGAGGAAATCAAAGAGTTGGAAAACTGCCGTTATTAAGGTACAGGTTTTAGTTTCAAGTAGGTGTTATGTAAAATTATGTTAAAACCCTAGGTTAATTGTCCCTAGGATAGGATTGAATGGAAATGGTTGTTGATGTGATTGATTGGTTGTGTAAACTGAATTGCTATTGAGTAATGTAAAATATGTATATGAATGAATTGAATATATATTGTGGTATGATTATCTATAATGGTGGTGTATGTGGAAGTTAGGTTGGAGACCGTGATAGGGTGAGAAATCTCCTACTTGGTAAGTTGAGGTAAGTGTGTGAATTGTGGTTGAAATGACAGATATAAATTTAAAATTTATAAGTGGTAATTGTATTGTAAATTGATGTTTTGATGGTTTAAGCTATATGGGTTAGACTTGGGTTGGTTAGGCTTGAATGAGTTATAAGATATTTGAGTATTGAGAAATGTGTGTTGATGGTGTCTAGTGAAGGTTTAGGATCGTTTAGAATGGAGTAAATTGGTGAATTTGGCTGAAATGACTTTATGAAAAAATTGGTAGGTTTTTGACCAACTTCGACGGGATATAACTTGGTGCTCGGAGTTCAAAATTGACGAAATTGATCTTGAATTAAATCTAGTAAAACGATCATCAAAACCTTCCAAAAAAAAAGGAGGAAAATGAAATTTCATAGAGGAAGTTATGAACGATTAAAAATTGATGTTTGAAACTGAAATATGAGATGTTGCAGAAAACCAGGAAATTAGCCAGTGTACACACGCATAAGGCTGTGCGCACACACGGGTCAGAACGAGTGTGAAGACTCCTGCATATGCACATCAAGTGAGTTTTGAAAGTTGTGCGTACGCACGTGGTGATGCGTACGCACAAGGTGGGAAGCACTTCTGATTTGTGCATATGCACAAGGTGATGCATACGCACAAGTCCTATTTTCTTAAAGAAGCTCTGGTTTTAACTCTTTGGCCTTCCCAGCAAGCTTATAACCCTCTATAAACCCTATATAATGTCTTATAGATGATGATGAATATGAATATGATGAGTTCTAATTGAGAAATGATTGTATTAAGTTGCAATTTTTGCTTCTAATCCTGATTATGCTTGATTGGATTATGTTAATGATGAGTTTGATGATGATAATGATTATGATTAAAATGTGTGCCAGGCACTATATCCCAAGAGTGTAACGGACACTATCCCAGGTAGCCTGTTCTCTTGGTGTGTAAAAGTGTGTCGGATATTATATCCCTAGAGTGTGTCGGGAACTATATCCCATAAGTGTGCCGAACAGTATATCCCAAGAGTGTGTCGAACATTATATCCTAAGAATGTTTCGGGTACTATATCCCATGGTACACAAGAGAGACAATGTTTGGGTTAGCTACCTGATGTGTCGGTGAAGAACAAAACTCTCGCGTGATCTAGAATTTTCTCAAATAAATTCGCGTTGCAAGTATAGCTTCTAGACCGACAAGAATTCCTTTCTTACAAAAACTTTGATTGTCACAAGTAACAAACCCCTTTGAAATTGATAACCGAAGTATTTAAACCTCGGGTCGTCTTCTCAAGGAATTGCAGGGAGGTGCTCTTATTATTGGCTATGAGTCTTGTAAATTGGAGGTTTTAAAATAAGGAACAGGTAATTTAATTGACAAGAAAAATAAAATAATAATAATAAAATCTCTTGGCAAGGTATTAGAACTGGAAATCCTGTCCTTGTTATCCTTATCAGGTGTGATGAGAATTAGATTCTGCTCCCACTCAGTTAAGTCAAGTGGACTAATTAATTTGATCCTCAGGTCCTAGTCAATTCCTATGGAAAGACTAGAGTTATTGGAGTACAAATTAATCAGCAACTCCCAATTTTAACCACTGCTTTATTTGACAACTCAAGCATCACCAATTACTTAACCAAAGCCAAAAGGGAAAATTCTAAATTAAATTGAAGACATCATAAATAGAATAAAGTAATCATAAGGCTAAAATACCTCGAATTATATTAATTAAGAAAATCTTAACATGAATGGTTCATAAGCCGACTTGGCAACATAAGTAATTAACAAATAAAAGCATTAAAGTATCTGAAAGTAGAAGAGAAATATAAAGTAAAAGGAATATTGAACCTGTGATTGAAGATGAAATGAACTAAACTAATAGAAATCCTAAAATCCTAAATCCTAAGATAGAGGAGAGAACCTCTCTCTCTAAAAACTACATCTAATCCTAAAATTATGAATTATGAATGTATGATCCGTTCTCTCTTTGATTCCTCCATTCTCTGGCTTATATTCTGTGTTTCTGGATTCAGAATTAGGCCGAAAAAGGGTCCAAAAATTGCTGGGGGCGTTTTCTGCAGATTCTGGTGCGTGGCATCTGTCACGCGTTCGCGTAGGTCATGCGTTCGCGTCATCTGAGAGTTTTCCTTGTCACGCGTTCGCTTCGGTCACGCGTACGCATCATTTGCGTTCTGCTCAAGGCACGCGTCCGCGTCAGTCACGCATTCGCGTCGATGCCTTTTTGTGCTAGGCACGCGGCCGCGTCGTCCATGCGTTCGTGTCGCTGCCCTTTTCTTCAAAACTCTATTTTTATGCTTTCCTTCCATTTTTGTATGTTTCCTTTCTGTCCTCTAAGCCATTCCTACCTTAGGAGATCTGAAAAAACTTAACACACAAATCACGGCATCGAATGGTAATAAAGGGTAATTAAAATTAATATTTTTAAAGCATAGGAAACATGTTTTTCACATATATCACATAATAAGGAAGGAAAAGTAAAACAATACAATTTACATGAATAAGTGGGTGAAGGATTGAATAAATCACTTAAATTTAAGCATAAAATACATCATAAAATATGGGTTTATCAGTCGGGTTCTGGCAATTTAATTGACATGTGAGTTCATGACCAGTAGGATAGGAATGCATCATATGCATCTATTTGTTATTGTTTAGGTGTTCATTATTGTACTTAGATTGCCTACTTGAATATCTCTACTTAATTGATAATTGCCATACTTGTTATAATTTGTAACAGCCCAGGCCATCCGCTAGCACGATATTGTCCGCTTTGGCACACAAGGCCTCACGGTTTTGCCTTTGACGATAGGGATGATAGCCGAAACCCTCCACACTCACTCGTCAAAATGCGTCATGCTAGGGAGAGGTATCCACACCCTTATAAGGCATGCTTCGTTCCCCTCTCCAACCGATGTGGGCCTTACAATCCACCCCCCTAAGGGAGCCCAGCGCCCTCGCTGGCACATCGATCCGGGTTCTGGCTCTGATACCATCTGTAACAGCCCAGGCCATCCGCTAGCACGATATTGTCCGCTTTGGCACACAAGGCCTCACGGTTTTGCCTTTGACGATAGGGATGATAGCCGAAACCCTCCACACTCACTCGTCAAAACGCGTCATGCTAGGGAGAGGTATCCACACCCTTATAAGGCATGCTTTGTTCCCCTCTCCAACCGATGTGGGCCTTACATAATTGCTCCTTATTTGTATTTGAATATTATTACTTGTGCTTGTTGCTATTGACTGATTACTGATTTGATTGAGTTTGAGATGCTGAGATTTGTTGTGAAGAACTAAGGTTATGGATCACTATTATAATTGAGAGCTTAATATGCTTACCATATTTGGATTAGTGAAATCCTAGGCTTGAATCTTGCCTGTTTGGAGATTAGCATTGCCTAGTGGGTTCGTATAGTTTTACGTTATCTCTAGTTGGAATTGTTACCCTGTTGGAAACCTTCGAGTTCTCACCCATTTGGATTTTGTTTTTTTTTTTTTTAGATACAGCACGTGACGTACCATGCTGAGCGTGCTGGATTCTCATGGATAGCAAAGAATCCTTTATATTTTGTATTTTGTGCTTAGTTATGTTTATTTATCCACTTTTGTGCATGTGTTTGTATATCCCTCTTAGATTTTGATTTGGAGTTGCAAGATTGTAATCTGATATACTTCTGGTTTTGTTATATAGCTTCTAACTGGCCTTTTTCTTTGCAGGTCGTAACTAGTACTTGCTATGGATCTTCTTTTGAATCTTATATATATATATATATATATATACCATTGTTGATTTTGTTCATTGGTTGTTCTTAGTTTCAAGCATTTTTACAATTTTGCCATGTTTTATGAATATGCCTACCATGTGTTCGATGAAATGTCAATTTTTAATATGGAGTAGATATTCACTCCTTCGCTTGGGGAAAATGAGTATATGGAATACTAGAGTCATAATGTCCGACGTTTAGTGATAATTCTTGGGTTGTTAGTTGTCCTTGTTTCCACTAACGCTAGCTTTTTGCTAAGGTAATTAGTAAGTTAGCTAGGATTTGTGGATTAAGAACAATTATGCTCACTTGACTTACTCTTTGATGTTAAGGGTTGACTAGGTGAGATTAATCCATCATAATTATCATACTTGTGGTTATGGCAAAGAAGAGATTCCATAGCTCATCCCAAGTCAAGGTTCCATTTATGTTTTGAACCACATTTCCATCATTTTAAAGCATTACTTGTCCATATTACATAGATAATTCTTTTAATTTATTCCTTTATTAGTTTATTAATTAATATTTTGATTGTTCTTTTATTTCTTTAATTGTAGCTTCATTATTGAAAACCCTTGATTTTCACAACCAAAATTGTGTGCTTATTGTCACTAGTTCCTAGGAAAAATGACCCGAGGTTTAATTACTCTCGATTATTTTTATTTGAATTAAACTTTGATTGGGAGTGTTACTTGTCGGTTTGGACTATGCTACCAACGAATAAATTGTTTTGCTAAATTTCTGAACCGTCATAATTTTCTTACATCAGTTACCCTCCTGGGAACTATCGGGTTATCACCCGTCGGGATTTTGTTATTTTTCAAATACAAGACGTGACGCACCTCGCTGGGCATGCTAAATTCATATGGATAGCGAAGACTCCTTTACATTTTGTATTTTGTGCTTAGTTATGTTTATTTCTCCACTTTTGTGCATGCGTTTGTATATCCCTCTTAGAGGTTGATTTGGAGAGGCAGGAATGTTTCTGATTATACTTATGGTTTTGTTATATACCTTCTAGCCAGCCTTTTTCTTCGCAGGTCGAGACTAGTACTTGCTATGTATCTTCTTTTGCCTTTAACGCTACATGTGTGATGATGATTTTATCGCTTTTGTTTTATCCCTCCTTCAGAGGCTGCTTGTTAAATCATATTTCTTCGAATACTCTGTACGTACTTTTCCATTTTAGAGGTCGTAATACCTCACCACCTCTGATTTACGGCTATAGCATAAGTCTTTGTGTGGTAGGTGATAAACCCCATTTTTAGGGTTTATCTTATGTTAAATTTAGAGGGTTTTGTCAACTTTTCTCCCATGTATCCATTGAAATAGCATGGTTTTGTAAATTCTCCTTTAATTGTGCTTAAGAGTAAAAACATGCTTTTTAGGTCTTAGAATAGCTAAATTTAATTCACCTTGATTCCATTAGATGCCTTGATATGTTTGTTAAGTGATTTCAGATTTAGGAGGCAAAGATTGGATTGAGGGAATGAAGAAAAAGCATGTAGAAATAGAGAACTCATGAAGAAATGAAGGAATCGCAAAACCGTCAAGCCTGACCTCTTCGCGCTTAATCGACCATAACTTGAGCTACAGAGGTCCAAATGAGGCGATTCTAGTTGCTTTGGAAAGATAACATCCAGGGCTTCAAAATGATATACATTTTGCCATAGTTGCATCGCGTTTAGGGAAGCACACGTGCACTGGATGCGCGCGCTAATGTTGTACGTGACTCACTTAAGTGCAACTCGTGGCCAGCGATTTCTGGTGCATTTTGGACCCAATCCAACACATTTCTGATGCTATTTAATCCAAGGATATGAAGAGGGATGACACACTTAGACACCTAGTCATCATTAGTTTAGTTTATATTAGTTTTAGAGGGAAAGTTAGTTTTAGAGAGAGAAGCTCTCACTTCTCTCTAGGATTAGGATTAGGTTTTATATCTAGAGTAGAATTTCTTAGATCTAGGTTAATTTCATGCTTTGATTCACTTTTCCTTTTGTAATTCTTCTTCTTCTACATCTCTTCTCTCTAGTTTAGCATTTAATTCTTGTAATTCTCTACTTTTATGTTGATGCACTTTTGTTTTCTCTATTTTCTCTTAATGCAATTTATGATTCATGTTCCTCTATTATTGAATTGCTTTGTTGTTGTTAATTCCCTTGCAATTGAGTAATATAGATTTACTTTCCTTTCAATTTTACTATGTTTTCCTTTTGTGCCTTCCAAGTCTTTGATAAAATGCTTGGTTGGATTTTAGAGTAGAATTTTATGCTCTTGGCTTGGAAAGGTAACTTAGAAACTCTTGATTTACTAATGTCCAAGTAATTGATGATTGGGAGTCATTAACTCTAGGTCTCACCAATTGAATTGGTGGAAAGCTAGGACTTATGGACTTGGATTGGTATAGCTCACTTGACTTTCCTTTACTATTAGTTAGGGGATGACTTAGTGGGATTGATCCTTGCCAATTCTCATGTTGTGGTTAGTGATAGGGATAGAGATCCTTGACCACCAAACCTTGCCAAGACTTTTATAGCTATTAGTTTACTTTCTTGTCATTTTTTTTGTCTCTTATCCAAAACCCAAAAAAATAACTCATAACCAATAAAAGAACACTTTATTGCAATTCATAGGGAGAACAACCCAAGGTTTAAATATTTCGGTTTATAATTGTAGGGATTTGTACTTGTGACAAACAATCTTTTGTATGAAAGGATCATTGTTTGGTTTAGAAACTATACTTGCAACGAGAATTTATTGTGAATCCTAAACCGTCAAAAATCTGATCATCAGTAGGGCGTTACAAGCGGCCTCAACCACAGGGATATATTTTCCTCTAAGATAAACAACATCAAGGGTTGCTCGATAATAATTAGCGTAGAACTCTTGGACTCCATATGTGTTTACCTTCTCCCACTCCCTATCCAAGAATCACCATCCCCTTTTGGTAATTCGGTCTTCTGTGAACTTTTGAAGTTCTTTGGGGATTTGGAGCTTTCTCTCACAATGAAGGCTTCGTTCTTGCATCTTCGGAAAATTGGGCTCCTAGTATATGATGGAGAATTCGGAGGGACCTAAAGGAGGTGATCTTTTGTCGATTTCATCAGCCCCATCGGCTCCCTCAAGGTTTATGGCAAACCCAGGTAGCACGGGACGCTTGCTCCATGTAATGTTACGTTGAGACCTGGCTTCAACCTTTGCTTTCCCCTATTTCTTTTGATCACTCATCCTGAAAAAGAATTAAGGAAGAAAATATGTCAAGCATGACATCATAAGATTTAAAACAAGATAAGCAACTAGGATAAGTGAAGGATAAATCAAATCTTAAAATTAAGGAAGTAGATTAGATTATGATTACTAAAATAAAGTGAATGGTATAAGTTTGTGACATTGAAGAAACTTAGTTTGTGTGTTTTAAAGTTGCGTGGGATTTAGAACCCACACACTTGAGAGATTTTGTGTCACAAACATTCAAAACAAACATTAATTCACTTTTTGTAGTTTGCTTAAGATACTTTTAAAGAACAAGGATGCGAGTTAAAACAACAAGCAATGGCAAAGAAGCATAAGAAACTTAGGCAATTAACCATCTAATTGTGAAGTGGAGTTAAAGAATAAGAATGGATTTGGCGTGTGGGTAAGTGTGTTGGACAAAGTACAACGTTGAACTCACAAACCAATCAAACCATAAACAAGTTAGAATTTTTCCGAATTGCCTATTTAACCAAAAAGCATGAAATATGAGTGCTAAGTACTTGGTGAAAGAGAAGAATTTTGATTAAAATCAAGCATGTAGGAATCAAGGTGGTCCAAAACTTAAGAGTTCAAAACCAAAGTATGAGTAGGCAACTCACTACCAGCTTCAGAATATCCATGTATTTTGTCACTTAAATCAACAAACATAAGCAAGTGATTAACATAAGTTCCACAACTTAAACAAGCATCAAGAGATAACAAAATTGCATCATTCTTCAAGAATTGCCTAAATAAAGAGTAGTTCAAACTATATGGTAGCTACAACATATAATTCAAACTCAAATAATCATCGAGGCATTTAGTCGAATACTTAGTATGTAGTCAGAAATTTTAGAATAGCAAAACAACATCAGCAATAATGCATACCCATTCAACAATTTCCACACTTGATGTAGCCAAACACAATAACAAAGAGTAGTAACCAAGTTTAACAACAATCAGAGCATCATCCAACCAAGAAAATTTCAATTCTCAACACTTGCAACAAACTTAGAATCTAACAAGCTAAACTACCTTATCCTAACAACCTAGAATCTACTAACAGAAATAAAAAATGCAACCAAACTAATCTAGAAACAAACTATGGAATTAAAGCTAAACAAAACAACAATAAAAAACAGAGTAGAAATCTGAAGTTATAGGCAAATATGGAAATGAAGAAGGGAGGAAGGAGTTGTTGTGGCACTATGATGTTGCCTTGGCCAGAGATGGTGGATGGTCGGTCGCAAGGCACTAGGAAACTTGCTGGTAAGAAAGAGGGGAAAGAGGCATGATAAACCACAATTTTATTATTTATCTTGTATTAAATTTGGTGATTATCAACTTTCCTACATTTATTCATTAAAATAGCATAGTTTGATGAATCTCTCATAATCTGTGCTTAAGAGTGAAAGCATGCTTTTTTAGCTCTTAATTCGCTAAATTTGATTTACTTTAATTCCATTCGATGCCTTGATGTGTTTGTTAAGTGATTTTAGGCATAGAAGGAAAAGGTTGGATTAAAGGAGTGAAGAAAAAGCATGAAAAGTCGAGAATTCATGAAGAAATAAGTATTTGGAGTAACTCATGGCCACACGTACGCATGCCTTGCACGCACACATGAGTTGGAATTTTGTAAGGCCACGCGTACGCATGACATGAGGCACGAGGCATATGACTCACAAAAAATGTGGATGGAAATTTCTGAATCTCTTTAAGCCCAGATCCAACTCATTTCTGAAGTTTTTGAGGCCAAATTCAAGAGAAAACAAAGGGGAGAGCAATTAGGTTTAGTTTAGAATCATGTTTTAGGTTATTCTCTAGAGAGAGAAGCTCTCTCTTCTCTCTAGAATTAGGGTAGATTTAGCTTAATTACCTCTTATATTTAGGTTTTGATCTTGCTTTGATTTAGTTTTCCTTGCAATTCCTATTATTACGTCTTTATTCTCTTAGTTTTACTTGCTATTTCCTTTATTTGGTCACTTTTATGTTTATGAACTCTTGTTGATTTTGATTTTTATTAATGCAATTTGATGTTTCTTTGTTTATTGATATTTAATTGAGTTGTTATTATTATTTTCCTGCATTTGGTAGTTGTAGATTTTATGATTATGGTCATTTTACCATGCTTTACGTTTATGAACCCCAAGCTTGGTGTGGTTTTAGAGTATATTTTAGCACTCTTGGCTTGAGATTGAGGACTTAGGTTCCTTGATGTCATTGATGTCCGGTGTGATTGGTAATTAGGGTTGTTAGTTGGTTTTAGGATCAATTATCTCCACTTGACTTCACCCTCCGATGTTAGAGGATAAATAAGTGGAATTAACCCTTTGTAAATACTCTAACGACCCAATTCCCAGTACATCATGATCATACTGGAAACCGAGTGTCACCAACTTGCTTACCCAAAACTTTAACTATTCACTATTAAGCCTGTAATCGAATTAGCGAACTATTGAATTTTTGGAGAAATTTTTACTTTATAAAAAGATTTGCGAGGACAACTAATTAAACATACACAAGCCACAGTAAGGAATCAAATAAAGCATACACAAGGCCAACATTATATATAAACAAAACATATATCATAGATCATACATACATATAAAGGTACTACCATATATATCACGAGTTAGCGTACAACCCTTCATATCTTGCTACTATATACATAATTAACACTCCGAGCCCTGGTCCATATAGGAAGCCCCTAAGCTGGCGTCCGAAACTAGCCTAGCCAGAATTTACAGCTCCTAATCTCTCGGTGGATCTATCCAAAAGTTAGAGACTAAACCAAAATTTCTACACTACACTGAAGGCACCACCCAAAACACGCTACCAACTCTTACTGTCTCTGATCGATCATTGCAGCCAAAAGATGATATCTCTATCACCTTTATATCCTTCGCTGGATCTTCGTATGTATAGGGGTAATTGATGAGCGGATAATTTATACGCTTTTTGGCATTGTTTTTAGGTAGTTTTTAATATGTTTTAGTTAATTTTTATTAGTTTTTAAATAAAAATCACATTTCTGGACTTTACTATGAGTTTGTGTGTTTTTCTATGATTTCAGGTATTTTCTGGCTGAAATTGAGGGACCTGAGCAAAAATCTGATTCAGAGGCTGAAAAAAGACTGCAGATGCTGTTTGATTCTGACCTCCCTACACTCGAAGTGGATTTTCTGGAGCTACAGACACCCAATTGACGCGCTCTCAATTGCGTTGGAAAGTAGACATTCTGGGCTTTTCAGAAATATATAATAGTTCATACTTTTTTCGAGATTTGATGGCTCAAACTGGCACCAGAAGTGGAGTTAAACGCCCAAACTGGCACAAAAGCTGGCGTTTAACTCCAGGAACAGCCCAAGCATAAAAACGCTTCAATGCTTAGCCCAAGCACACACCAAGTGGGCCCCGGAAGTAGATTTCTGTATCATTTACTCATTTCTGTAAATCCTAGGTTACTAGTTCATTATAAATAGGACCTTTTACTATTGTATTTTAATCTTTGGAACACATTATGTAACTTTTACGTTCTAAAACCTCCATGGGAGGCTGGCCACTCGGCCATATCTACCCTATTTTCACTTATGTATTTTCAACGGTAGAATTTCTACACCCCATAGATTAAGGTATGGAGCTCTGCTGTTCTTCATGAGTTAATGCAATTACTACTGTTTTCTATTCAATTCAAGCTTATTCTTGTTCTAAGATATTTATTCACACACAAGAACATGATGAATGTGATGATTATGTGACACTCATCATCATTCTCACTTATGAACGTGTGCCTGACAACCACTTCCATTCTACATGAAAACGAGCTTGAATGCATATCTCTTAGCCTCCTGGTTCACGACGCATGGTTGTCTCTCCTGACATCAGAGCCCTCCATTCCGTGAGATCAGAGTCTTCGTGGTATAAGCTAGAATCAATTGGCAGCATTCTTGAGATCCGGAAAGTCTAAACCTTGTCTATGGTATTCCGAGTAGGATCTGGGATGGGATGACAGTGACAAGCTTCAAAATCGCGAGTTTTGGGCGTAGTGATAGACGCAAAAGGATCAATGGATCCTATTCCAACATGAGTGAGAACTGACAGATGATTAACCGTGCGATGACAGCGCATTTGGACCATTTTCACTGAGATGACGGACGGTAGCCATTGACAACGGTGATCCCTCAACAAACAGCTTGCCATGGAAAGGAGTATGAATGATTGGATGAAGGCAATAGGAAAGCAGAGGTTCAGAAGGAACAAAGCATCTTCATACGCTTATCTAAAATCCCACCAATGAATTACATAAGTACTTCTATCTTATTTTCTGTATTAATCATATTTTAATTATCAAAATCCCATAACCATTTGAATCCGCCTGACTGAGATTTACAAGAATGACCATAGCTTGCTTCAAGCCGACAATTTCTGTGGGATCGACCCTTACTCACATAAGGTATTACTTGGACGACCCAGTGCACTTACTGGTCAGCTGCACGGAGTTGTGAGAAAAATGTGAATCACGATTCCGGGTACCAGTAATCTTAACTAGAGTTCCTATTTCCATCTGAAGGGGGAAGAGCAGGGGTAAGAACTGGGGAGTTCTTAGTAGGATCGGGAGTAGTTAGTTTAGTCAAGATTACCACAGTTCAAGTAATTCACAATGAAATATACAAGTGTCACAGAGAAGTATTGATGAGCGGATAATTTATATGCTTTTTGGCATTGTTTTTACATAGTTTTTAGTATGATTTAGTTAGTTTTTAGTATATTTTTATTAGTTTTTAATTAAAAATCACATTTTTGGACTTTACTGTGACTTTGTGTGTTTTTCTGTGATTTCAGGTATTTTCTGGCTGAAATTGAGGGACTTGAGCAAAAATCAGATTCAGAGGTTGAAGAAGGACTGCAGATGCTGTTGGATTCTGACCTCCCTGCACTCAAAGTGAATTTTCTGGAGCTACAGAACTCCAAATGGCGCGCTCTCAAATCCGTTGGAAAGTAGACATCTAGGGCTTCCCAGAAATATATAATAGTCCATACTTTATTCAAGTTTAGACGACGCAAACTGGCGTTCAACGCCAGTTTCATGCTGCATTCTGGAGTAAAACGCCAGAAACAGGTTGCAAAGTGGAGTTAAACGCCAGAAACAGGTTACAAACTGGTGTTCAACTCCAAGAGAAACCTCTGCACGTGTAAAGCTCAATGATCAGCCCAAGCACACACCAAGTGGGACCCAGAAGTGGATTTCTGCATCATTTACTCATTTCTGTAAACCCTAGTAACTAGTTTAGTATAAATAGGACTTTTTACTATTGTATTTTGATCTTTGGAACATCTTTGGATTATCTTTTGATCCTTTGATCAAATTTTGGGGGCTGGCCATTCGGCCATGCCTGGACCTTATCACTTATGTATTTTCAACGGTAGAGTTTCTACACTCCATAGATTAAGGTGTGGAGCTCTGCTGTTCCTCATGAATTCATACAAAGTACTACTCTTTTTCTATTCAATTCAAACTTATTCCTTCTCTAAGATATCCATTCGCACCCAAGAACATGATGAAGGTGATGATTATGTGACGCTCATCATCATTCTCACCTATGAACGCGTGCCTGACAAACACTTCCGTTCTACATGCAAACAAGCTAGAATGAGTATCTCTTAGATATCTAATACAGAGGATCGAGTCTGAGATATTAGAATCTTCGTGGTATAAGTTAGAACCCATGGACGGCCATTCTTGAGATCCGAAAAGTCTAAACCTTGTCTGTGGTATTCCGAGTAGGATCTGGGAAGGGATGGCTGTGACGAGCTTCAAACTCGCGAGGGCTGGGCGTAGTGACAGACGCAAAATGATAGTAAATCCTATTCCAGTATGATCGAGAACCGACAGATGATTAGCCATGCAGTGACAGCGCATTGGACCATTTTTACAGAGAGGATGGGATGTAGCCATTGACAACGGTGATGCCCTACATAAAGCTTGCCATGGAAAGGAGTAGTAATGATTGGATGAAGACAGCAGGAAAGTAGAGGTTCAGAGGAACGAAAGGCATCTCTATACGCTTATCTGAAATTCTCACCAATGAATTACATAAGTATCTCTATCCTAGTTTATGTTTTATTTATCTTTTAATTATTAAAACTCCATAACCATTTAATATCCGCCTGACTGAGATTTACAAGGTGACCATAGCTTGCTTCAAGCCGACAATCTCCGTGGGATCGACCCTTACTCATGTAAGGTTTATTACTTGGACAACCCAGTGCACTTGCTGGTTAGTTGTATCGAAATTGTGAAAAGAACTAAAATTATGAACGTGCGTATTAAGTTTTTTAGCGCCCTTACCAAGGAATGAACAATCACGATTTTGTGCACCAAGTATCTAATCACCACAATTCAGAGTAACAGTAAGGAATGCATAAACACAGGAAGACAATCACAAAAAATTTCATCGTATCAAGTAAAATGCAAATGCACAACAAGGGTGATGCATGTCTAGCCCTATTGCAGGTAATGAGCTCATCTGTCGGTTTCGACCCGCTTCCGACGTAACTCAGTAACCTTTGTCTGAGGTTGGTTTCAAGTGCCATAACCTCTGTAAGTAACCTCTATCTTACAGGTGCGACTCTCTTGAGCCGATGTATGCAATCATAACCTCTGTAAGCAACCTCGGTCTTACAGGTGAGACTCTCTCTGGCCAATGTATGTATCGATAACCTCTGTAAGCAACCTTTGTCTTTCATGTGCAACCATCCCCTAGATTGGCTGATGGTGCACGAATTGTGAATCACACTTTTCATAACTCGTACCACTAACCAGCAAGTACACTGGGTCGTCCAAGTAATACCTTACGTGAGTAAGGGTCGAATCCCTCGGAGATTGTTGGTTTGAAGCAATCTATGGTTATCTTGCAATTCTTAGTCAGGAAGTCAATTGTATTTATCAGTCAAATTGCGAATAAACAAGAGAGCGTGGGTTAAAAGTTACTTGTTATGCAGTAATGGAGAATATGTTGGAGTTTTGGAGATGCTTTGTCTTCTGAATCTCTGCTTTCCTCTGTCCTCTGATTCACGCACGCACGTCCTTCTATGGCAAGCTGTGTGTTGGGGCATCACCGTTGTCAATGGTTACATCCCCTCCTCTTGTGAAAATGATCCAAATGCTTTGTCACAGCACGACTAATCATCCGAGGTTCCCGATCATGCTGGAATAGGATTCACCCTCCTTTTGCGTCTGTCACTATGCCCAGCACTCGCAAGTTTGAAGCTCGTCACAGTCATTCAATCCCTGAATCCTACTCGGAATACCACAGACAAGGTTTAGACTTTCCGGATTCTCATGAATGCCGCCATCAATCTAGCTTATACCACGGAGATTCTGATTAAGGAATCTAAGAGATATTCATTCAATCTGATGTAGAACGGAGGTGATTGTCAGACACACGTTCATGGATTGAGGAAGGTGATGAGTGTCACTGATCATCACCTTCTCCATAGTTAGGCGCGAATGGATATCTTAGATAGGAACACGCATGTTTGAATGGAAAACAGAAATACTTGCATTAATTCATCGAGACACAGCAGAGCTCCTCACCCCCAACAATGGAGTTTAGAGACTCATGCCGTCAAAGAGTACAAAGTTTAGATCTAAAATGTCATGAGATACAAAATAAGTCTCTAAAAGTTGTTTAAATACTAAACTAGTAGCCTAGGTTTACAGAAAAATGAGTAAACTATAGCAGATGGTATAGAGATCCACTTCTGGGGCCCACTTGGTGTGTGCTAGGACTGAGACTTCAGCAATTCACGTGCATAAGGCCATTTTGGGCGTTCAACGCCAGGTTTGGATCCATTTCTGGCGTTGAACTCCAACTTTTAATCCTTTTCTGGCGCTGGACGCCAGAATTGGGTAGAGAACTGGCGTTGAATGCCAGTTTATGCCGTCTATCCTTGAGCAAAGTATGGACTATTATATATTTCTGGAAAGCCCTGGATGTCTACTTTCCAACGCAATTAAAAGCATGCCATTTTGAGTTCTGTAGCTCCAGAAAATTCACTTTGAGTGCAGGGAGGTCAGAATCTAACAGCATCAGCAGTCCTTTTTCAGCCTGAATCAGATTTTTGCTCAGCTCCCTCAATTTCAGCCAGAAAAATACATGAAATTACAGAAAAATACACAACTCATAGTAAAGTCCAGAAATATGAATTTTTCCTAAAAACTAATGAAAATAAACTAAAAACTAACTAAAACATACTAAAAACTATATGAAATTAACCCCAAAAAGCGTATAAAATATCCGCTCATCACAACACCAAACTTAAACTGTTGCTTGTCCTTAAGCGACTAGACAAATAAAATAGAAGACCAATAGGTTGAGAAGCAATAATATCTCAGAGTTTTTGAGTGAAGCTCAGATTCTAATTAGATGAGCGGGACTAGTAGCTTTTTGCTTTCGAACAATTTTGGCATCTCACTTTATCCATTATAGCTCAGAGTGATTGGCATCTATAAGAACTTAGAATTCAGATAGTGTTATTGATTCTCCTATTTCAGTATGATGATTCTTGAACACAGCTATTTCATGAGTCTTGGCCATGGCCCTAAGCACTTTGTTTTCCAGTATTACCACCGGATACATAAATGCCACAGACACATAATTGGGTGAACCTTTTAGATTGTGACTCAGCTTTGCTAAAGTCCCCAATTAGAGGTGTCCAGAGTTCTTAAGCACACTCTTCTTTCTGCTTTGGACCTTGACTTTAAACACTCAGTCTCAAGTTTTCACTTGACACCTTCACGTCACAAGCACATGGTTAGGGACAGCTTGATTTAGCCGCTTAGGCCAGGATTTTATTCCCTTAGGCCCTCCTATCCACTGATGCTCAAAGCCTTGGGATCCTTTTTATTACCCTTGCCTTTTGATTTTAAGGGCTATTGGCTTTTTCTGCTTTTCTTTCTCTTCTCTCTTTTTTTTCTTTTTTTTTTCTTTTTTTTTTTGCTGCTTTTTCTTGCTTCAAGAATCATTTTTTTTTATTTTTCAGATTATCAATAACATGTCTCATGTTCACCATTCTTTCAAGAACCAACATATTTAATAGTCTTAAACAACAAATTCAAAAGACATATGCACTGTTCAGGCATTCATTCAGAAGACAGAAAGTATTGCCACCACATGTAGCTAATTAGAATTTCTCTTATTAAAACTCGAAATTTTATTGCCTTTTATTCAAAAGATCTACTATTTTATTCATGTTTGCTGATGATGAGAAAAATAGACTATGGCTTAATTGGAGATAAAATCAAAATAGATACTAATTACTACTATATGACTCCTAAGGTGAACTTCTCTAATGACACTATCACAGAGTTAAAGCAGAAATTGGAATTTAACAACCTTTGTTCTGGGAAATGGGTGTTCCTCTGATCCGTGGGGTGCTTGATTCTTCAAGAGATAACTTCTAGCGCTTCAATTCCCTTAAGTCACGCCCTTGCTCCTCTTGTTCTTTAAACATATAGGTCAGCATTTGACTGTGTTCCTTCTGTTCTTTTATTATTTGCTCCATAGCTTCCCGTATCTTGGTGATAGACGTCTCAAGATACTTCCAGTATTCAGATTGAGGGATTTCTGGGAGAAATTCCTGTGTTTTCTTCTTGGTGGGATCATCCTGTGCTTGTTGTTTTTCCATTGATGCTTTGGTGATTGGTTTCTCAACTGATATACTCAGTTATCCCTATCCTTACCCTGGCGTCCTTGCAGAGCAGAGAAATCATGCTTGGATAAGCCAACCTGGCCTCTTTAGAATTTTTGTTAGCAATTTTGTAGAATTCAGCTGAGATCAGCTGATGAACTTCCACTTCTTTTCCCATCATGATGCAATGGATCATCACTGCTCTTTTAACTGTGACTTCCGAACGGTTGCTAGTAGGCAACAGAGAATGCCCAATAAAGTCCAGCCATCCTCTAGCGACTGGTTTGAGATCCTCTCTCTTGAGTTGATTTGGGACACCCTTTGTGTTGGTGGTCCACTGGCTCCAGGGATACATATGTCCTCTAGAATCTTATCCAGGCCCTTGTCTGTTCTCATCATTCTCCTGTTGAAGGAGTCTGGATCATCTTTCAGCTGAGGTAGCTTTAAGATCTCTCTGATCTTGTCAGGGATGGTATGAACAATCTTTTCTCTGACTATGGTCTGATATTCATAGAAAGCAGTTCCAGATAGTTTTTGCTTGTCAGTCTGCCACATATTAGCATAGAACTCCTGGACCATATTCCTTCCCACTTTCGTTTCAGGATTAGCTAGGACTTCCTAGTTCCTGATTCGAATTTGCTCCTGGATCTCCGGATATTCATCTTCTTTCAGATCGAATCTAACTTCCGGGATCACTGATCTCAGACCCATTATTTTGTTATAATGGTCTGAATGTTATTTAGATAAGAACTTCCCTTGATTCCAAAGTGGTTTTGGAACGCTCTCTTTCTAGGCTCTTGGAGTGGGTTGTTTTCCTTTAGGAGCCATGATCTTAGTGATCGCAGATAAACACACCAAACTTAGAGGTTTGCTTGTCCTCAAGCAAAACAAAAGAAAGGAGAGGGATAGAAGGAGAGCTAGGTGCAATTGTTGATGGAGGAGGAAGGAGGCCGAACCCATATATAAAGGGAGGGGGGGTGGGTTCGAAAATTTTGAAAAGATATGATAAAAAGATTGATTTGGAAAAGATAAGATAGAAGATATGATAAGAGAGAATATAGTTTAAAATTGAAAAGATGTGAAAATTTTTTTGAAAAAGATAAATCTAGATTTTGAAAAAGATAATGTGGAGATTTGAAAAAGATATTAGTTGAAAAAAATTTGATTTGTTTTGAAAATAGGATTTGAAAAGAGTTGGATTGAATTTGCAAAGAGGCTTGGTGCTTATGGATTAAGATACATTTGATATTTTTAAAGAGGGATTTTCGAAATTAAGGTTCTCAACATGTTTATGCAAGAGATCATGAATTAAAAACATGAAATTTTAAAATTAGAATGAAAAAATATGAAGAATGATTTTTACCTCCTCCCCACTATCCTGGCATTTGAACGCCCAAACACTGCCTGTTTTGGGCGTTCAACGCCCAAATGTTGCTCTCCTGGGCGTTCAACGCCCAGTTGTTGCCCTTTTCTGGCGTTGAACACCAGATTGCTATCCTTACTGGCGTTCAGCGCCCACTGGCCCCTTTTGGGCGCTGAACGCCCAAAATGGGCTCTTACTGGCGTTTTCTTGCCAGTGAGCTCTTTTTCTCTGTTTTTGTATGCAGATTCCTTCTGTAACCCTGTGAACTTATGCAATTGATTCTTTACCTTGTTATCAATGAACTTTATATAAACAAATAAAAATAAAAATAGAAATGGGGCAAAATTCTTAGAGGATTGATGCCCCATGGCTGGGTTGCCTCCCAGCAAGCGCTTCTTTATTGTCTTTAGCTGGACCTTGCTGAGCTTTTAGTCTAGCTTCAGCCTTGAGCACTCTTGCTCAATGTTGCCTTCAAGATAATGCTTGATTCTCTGTCCATTGACAATGAACCTCTTATCAGAATCAATATCTTGAAGCTCCACATAACCATATGGTGATACACTTGTAATCAAGTATGGTCCTCTCCACCGGGATTTCAATTTCCCGGGGAATAGCCTGAGTCTAGAGTTGAACAGCAGAACCTTCTGTCCTGGCTCAAAGATTCTAGATGACAGCTTTCTGTCATGCCACTTTTTTGCTTTCTCTTTATAAAGCTTGGCATTTTCGAAAGCTGTGAATCTTAATTCCTCTAGCTCATTTAGCTGGAGCAATCTTTTTTCTCCTGCTAATTTGGCATCAAAGTTTAGGAATCTGGTTGCCCAGTAGGCTTTATGTTCCAGTTCCATGGGCAGGTGACATGCCTTACCATACACAAGTTAGTATGGAGAGGTCCCTATAGGGGTCTTGAATGCTGTTCTGTAAGCCCACAGAGCATCATCCAAGCTCCGTGCCCAATCCTTTCTACGGGTACTTACTGTCCATTCTAGGATTCTCTTTAATTCTCTGTTAGAGAATTCAACTTGCCCATTAGTTTGTGGATGATATGGAGTAGCCACCTTATGGCGAATTCCATACCGAACCATGGCAGAGTAGAGCTGTTTATTGCAGAAGTGAGTGCCCCCATCACTGATGAGTACTCTAGGGACACCAAACCTACTAAAGATATGTTTCTGGAGGAACTTCAGCACTGTTTTAGTATCATTGGTGGGTGTGGCAATGGCCTCAACCCATTTTGATACATAGTCAACTGCCACCAGAATATAAGTGTTTGAGTATGATGGTGGGAAAGGTCCCATGAAGTCAATTCCCCACACATCAAACAACTCAATTTCCAAGATTCCTTGTTGAGGTATGGCGTAACCATGAGGCAGATTACCAGCTCTCTGGCAACTGTCACAGTTACGTACAAATTCTCGGGAATCTTTATAGAGTGTGGGCCAATAGAAGTCACATTGGAGGACCTTGGTGGCTGTTCGCTCTCCTACGAAATGGTCTCCATATTGAGATCCATGGCAATGCCATAGGATCCTCTGTGCTTCTTCTCTAGGCACACACCTACGGATTATTCTGTCTGCACATCTCTTAAAGAGATAGGGTTCATCCCACAAGTAGTACTTTGCATCAGTAATTAATTTCTTCTTTTGCATCCTGTTGTATTCCTTGGGTATCAACCTTGCAGCTTTATAGTTTGCAATATCGGCAAACCATGGTGTTTCCTGAATGGCAAATAAATGCTCATCCAGAAAGGTCTCAGAGATCTCAAGAGAGGGAAGGGGCGTCCTTTCTACTGGCTCTATCCAGGATAGATGATCAGCCACTTGGTTCTCTGTCCCTTTTTCTGTCTCTTATTTCTATATCAAACTCTTGTAGAAGCAACACCCATCTGATGAGCCTGGGTTTTGAATCCTGCTTTGTAAGTAGATATTTAAGAGCAGCATGATCAGTGTACACAATCACTTTTGATCCTACTAAGTATGATTTGAACTTGTCAATGGCATAAACCACTGCAAGTAATTCTTTTTCTGTGGTTGTGTAATTTTTCTGGGTATCATTTAGAACGCGACTAGCGTAATGAATGACGTGCTGAAGCTTGTCATGCCTCTGTCCCAACACTGCACCAATGGCGTGATCACTGGCGTCACACATTAGCTCAAATGGTAATGTCCAGTCTGGTGCAGAAATAACTGGTGCTGTGACCAGCTTAGCTTTCAGCGTTTCAAACGCCTGCAGGCACTCTGTGTCAAACACAAATAGCATGTCAGCAGCTAGCAGATTGCATAGAGGTTTTGCAATTTTTGAAAAATCCTTTATGAACCTCCTATAGAATCCTGCATGCCCCAGAAAGCTTCTGATTGCCTTAACATTGGCAGGTGGTGGTAATTTTTCAATTACCTCTATTTTTGCTTGATCCACCTCTATTCCCTTGTTTGAGATTTTATGCCCAAGAACAATCCCTTCAGTCACCATGAAGTGACATTTTTCCCAGTTTAAAACTAGGTTGGTCTCTTGGCATCTTTTCAGAACAAGTTTCAGGTGGTCAAGACAGGAGCTGAATGAGTCTCCATATACTGAGAAGTCATCCATGAAGACTTCCAAAAATTTTTCCACCATATCAGAGAAAATAGAGAGCATGCATCTCTGGAAGGTTGCAGGTGCATTACACAGCCCAAATGGCATCCTTCTATAAGCAAACACTCCAGATGGACATGTGAATGCTGTTTTCTCTTGATCCTGAGGATCTACTGCAATCTGGTTATAGCCTAAGTAGCCATCCAAAAATCAGTAAAAATCATGACCTGCTAGTCTCTCTAGCATCTGGTCTATGAATGGTAAAGGAAAATGATCCTTTCTAGTGGCTGTATTGAGCCTTCTGTAGTCAATACACATGCGCCACCCTGTAACTGTTCTTGTAGGAAGCAGTTCATTTTTTTCATTATGAATCACTATCATGCCTCCCTTTTTTGGGACGACTTGGACAGGGCTCACCCAGGGGCTATCAGAAATAGGATAAATAATCTCAGCCTCTAGTAATTTGGTGACCTCTTTTTGCACCACTTCCTTCATGGCTGGATTTAGCCGCCTCTGTGGTTGAACCACTGGTTTGGCATTATCCTCCAATAAGATTTTGTGCATGCATCTAGCTTGGCTTATGCCCTTGAGGTCACCTATGGACCACCCAAGAGCTGTCTTGTGTGTCCTTAGCACTTGAATAAGTGCTTCCTCTTCTTGTGAATTTAAGGCAGAGCTTATGATCACTGGAAAAGTGTCACCTTCTCCCAGAAATGCATATTTCAAGGATGGTGGTAATGGCTTGAGCTCGGGTTTAGGAGGTTTTTCTTCTTCTAGAAGAAATTTCAGAGGCTCTTTCATGTCCTCTGACTCCTCTAAATCAGGCTGAACATCTTTAAGGATGTTTTCCAACTCTGATTCGAGACTCTCAGCCATGTTGATCTCTTCTACCAAAGAGTCAATAAGATCAACTTTCATGCAGTCTTTTGATGTGTCAAGATGCTGCATGGCTTTGACAGCGTTCAACTTAAACTCATCATCATTGACTCTCAGGGTTATTTCCCCCTGTTGGACGTCAATGAGGGATCGTCCAGTTGCTAGGAAGGATCTTCCTAGAATGAGAGTAGCACTCTTGTGCTCCTCCATTTCCAGCACAACAAAGTCAGTGGGAAAGACGAATGGCCCAACTCTGACAATGATGTCTTCAATCACGCCTGATGGGTATTTAGTGGAGCCATCAGCAAGTTGGAGACATATTCGGGTTGGTTTAACTTCTTCAGTTAAGCCAAGCTTTCTGATAGTGGATGCAGGTATTAGGTTGATGCTTGCCCCAAGATCGCATAAAGCTGTCTTGGTGCATTGACCTTCTAATATGCATGGTATCAGAAAACTCCCAGGGTCTTTAAGCTTCTCAGGAAAGCTTTTCAGAATGACTGCACTGCATTCTTCAGTGAGGAGAACTCTTTCTGTTTCTCTCCAATCCTTTTTATGACTCAAGATCTCTTTCATGAACTTGGCATAAGAAGGTATTTGCTCAAGTGCTTCTGCAAATGGAATCTTTATTTCAAGAGTCCTGAGATAATCTGCAAAGCGAGCAAATTGCTTATCCTGCTCCTCTTTCCGGAGTTTTTGAGGATAAGGTATCTTGGCTTTATATTCTTCAACCGTAGTTGCTGTAGGTTTATTGCCTACATAAGTGGTTGAAGAAGCCTTTTTAGAGGGGTTGCTTTCAGCATTTGTGTGTGTCTGATCCCTCACTGGCAATTGAGTGCCAGAGTTAGAGACTGGAGTGACGTTGGATGCCAACTCCTTGTCTGTTCCTGGCGTCTGAACGCTAGAACTGTGCCCATTTTGGGCGTTCAGCACCAGATCTTGCCTATTTTGGGCGTTCAACGCCAGATCCTTGCCTATTTCTGGCGTTGAACGCCAGTCCTGCCTTGTTTCTGGCGTTGAACGCCAGTCCTGAGCATGGTCTGGGCATTCAGCGCCAGTCTTCCACCAAATTTCTGGCGTTTTAGTTCCAGAATTACTTTTCCCTGGGCTCTTACTGTCCTCAGGTGAATTTTGGGTGGTTTGCTCATTTCTTAGCTTTTTGCTGCCTTGAGATGGGGTATTTAATGTTTTCCCACTTCTTAGTTGAACTGCTTGGCATTCTTCTGTTATTTGTCTTGATAGCTGCTGCTTTGTTTGCTTAAACTGTTCGTCCATATGTATATTAGCCATCCTTGTCTCTTGTAGTCTATCTTTGAATTCGGCTAACTGCTTTGTTAGAAAGTCCAATTGCTAATTGAATTCAGCAGCTTGTTTTACAGGGCTGAGTTTAGTAGTTACTGTTGTAACCTCTTCTTTCATGGAAGGGTCACTGCTTAGGTACAGATGCTGATTCCTGGCAACTGTATCAATGAGCTCTTGAGCTTCTTCAATTGTCTTTCTCATGTAGATAGATCCACCAGCTGAGTAATCCAAAGACATCTGAGCTCCTTCTGCAAGCCCATAATAGAAGATGTCTAACGGAACCCACTCTGAAAATATTTCAGAGGGGCATTTTCGTAGCATCTCTCTGTATCTCTCCCAGGCGTCATAAAGAGATTCATTATCTCCTTGTTTGAAGCCTTTGATGTCCAGCCTTAGCTGTGTCATCCGTTTTGGGGGAAAGTATTGATTCAGGAATTTTTCTGTTAGCTGTTTCCATGTCCTTATGCTGGCCTTAGGTTGGTTATTCAACCACCTCTTAGCTTGATCTTTTACAGCAAATGGAAACAGTAATAGTCTGTAGACATCCTGATCTATTTCTTTATCATGTACTGTGTTAGTAATCTGTAGAAACTGTGCCAGAAACTCTGTAGGTTCTTCCTGTGGAAGACCGGAATACTGACAACTTTGCTGCACCATGATAATGAGTTGAGGATTCAACTCAAAGCTACTGACTCCAATGGAGGGTATGCAGATGCTACTCCCATATGAAGCAGTAGAGGGGTTAGAATATGACCCCAGAGTCCTCCTGGACTGTTCATTTCCGCTTAGGTCTATGATGGAGAAAGGGAGATGATGTAAAATAGAGAAAATATTTTTATTTATTTATTTATCTATTTATTTTTTTTGAAAATAAGATAAAGATAAATAAAAATGGTGAAGATTTTCGAAAAATTGAGGAGAGAGGAAGTGGTTAGGAAATATTATTTTGAAAAAGATATGATTTGGAAAAGATTTTAAATTTTGAAAAAAAAATCTGAATTTTAGAAATAAATTTCGAAAATTTGTTTTAGAAATAGAGAGAAAAGATATTTTTGAATTTAGTGAGGAAAGAGAAAAATAATAAAATAGCACAAGATTTAAAATTTTTAGATCTAATGCTCCTAGTTTTCGAAAATTTTGGAGGGAAAACACCAAGGAACACCAAACTTAAAAATTTTAAGATCAAGACACAAGGAAAACTCAAGAACACTTTGAAGACTCACAAGAACACAAGAACATGAAGGAAGAACACCAAACTTAAAATTTTTAGAAAACCAAACTAAAATTTTCGAAAAACACAGAAAAATCAACAAGAAAACACCAAACTTAAAGTTTGGCACAGGATTTAATAGAAAAATTATTTTTGAAAAAGATTTTAAAAAAGAAAATAAGGATTCTAAAATTTTAACACGACAATAATAAGAGACTCTAAACTAAAAAGGGAAATTTTTCCTAATCTAAGCAACAAAACAAACCGTTAGTTGTCCAAACACGAACAATCCCCGGCAATGGCGCCAAAAACTTGGTGCACGAATTGTGAATCACACTTTTCACAACTCGTACCACTAACCAGCAAGTGCACTGGGTCGTCCAAGTAATACCTTACGTGAGTAAGGATCGAATCCCACGGAGATTGTTGGTTTGAAGCAATCTATGGTTATCTTGCAATTCTTAGTCAGGAAGTCAATTGTATTTATCAGTCAAATTGCGAATAAACAAGAGAGCGTGGGTTAAAAGTTACTTGTTATGCAGTAATGGAGAATATGTTGGAGTTTTGGAGATGCTTTGTCTTCTGAATCTCTGCTTTCCTCTGTCCTCTGATTCACGCACGCACGTCCTTCTATGGCAAGCTGTGTGTTGGGGCATCACCGTTGTCAATGGTTACATCCCCTCCTCTTGTGAAAATGATCCAAATGCTCTGTCACAGCACGGCTAATCATCTGAGGTTCCCGATCATGCTGGAATAGGATTCACCCTCCTTTTGCGTCTGTCACTACGCCCAGCACTCGCGAGTTTGAAGCTCGTCACAGTCTTTCAATCCCTGAATCCTACTCGGAATACCACAGACAAGGTTTAGACTTTCCGGATTCTCATGAATACCGCCATCAATCTAGCTTATACCACGAAGATTCTGATTAAGGAATCTAAGAGATATTCATTCAATCTGATGTAGAACGGAGGTGATTGTCAGACACATGTTCATGGATTGAGGAAGGTGATGAGTGTCACTGATCATCACCTTCTCCATAGTTAGGCGCGAATGGATATCTTAGATAGGAACACGCATGTTTGAATGGAAAACAGAAATACTTGCATTAATTCATCGAGACATAGCAGAGCTCCTCACCCCCAACAATGGAGTTTAGAGACTCATGCCGTCCAAGAGTACAAAGTTTAGATCTAAAATGTCATGAGATACAAAATAAGTCTCTAAAAGTTGTTTAAATACTAAACTAGTAGCCTAGGTTTACAGAAAAATGAGTAAACTATAGCAGATGGTATAGAGATCTACTTCTGGGGCCCACTTGGTGTGTGCTGGGGCTGAGACTTAAGCAATTCACGTGCATAAGGCCATTTTGGGCGTTCAACTTCAGTTTTGGATCCATTTCTGGCGTTGAACTCCAACTTTTAATCTTTTTCTGGCGCTGGACGCCAGAATTGGGCAGAGAACTGGCGTTGAACGCCAGTTTACATCATCTATCCTTGAGCAAAGTCTGGACTATTATATATTGCTAAAAAGCCCTGGATGTCTACTTTCCAACGCAATTGGAAGCATGCAATTTCGAGTTCTGTAGCTCCGGAAAATTCATTTTGAGTGCAGGGAGGTCAGAATCCAACAGCATCAGCAGTCCTTTTTCAGCCTGAATCAGATTTTTGCTCAGCTACCTCAATTTCAGCCAGAAAAATACCCGAAATTACAGAAAAACACACAACTCATAGTAAAGTCCAGAAATATGAATTTTTCCTAAAAACTAATGAAAATAAACTAAAAACTAACTAAAACATACTAAAAACTATATGAAATTAACCCCAAAAAGCGTATAAAATATCCGCTCATCAGCCGATGTATCTCTAGAAGCAAATCTCGGTGGACTCACCACCATATCTCTGCTCATTTTAAGCAGGTACATAACCATCTTAGCTTGTTCTCAAGGCCAAACAATACTTCTACTTATCCCCTTTTTGTTTCGTTCTTTCTTTCGTTTCTTTTATTCCTATTCTCTGCTCTCTTGTGGCAGAGGTTCTTTAGTTTATTTTAATCTTTGTTCTCTGCTCTTCTGTGGTAGGGTTTCTTTAATGTTTTTCTTCTCTTTTCTTTTCTTTCTTCTTCTTCTTCTTTTCTTTCCTATTATTCCATAATATAAATTATTTTCGCATTATTCCCTCGTCTCTCCCTAAGTGTCTTATGAAAAAGAATTATAAAGTTCTTTAATTAAGTCTACGTTCTTTAAAGCTTTTAGGATTACTTTGCTTGCTTGCTTTCTCCTTAATATTACACATTATAATATTCTTACAAAATAATATCTTTGATAAATACTAATTATAATAATTTATTTTAATATAAATGAGTAATTTTAAAGAAGTATTTAAAATAATATTTATAATCTCCTTTTAAAACTTGGTTTATAAAACCTTATTTTCAAAACTTTTATTAATTACTTTCTAAATCATAAAATATTTAATATTCTATTTTTAATCTCAATATAAAATTATATTTGAACCTTCATTTATTTTTATATTTATAAATATAACCTGAACTTTTATAAAATACCCATTTTATCCCTGAACTTTACTTATTACCCAAAATACTCGAAAGCTTATACAATTACAAGTTATACCTCAATTTTTATATACAAATACAATATTATCCTTCAAAAATAAAATATAATTACTAATCTTTCTTTTATACTAAAACCGAAATCCTTAATCATTTCCTTTCAAAATATTACTGTATTTTAATCCATTTTCGAGTTTTTCGGTTACTGATTTTTACAACTTTTAGTTTAATCTCTCGGCCATCAAATCTTATCACTTTTAATCAATAACTTTCATTCACAACGGCCCCAAAATCATCAAAATAACCCCAGTTGGGCTATTCTGCACGGACGAACCGCAATTCACAAACAACGACAATAACTTCACAGAATTCTAACATAAACTTACTCAAACTCAAACAATAATCAATCAAATCAACAATCACTTATCAAATTCATATTTAATTATTATAAGGTTACCAAATCCTACCTTCGTATGAAATCAAAATACTCGAAATTCTGGAGAAGCCTTCTAATCGAGTCGTCGAAGAAAAAAAACGTCTGGAATCATCTGTGCCTTAGACTCCAGTTGGCCGAACTCAACGGGTAGTGAAGCTATGTCACCGTTGATTTTCATCGATCAAAAGTGATGCCAGCCAACACGTAGAGAAGGAGAATACGAATACTTTTACCGAATTAAATTTTTTATTGAAGTTACGGATCACAAGAAATCGAAGCCAGAAATTCGGTGAGAGTTACGGTTCTCTCTCTCGGTCACTCTTTCTCTCTTCCTCACCGAGCATGCAATCAACTAAAACTCTCTGTGATGAGTAATGTAATGAGAATGATTATGTGGCATGCTTTAATATGACCCACGTTTCTTTTCTTCTTTATGGCATTTGGTTATATATATTGCATGTATAAGTCTTATAATATTTTTCTTGATTTTCTTTGTTCCCTAGGGAAACCGGTCAATGAATAATAATAATAATAATAAGAATAATAATAATAATAATAATAATAATAATAATATATAAGATTGAATGTATATGAATTACTAATATAAATGACATTAGTAACTTAAAAATTAAAAGATATTTGATAAAATTTTAACAATTCTAAACTCATCAAGAAATATCAATAATTAATTTTATTGGCAAAAGTCGAATTTGATAATAATATTAATATTATTATCTAACTTCCATTATAATTAGAGCAAGTAAAATAAATAAATAAGATAATAATAAAATTATATTACCATCTATTTTACATTAGGGTTTAGGGTTTAGGGTTTATTATATCTGGTCTTGTTTCCTATCCTAATCGCTTTAAAATATTATTTTAAAAAACTCGCATTAGTGCAAAAATTAGAGTTGTTATAATTTTCATGTTATGGTCAATGATCTAGGATAGGAAACATTGACTCTTAATCCTTACCATGAGTATTTTTTAGCATTTATATTATCTTAGTTGTTAGTTTTACTTTCTTGCAATTTATATTTCTTGTTCATCATTCTAAAAACCCCAAAAATTCTCATAACTAATAATATGCACACTTTCCTGCAATTTCTTTGGGAGACGACCCGAGGTTTAAATACTCTCGGTTTTTATTAATTTTCCTTAAGTGACAAACAAATTAAACTTTGATTGAGGGTTAATTGTTAGTTTGGATCTATACTTCGACAAGATTATTTTTGTGAAAATTCTAAACTGACAATTTCCCTCCGTCAAGTTTTTGGCGTCGTTGCTGGGAAATTGCAAATGTGCGCTTGTTATTGATTATTGTTAATATTTTGATATTGTGAATAGCTTGATTTTTGGTTTGTTTGCTAGTTTTAGGAGTTTGTTTTCCTTGTTTTCTTAGTGGCTTTTATTTTCATTTTCTCTTTCTATTATGAATTCTCACCCTTTTTGGCTATGAGTTTGGTCCTAACTATATTGTAAGAAATAAAAATTTTAATGAGGATATGCATCAAGGATAGAAAAACCAAAGGTGGGAGGAGTCTCAAGCCATAAATATCATAATTCCACATTCTGGAGTACTTTGCTAATGAAGTAAATCAGAAGATGCTGTTTGTCCTCTTCTCGAATGAGTGTCGCTCCTATAGCTTCAATGGTAATCGTCAGATATAAGAATAAGGGCTCTCCTGCCACTGGCTTAGTGAGCACCAGAGGTTCTGGCAGAAGCCTTTTGAAATGTAGGAAGGCTTTCTCGTGCTCCCTCATCCATTGGAATGCAATTTCCTTTTTCATCAAGTTAAAGAAAGGTAGTTCAATCTGGGCTAAGGCTCCCCAGAATCGGGAGAGGGTGGCGAGTCATGCCATCAATCTTTTGATGTCTTATATGGATCCTAGGATGGTCATCTGGATAACTGCGTCGCACTTGTTTGGATTCGCCTTAAACCCTCACTGAGTTATCATGAATCCTAGGAACTTTTAGGATTCCATTGCAAAGGCGCACTTCATTGGGTTTAACCGCATCCTGTATTTATGGAGGGTGATGAATACAAGTTTTAAGTCTTCTATAAGGGATTTCATGCTCTTGGTTTTGACTAGCATGTCGTCCATGTACACTTCTACTGACTTTTCGATCTGATGCCAAAAAATCTTTGTGCTGAGTCACTAGTAAATGGCTCCAGCACTTTTTAGTCCAAAAGGCATGACTGCGTAATAGTATATACTGTTTAGCATGAAGAACATTTTTTATTCGTTAGGGCGGTTGATGAGCGGATATTTTATACGCTTTTGGGCATCATTTTCATATAGCTTTTAGCATGTTTTGTTCAAGTTTTATTAAGTTTTCATAGGTTTTAGTGTAAAATTAACATTTTTTATTCTACTTTGAGTTTGTGTATTTTTATGCAATTTCAGGTATTTTCTGGATGAAATTGAGGAGCTGGAGAAAAGGTCTGATTCAGAGGCAGAGAAAGCACTGCAGATGCTGTCTGGATCTGACCTCTTTACATTCAAAAGAGATTTTCTTGAGTTGAAGAAGTCTAAATGGAGCCTTCTCAATGGATATGGAAGGCTAGCATCCAGAGCTTTCCAACAATGTATAATAGTCCATACTTTGCTTCAGAATTGAAGGTCCAAAATTGGCGTCCAACGCCAGCCTACTGCCCCAGTCTAGGCGTCCAGCGCCCAAAGGAGGAGACCAGCATCCAAACGCCCAAAGAAGACCCCTAGCCAGCGTTCAATGCCCTAGAGGCCTTCTAGCACGTGGATCTCATCAAAGCTCAGCCCAAACACTCACCAAGTGGTCCCCAGAAGTGGAGCACTAAAAGACTGTTTTACCCTTTCTTATTTAATCATTAGTCATTAGCTTAGTATTTAAAGAACTTTTACACGATCTTCAAGGGAGATCAGCCATATTTCATTTTTCACATTGTATTCTCTATCAGTATGATTTTCTAAACCTCCTAGGTTGAAATGAGGAGCTCTACTGAGTTTTATGGATTAATAAAAGTATTACTGTTTCTCTTCAATCCGTGTTTGATTCAATTCTAAGATGTATCTTCGTTCTTCAACTTGATGAATGGGATGACCCGTGACAATCATCTTCATTCCTCATACTAGGACCACGTGCCTGACAACAACCCGTGTCTTCTTGGGTTCATGTGAATACGTAACTGGAAAGCATCAAACCACTAGTTTGATTATACCTCTCTTAGACGGCTAATCCATGACTTCGTTGGGGACTTCTTGAGACACTAGTTCAGCCGAGGTATGAGGAGATTAGGGTCTCTGTGGTTGAGGCTAGAACCCATAGGCGCAGTGTAACGACCCAACTTCCGGTATGCCATGGTCATACAAGAAGCTAAGTGTTACCAACTTGTTCTTCCTAATTATTAACTATTACTTAATATATGAGCCTGTACCTTGTTAGAACGTTGCCAATTTTACGAGTAACTTTTTTTTAACAGTTGGGGATGATAAGGTAAAATAAACAAGCATACATTGAGAGTAATAGAAAAGCAGCATAAAAAAACATAGAAACACAACTGATAATATACATCATGTACACTATAACAAAACATGTAGCATTTACACAAAATCAAGTCAGTTTACATCCACGTCATCCTACGTAGCTAATATATACATGACACTCCCAAGGCCTGGCCCATACAAAAGCCGCTAAACTGGCGCCCAGGCTAGCCTAACCACTATATAGCTCCTAGCTCTCGGGTGTACTAACACAAGTGAGACACTAACTAACAGATAATGTCAGACTAGAGTGTCATCAAAAGAGTGCCCCTTCTACTATCAAACTATATCTACACGTAGCCGTTCGGAGAATCGCCGTGAGGCTCGTCCATCTCCTCATCCTGCTCTATCTCTATCTCAGGATCCTCCTCCTCCTTATCATCCGCAGCTACAACTATACCCTCAGATCCACCAGAAATACTGCTGTCACTATGTACAAAATCATTTGCGAGCACAGGTCCGTTCGCGTAAATAGGAGCTACCTCATCGTCCGGTAGTGCCGGCTCATCAGACTATGGAAAGTCGGGGATCGGCTCAGGGGGAAATCCCACTCTGGTGGTATCACAAGTACGTAGTCACCAGCTAACTCGGGCTCATCAGGAATGATAGGCTCAGGTTCCACCTCATTCAAAGGTTGAGCTGGTATGGGGTGTCCGGGGACATTAGGAAAAGGATGTCTAGGTGCGTCAGGATGTAACTAGGATAAGGGAAAGTCATAAGGAGCATCGGGGTCAAAATGCGGGCTAGACAGAAGATTGGAAAAGCTTGATTAGGTAACGCATATCGTCTAATACGAGGCTCCAAACCCAAAATGTAGTAACCATAGTACACTGGATCCTCGTAAATGTAAGGGTCCTCGAACTCATAGAATGTCATGCCCATCTCCATCTGAAGGGGAGGATGGGAGAAAATGGGTAAGAACTGGGGAGTTCTTAGTAGGGCCGGGGTTATTAGTTACGTTCGTTTATTTGGGGTCGATTAGCAGACGAATAACATAATATAGCGAAGCAGTAAACAGAGGATAAAGATAGGATGAGAAAGTAGAGAAAATAGAAAGCAGAACACAGACAAAAGAATACAAGAAAATAAAACACAGAAATAGCATACAAGCAGACAAACATAAAGAAATAGATCACACAGAGAAAGAAATACAACAGAGAATGATGCGCAGACAAGAATGATGCATGTCTAGCCCTAGGGCAGACCATGAGCTCATATGTCGGTTAGCACCTGCATTCCCGATATTTATCCGGTCACGAGTTCATGATTTCCCGGATACGATTTTCCGTTCAAATAAATGCGCATATAATTATTAGCAGCTCTATTGAGACAGCCTCTGCTTTCTACTCCTAGGAAATATACTCTTGGGAACGAAAAATTACACTTCGGTTGCCTCAGGGCAACAGATAAATAAACAAACATCTCTTGGGTTGCATTAAGCAACAAGTAAATAAATAATATCTCTTGGGTTGCATTAAGCAACAAATATATATATATATATATATATAATATTATATTACTCTTCTCTTTGTACCTCTTTACTCTGTTCTGGTTTTTTTTTTTCTGTATCTCTTTACTTTTCTCTGATTACTCTTCCTCTGTATCTATATTTACTCTTTTTCTCTTTATCTCTTTACTTTACTCTTGTTACTCTGTTCTCTGTGTTTCTCTACTCTGCTCTGATTTCTCTGCTTAACGTATGTGTTTAAAGCTTATGTAAATTTCAGTATGAATAGTTAGCCTGTTCCAAGTATAGGTTCATTAAGTCTATACTGAAACATTTTAACTTTTCATATTATACATAACTCTAGTCGCAATTCAAGGACTAACTAGGTTGCCCTAGTTCGTTCACTAATCTCTATCTATTTTTCTGTCATTAATACTTTACAGACTTTTCTTTGGTTTTTATCTTTTCTTTAACTTTTTATCTTTCATTTATCTTTGCCTCACTAATTTGTTCTTACCACTCCCTAAGTGTTTTATGAAGGTAATTATGAGATTCTGCGCTTAAAGTTGTCTTTCTAAAGCTTTTACAGAAAACTGCCTTTTCCGCATTATTTTATTATTTTTATTATTTTATCATTAAATTTTCGAAATTACCTTTCTTTTACCTTTCACCTTTAAAATTCACTTTTTACCACCCGTAACTTTTAATATTTCTACTTTAATCACCCTAACTTTCAGAAATTACCAAATAACCCCTTAAACACCAAAAATTTTACTTCCTTGCCCTTTTAAAGATCTAAAGCCTGTTCTTCATTGTTCTTCATCACACTCAAAGTGTTCTTCGTGTTCTTCGTAAATTCTTCAGATTCTTTCTCTGTTTTTACCCGTTTTTCAGTCTTTTCAGCAACCGATTTTTACTATAATTCATAATAAATTAGCAGCCACTAAAACCTCATCTTTTCTACATGATTTTAACACAAATTGAACCCCAATATAAGGTCTAGGGTTTTGGTTTCCAGCTGCACCCAAGAACACAAATTCATAGCTTGAATTTCATCAAATTTCATCAAAATGTCACCAAATTTTCACCAAGAATCAATCATGAATGCAACCAATTTTTAGCACAGCCAAACCATACAACATTCACACAACTCAAACACAAATAATCAAGATTAATTTTGTGACACCCTACCTGGTTTTGCTGCTCCTAATTCGGTTAGACTTTCAGGTGGTCCTTAAGCACTTTTTCCTCCTAAATCAAATCAAGAACAACTTTAAATCCAAAAACCCTAAATTAACCAAATCTCACTCAGCATGTTAGGAAGTGATTTCTAACCTTAGACTTGCTGGAAATTCATGTTTCTTGGCCCTGAAGTCAAGTTAAGCATGATTCCTAAGGAAGAACATCAAGAAAACACATGTTTAAGCATGTTTCCCTGAAACCGAATCAAAAGGGAGATGGTGCAGCCAACTCACCTTGATTCCAGCCTTGGTAAGTCATATGGTCAAGTAGAGAAAGAAGAGAGGATCATTTTGGTTGGATTGGAATTTTGATTTGAGTTTTAGTTCAGCAGAAATCAAGCTTTGAAGATTTGGAACTAAGAACTTTTCTCTCTTTTTCTCTCTTGAAAATTTCGGCCACAAAGTGAAAATGAACCAGACTTGGGGGTTTTGGGGGTGTAGGGTGAGTTGTGATTGGTTGGCTTGGAGGTGGATTAAAATAATATTAAAATATCTCAGGTGGATAACTACTAAAACTAGATGTATCAGAACACTTGCAAAAACATCTCTAAAAATTATTTTCTGAGCTACTAGCATAAATGACACTAGTAACATATTTAATATGAGAATAAAACATGTATAATGAGGCCTTAGCATTGCTAAAGTCATCAGAGAGTGCTAGTGCTAAGCTGCACCAGTAAACTGTGAACCCGGATAAACCGATTTTCTGTATTTAACTAAAACTGACCAGGTAACCTTATAATATCATTCAAGAAGCTTCTAATACTCATATGATGATGATATTATTCTATTACCTCTCTTCTCTCATGAATCGAGTCTAGTTCATCAAACTGAGACTATTTACAGAAACCAGAATCAAAATTCCTAACCGATACGGTTCAAAAACTAGGTTTTTCGCGATTGCATTGTTGAGCTTGCCCCAGAAGAGGTTCTAGCTTAAAGATGACATAATGACAATGAGGATTGAGATGCTTGATGATACATTAGAGGTGTTCCCTTTACTGATCTTCTGGAGAAATCCGTACTTTCATAAAAGATCTCACATACTCGAAAACCAGGGTTGTTACACGCAACATTCTCTGATCCAGAAGATCTGACCTGTCTATGGCATTTTGAGTAGGATCATTAAGGAGAATGGACTACAGGAGCTTCACCCTCAATCAGAATGGATCCACACTAACCCTGGGGTTCATATCTGGAGGAGCATTGGCGACCTCTCAACCAGCGACAATCACATACAGCCTGCTATAGAATGAAATCATTCACAATTGAAGAAGATAGTAAGACCAGAGTTAATCCAGAAGGACAAAGCATCTCCAAGCTTTAACCATCTTCTTATCATTGTAAACAGGTCAACCTAGTTTAGATCTCATTATTTCTTTTATGCAATCAAAAAACATGCCAACATCTTCTACTTACCTGACTAAAATCTGTACTCGAAAATCAGGGTTGTTACATATGTCCTCTAGAACTTGGTCTAAGCGCTTATCAAATCTCACAATTCTCCTATTAAAGGATTCTGGATCATCTTGTAGTTGAGGCAGCTTGAAGACCTCTCTTATTTTGTCTTGGTAGAAGTACATAATCTTTCCTCTGACCAAGGTTCGAAAGGTATAGAAGGTGGCTCCATTTAATCTCTGCTTATCTGTTAGCCACAGATTTGCGTAGAATTCCTAAACCATTTTTCTACCCACCTTTGTCTCAGGATTAGCCAGAATTTCCCAGCCTCTTTATTGAATCAGCTCTTGGATCTCTAGATATTCGTCTTCTTTCAGATCGAATTTAACTCCCGGGATCACTGATCTTAGACCCATTATTTTGTAGTAATGGTCTGCATGTTCTTTGGTTAAGAGCCTCTCTTGATTCCAAAGTGGTTTTGGAATATTCTCTTTCTTGCCTCTTGAAGTGGTTTGTTTTCCTTTAGGAGCCATGATCTTAGTGAGTCTTATCTCAGGGTTCACGAAAAGCACACCAAACTTAGAGGTTTGCTTGTCCTCAAGCAAAAGAAAGGAGAGGAGAGGAGAGGAATATAAGGAGGGACAAATTCGAATGATGGAGGAGAGGGGGAGGCCGAGTGTGAATTTATAAGGGAGGGGTGGGTTTGAAAATTTTGAAAAAGATATGATAGAAGATATGATTTGTAAAAGATAAATATGATATGAAGAATATGAAATTTTAAAATTGAAAAGATATGATGGATTTGAAAAAGATAAATCTAAATTTGAAAAGATAATAGGATAAGTAAAAAAAAAAGATATGAGAAGAAATTAAAAAGATAGATGAGTTTTGAAAAAGATTTGAAAAGAAATTGAAGAAGATTTGAAAAAGACTTTTAGGATTAAAAAATTTAAATTTTTTTTTGAAATTGAAATTGAAAGATGATACTTTGTAATATGTTTATGCAAGAAATTATGGATGAAATCATGAAAATTTGAAATGAATTTGAGTTGGAAACAAACTTTCTCCCCTCCACACATCTGGTGTTAAACGCCCAATTGTTGCTTGTTTTGGGCATTTAACGCCCAGCCAGGTACCCTGGCTGGCATTAAACGCTAGAAATCCTGTCACTAGGCGTTTTTCTAAACGCCCAGGATGCTGCAATTTTGGCGTTAAACGCCCAGAATGGTACCCATTCTGGCGTTTAACGCCCAGAAAGCTACCTTTACTGGCGTTAAACGCCCAGTAGATGCTTTTTTTTGGGCGTTTAACGTCCACAATTCCCCTTACTAGCGTTTTTGTGCCAGTGAGCTCCTTTTCTCTGCTTTATGCTCTGAATTCTTCTGTAACTCTGTGAACTCCTGCAATTGTTAATCATTTTTAAAGATAATTTATATAAAACTCATATAATTATTATTTGCATAACAAATAAACATTGCTAATGGCTGGGTTGCCTCCCAGCAAGCGCTTCTTTATTGTCTTTAGCTGGACTTTTACTGAGCTTTAATCTAGTCTCAGCTTTGAGCATTTTTGCTCAACATTGCCTTTAAGATAATGCTTGACTCTGTCCATTAACAATGAACCTCTTATTAGAGTCAATATCTTCAAGCTCTACATACCCATATGGTGACACACTTGTAATCACATATGGTCCTTTCCACCGGGATTTCAGTTTTCCGGGGAATAATCTGAGCTTAGAGTTGAAGAGCAGAATCTTTTGTCCTGGTTCAAAGACTCTGGGTGACAGTTTCTTATCATGCCACCTTTTTGCTTTCTCTTTGTAAATCTTAGCATTTTCGAAAGCATTGAGTCTGAATTCTTCTAGCTCATTCAGTTGGAGCAATCTTTTCTCTCCAGCTAATTTGGCATCAAAGTTTAGGAATCTGGTTGCCCAGTAGGCCTTATGTTCCAGTTCCATGGGCAAATGACAGGCCTTACCATACAAAAGCTGGTATAGAGAGGTCCCTATAGGAGTCTTGAATGTTGTTCTGTATGCCCATAGAGCCTCATCCAAGCTTCTTGCCCAATCCCTTCTACGAGTAATTACAGTCCGTTCCAGAATTCTTTTTAGTTCTCTATTAGAGACTTTAGCCTGCCCATTTGTCTGTGGATGATATGGAGTTGCTACTTTGTGGCTAATTCCATATCTGACCATAGCAGAGTAAAGCTGTTTATTGCAGAAGTGAGTGCCCCATCACTGATTAGTGCTCTAGGGACACCAAACCTGCTGAAGATATGTTTCTGGAGGAACCTCAGCACTGTCTTAGTATCATTAGTAGGTGTTGCAATGGCCTCTACCCATTTGGATACATAGTCGACTACCACCAGAATATAGGTGTTTGAGTACGATGGTGGGAAAGGCCCCATGATGTCAATACCCCATACATCAAACAACTCAATCTCTTAGATCCCTTGCTGAGGCATGACGTAACCATGAGGCAGATTACTAGCTCTCTGGAAACTGTCACAGTTACGTACAAACTCTCGGGAGTCTTTATAGAGAGTAGGCCAGTAGAAGCCACATTGGAGGACGTTAGTGGCTGTTCGCTCACCTCCGAAATGTCCTCCATATTGTGATCCATGACAATGCCATAGGATCTTCTGTGCTTCTTCTCTAAGCACACATCTACGGATTATTCCGTCCGCACATCTCTTAAAGAGATATGGTTCATCCCATAAGTAGTACTTTGCATCAGTAATTAATTTTTTTGTTTGTTGTCTGCTGTACTCTTTGGGTATGAATCGTACAGCTTTATAGTTTGCAATGTCTGTGAACCATGGTGATTCCTGAATGGCAAACAATTGCTTATCCGGGAAAGTTTCAGAAATCTCAATAGAGGGGGAGGACGCCCCTTCTACTGGTTCTATCCGGGACAGATGATCAGCTACTTGGTTCTCTATCCCTTTTCTGTCTCTTATTTCTATATCAAACTCTTACAAAAGCAACACCCATCTTATGAGTCTGGGTTTTAAATCCTGCTTTGTAAGTAGATATTTAAGAGCAGCATGGTCAGTGTACACAATCACTCTTGATCCTCCTAAGTATGATCTAAACTTGTCAATGGCATAGACCACTGCAAGCAACTCCTTTTCTATAGTTGTGTAATTTCTCTGAGCATCATTTAAAATACGGCTAGCATAATAAATGACATGCAGAAGCTTGTTATGCCTCTGTCCCAGTACTGCACCAATGGCATGGTCACAAGCATCGCACATTAGTTTGAATGGTAATGTCCAATCTGGTGCAGAAATAATTGGTGCTATGACCAGCTTAGCTTTCAGAGTTCCAAATGCCTGCAGACACTCTGTGTCAAACACAAATGGTGTGTCAGCAGCAAGCAGATTGCTCAGAGGTTTTGCAATTTTTGAAAAATCCTTTATAAACCTCCTATAGAATCCTGCATGCCCCAAAAAGCTTCTGATTTCCTTAACATTGGCAGGTGGGGGTAATTTTTCAATTACTTCCACTTTAGCTTGATCCACTTCTATTCCCTTGTTTGAAATTTTATGCCCAAGGACAATTTCTTCAGTCACCATAAAGTGACATTTTTCCCATTTTAAAACTAGGTTGGTCTCTTGGCATCATTTTAGAACAAGTGCTAAATGGTCAAGGCAGGAGCTGAATGAGTCTCCAAATACTGAAAAGTCATCCATGAAGACTTCCAGAAATTTCTCTACCATATTAGAGAAGATAGAGAGCATGCACCTCTGAAAGGTTGCAGGTGCATTGCACAGACCAAAAGGCATCCTTCTATAGGCAAATACTCCAGAAGGGCATGTGAATGCTGTTTTCTCTTGGTCCTGGGAATCTGCTGTAATTTGGTTGTAACCTGAATAGCCATCCAAAAAGTAGTAATATTCATGACCTGCTAGTCTTTCTAGCATCTGGTCTATCAACAGTAAAGAAAAGTGATCCTTCCTGGTGGCTGTATTGAGCCTTCTATAGTCAATACACATACGCCACCCTGTAACTGTTCTTGTAGGAACCAGTTCAATTTTTTCATTATGAACCACTGTCATGCCTCCCTTCTTGGGGACAACTTGGACAGGGCTCACCCAGGGGCTATCAGAAATAAGATAAATAACCCCAGCCTCCAGTAACTTGGTGACCTCTTTCTGCACTACCTCCTTCATGGCTGGATTTAGCCACCTCTGTGGTTGAACCACTGGCTTAGCATCGTCCTCCAATAGGATCTTGTGCATGCATCTTGCTGGGCTGATGCCCTTAAGATCACTTATGGACCACCCAAGAGCTGTCTTGTGTGTCCTTAGCACTTGAAGCAGCACTTTCTCTTCCTGTGGATTTAAAGCAGAGCTTATGATCACCGGAAAAGTGTCACCTTCTCCCAGAAATGCATATTTCAGGGATGGTGGTAGTGGTTTGAGCTCGGGTTTAGGAGGTTTCTCCTCTTTCTGAAGAATTTTCAGAGGCTCTTTTATTTCCTCTGATTCCTCCAGATCAGGCTGAACATCTTTAAAGATGTCTTGTAGCTCTGATTCGAGACTCTCAGCCATGTTGATCTCCTCTACCAGGGAGTCAATAATATCAACACTCATGCAGTCTTTTGATGTGTCTGGATGCTTCATTGCCTCAATAGCATTCAGCCTGAACTCATCCTCATTGACTCTCAAGGTCACTTCCCCTTTTTGGACATCAATGAGAGTTCGTCCAGTTGCTAGGAAAGGTCTTCCTAAAATGAGAGTTGCATTCTTGTGCTCCTCCATTTCCAGCACTACAAAGTTAGTGGGAAAGGCAAACGGCCCAACCTTGACAATCATGTCCTCAATTATGCCTGACGGATATTTAATGGAGCCATCAGCAAGTTGAAGACATATCCAGGTTGGTTTGACCTCTTCAGTCAAGCCAAGCTTTCTGATAGAGGATGCAGGGATCAGATTGATACTTGTCCCAAGGTCACATAGAGCTGTCTTGGTACAAGTACCCTCTAATGTGCATGGTATCATAAAGCTTTTGGGATCCTTAAGCTTTTCTGGTAAACTTGTTAGAATGACTGCACTACATTCTTCAGTGAGAAAAACTTTTTCTGTTTCCCTCCAATCCTTCTTATGACTTAAGATTTCTTTCATGAACTTAGCATAAGAGGGTATTTGCTCAAGTCCCTCTGCAAATGGAATCTTTATTTCAAGAGTCCTGAGATAGTCTACAAAGTGGGCAAATTGTTTATCCTGTTTCGCTTGGCGGAGTTTTTTAGGATAATGCATTTTAGCTTTATATTCTTCAACCTTAGTTGCTGCAGGTTTATTTTCTACAGAAGTAGGTTGAGAAGCCTTCTTGAGTGAGTTATTATCAGCACTTGCAGGTGTCTGATCTCTCACTGGCGTTTGAACGCCAGAACTGGACATGGATTGGGCGTTTAACGCCAATTTTCACCCTTTTCTGGCGTTTGAACGCCAGACTTATTCCTCTCTGGGCTCTTACTGTCCTCAGAGGGATTTTGGGTAGCAGGTTGCTCATCCTCTGTCAGTTGTTCTTTTCTTGGGTTTCTGCTGCTTTGAGTTGAGGTATTTAATATTTTTCTACTTCTTAATTGAACTGTTTGGCACTCATCTGTTATATGTTTTAATAACTGCTGTTTTGTCTGATTCAATTGTGATTCCATATCCTTGTTAGCATTTTTGGTTTCTTGTAGCATCTCCTTAAATCCTGCTAACTGCCTTGTTATAGAAGATAGTTGCTGATTGAGTTCAGCAACTTGTTCTTGAGGACTAAAGTCAGTTGATACTGCCTTAGCTTCTTCTTTCATGGAGGACTCATTACTTATGTACAGATGCTGATTTCTAGCAACTATATCGATAAGTTCTTGAGCTTATTCAATAGTCTTTCTCATGTGTATAGATCCACCAACTGAATGATCTAGAGATACCTGAGCATTTTCTGTAAGCCCGTAGTAGAAGATGTCTAACTGCACCAACTCTAAAAACATTTCAGAGGGGCATTTCCTTAGCATCCCTCTGTACCTCTCCCAGACATTATAAAGGGATTCATCATCCTCTTGTTTAAAGCCTTGGATGTCCAGCCTTAGCTATGTCATCCTTTTTGGAGGGAAATATTGGTTCAGGAATTTGTCTGATAACTATTTCCATGTTCTTATGCTTGCTGTAGGTTGGTTATTTAACCATCTCTTAACTTGATCTTTTACAGCAAATGGAAACAGTAATAATCTATAGACATCCTGATCTACTTCCTTGTCACGTACTGTGTCAGCAATTTGTAAGAACTGTGCCAGAAACTCAGTAGGTTCTTCCTGAGGAAGACCAGAATACTGACAATTTTGTTGCACCATGACAATGAGTTGAGGATTCAGCTCAAAACTGCTTGCTTTGATGGGAGGTATGCTACTCCCATATACAGCAGTAATGGGGTTAGCATATGACCCCAGAGTCCTTCTGGACTGTTCATTTCTATTTAGGTCTATGATGGATAAAAGAGAATTGATATGAATTACAAATAAAATATATTTTTGTTTTTATTTTATTTAAGTAGAAACAAACCGAATAATTGACGATAAATAAAAAAATAATAAGATAAAATAAAATAGTTAGAAATTAAAATATAAATTTCGAAAACTAAGAGAAAAATAAATTTGAAAATTAAAATAATCACTTAATTAAGAAGACTTGAAAAACTTTTGATATGATTTTTGAAAAAGATTTTGAATTTTGAAATTTCGAAACTAAGATAAGATAGAGTAAAAAGTTTTAAAATAAAAATATGAATTTTTAAAGGAAAATTCGAAAATTACTTAAAATAAAGGGAAAAGATATTTTTGAATTTAATGAAGAAAGAGAAAAACAGTAAAAAATGACACCAAACTTAAATTTTTAGATCAAAACAAAGAAAACAAATAGGAAAACTTTGAATATCACGATGAATGTTAAGAACAACTTTTGAAAATTTTTTTAAGAAAACAGAAACACAAAGGACACCAAACTTAAAAATTTTTATATTCTAAGCACTAATAATTCGAAAAAAAATTGAAAGAGAAATAAAATCACGCAAAATGACACCAAACTTAAAACATGAAACTAAACTCAAACAAAAAAATTCAATTATTAGTCTATAAAAATTTTCGAAAAAAATTGAAAAAGAAAATAAGGATTTCTTTTAAAAAAAATTTCAACCAAAAACAATAATAGAAGACTCTAAACCAAAAAGAAAAAATTTTCCTAATCCAAGCAACAAAATAAACCATCAGTTGTCCAAACTCGAACAATCCCCGGCAACGGCGCCAAAAACTTGGTGCACGAATTGTAAATCACACTTTTCACAACTCGTACCACTAACCAGCAAGTGCACTAGGTCGTCCAAGTAATACCTTACATGAGTAAGAGTCGATCCCACAGAGATTGTCGGCTTGAAGCAAGCTATGGTTATTTTGTAATTCTTAGTCAGGAAATTAATAATAAAAATTGTTGGATTTAGGAAGAGTAATTAACATAAAATAAATAATACTTGTTATGCAGTAATGGAGAACAGATTGAGGTTTTGGAGATGCTCTGTCTTCTAAATTTCTACTTTCCTACTGTCTTCTACTTCACGCATGCAGGTTTCTTCCATGGCAAGCTGTATGTTGGTGGATCACCGTTGTCAATGGCTACCATCCGTCCTCTCAGTGAAAAAGATCCATGTACATGGATATTCATCTGTCGGTTCTCACTTGTGCTGGAATAGGATCCATTGATACTTTTACGTCTGTCACTACGCCCAATACTTGTGAGTTTGAAGCTCGTCACAGTCATCTCTTTCCAGGTCCTACTCAGAATACCACAGACAAGGTTTAGACGTTCTAGATCTCAGGAATGCTGCCAATTGATTCTAGCTTTTACCACGAAGACTCTGGATTCATGGAATTGAACGCTTTGTTGTCAGGAGAGGCAATCAAACTCCTGAACCAGGAACCCAAGAGATATACACTCAAGCTATTACAGATAGAACGTAAGTGGTTGTCAGGCACGCGTTCATAGGTTGAGAATGATGATTAGTGTCACGGATCATCACATTCTTCAGGGTTAAGTACGAATAAATATCTTAGAACAGAAACAAGCATGTTGAATAGAAAATAGAAGTAATTGCATTAATTCATCAAGACACAGCAGAGCTCCTCACCCCCAATCATGGAGTTTAGAGACTCATGCTGTAGAGATACAAGGTAAAACGTAAAATTGTCATGAGATACAAAATAAATCCCTAAAAGTAGTTTTTATACTAAGCTAGTGACCTAGGTTTACAGGAATTGAGTAAACTAAGATAGATAGTGTAGAAATCCACTTCCGGGGGCCACTTCGTGTGTGCTTGGGCTGAGCATTGAAGCTTTCATATGTAGAGACTTTATTTGGAGTTAAACGTCAGGTTGTAGCCTGTTTCTGGTGCTTAACTCTGGTTTGCAACCTGTTTCTGGCGTTTAACGCCAGAATAGGGTAAAGACTTGGCGTTAAACGCCAATTTGCGTCATCAAAACTTGGGCAAAGTATGGACTATTATATATTGCTGGAAAGTCCTGAATGTCTACTTTCCAATGCAATTGAGAGCGTGTCAATTGGGCTTTTGTAGCTCTAGAAAATTCATTTCAAGTGCAGAGAGGTCAGAATCCAACAGCATCTGCAGTCCTTTTTCAGCCTCTGAATCAAATTTTTGCTCAGGTCCCTCAATTTCAGCCAGAAAATACCTAAAATCACAGAAAAATACATAAACTCATAGTAAAGTCCAGAAATGTGATTTTTGCATAAAAACTAATAAAAATATACTTAAAAGTAGCTAGATCCTACTAAAAACTATATGAAAATACCCCAAAAATGCGTATAAAATATCTGCTCATCATACATGAATTTCAAGTTTATAATAAGAATAGCTGAATTATCTTGATGTGGTGGTATTATTTTTATTTTCTGATTGTATGAATAAACAGTGCATATTTGAAATTGAAATTAAGAATGTTGGTTCCTAAAAGAATGATGAAAAAGGAAAAGTATTATTAGTAAACTAAAAAATCCAAAATTGATTCTTGAAGCAAGAAAAAATAGCAAAAATAAAAAGAAAAAGCATGTTGCAATAAAATAAAAAAAATACATATGCATGCAAAAAAAAATGGCGAAAAAAATAAATAAATAAAAAGCAAAAAAAGCCAATAGCTCTTTAAACCAAAAGGCAAGAGCAAAAAGCCAATAACTCTTTAAGAACTCTGGACACCTTTATCTAGGAATTCTAGCAAAGCTAAATCACAATCCGAAAGGGTTCACCCAGTTAAAGTGTATGTGGCATTTATATATCCGGTGGTAACACTGGAAAACAAAGTGCTTAGGGTCATGGCCAAGAATTTGAAAGCTGTGTTCAAGAATAAAAAAGAACTGAACTAGGAGAGTCAATAATATCATCTTGATTCTAAGTTCCTAGAGAGGCCAACACTTCTGAGTTTCAATGGATAGTAAGATGTCAAAACTATTCAGAAGTAAAAAGCTACTAAGTCCCGCTCATCTAATCGAAACTGAGCTTCATTGGAAATTCTGAGATTTATTGTATCTTACTCTTCATTTTATCCTACTATGTTTTTAGTTGCTTGGGAACAAGCAACAGTTTAAGTTTGGTGTTGTGATGAGCAGATATTTTATACGCTTTTTGGCATCATTTTCATATAGTTTTTAACATGTTTTGTTCATGTTTTATTAAGTTTTCATAGGTTTTAGTGTAAAATTTACATTTTTGGATTCTACTTTGAGTTTTTGTGTTTTTATGCAATTTCAGATATTCTCTGGCTAAAATTGAGGAGCTGGAGCAAAAGTCTGATTCAGAGACAGAGAAAGCACTGCATATGCTTTCTGGATCTGACCTCCTTGCACTCAAAAGAGCTTTTCTAGAGCTACAGAAGTCCAAATGGAGCGTTCTCAACAGCTATGGAAAGCTAACATCTAGGGCTTTCAAACAATTTATAATAGTTTATACTTTGTTTCAGAATTAAAGGCCCAAAACTGGCATCTAACACTAGCCTCTTGCCTCAGTCCAGGCGTCCAGCGCCCAGAGGAGGAGACCAGCATCCAAACGCCCAAAGAGGACCCCCTAGCCAATGTTCAATACCGTAGAGGCCTCCTAGCACGTGGATCTCATCAAAGCTCAGCCCAAACACTCACCAAATGGGCCCCAGAAGTGGATTTTAGCACTAAAATACTGTTTTACCCTTTCTTATGTAATCCTTAGTCATTAGCTTAGTATTTAAAGATCTTTTACACAATCTTCAAGGGAGATCAGCCATATTTCGTTTTTGACATTGTTTTCTCTATCAGTATGAGTTTTTAAAGCTCCTAGTTTGAGGAGAGGAGCTCTGCTGAGTTTTATGGATTAGTAAAAGTATTACTGTTTCTCTTCAATCCGTGTTTGATTCAATTCTAAGATGTATCCTCATTCTTCAACTTGATGAATGGGATGACCCGTGACAATCATCTTCGTTCCTCATACTAAGACTGCGTGCTTGACAACCACCCGTGTCTTCTTGGGTTCATGTGAATACGTAACTGGAAAGCATCGAACCACTAGCTTGATTATACCTCTCTTAGACGGCTAATCCACGACTGCGTTAGGGACTTCTCGAGACACCAGTTCAGCTGAGGTATGAGGAGATTAGGATTTCTATGGTAGAGTTAGAACCCAAAGGTGCAACATTCTCTGATCCGGAAGATCTGGCCTTGTCTGTGGCATTTTGAGTAGGATCATTAAGGAGAATGGACTGCTGGAGCATCACCCTCAATCAGAGTGGGTCCACACTAACCCTGGGGTTCAAATCTAGAGGAGCATTGGCGACCTCTCAACTGGTGACAATCACATACAACCTGCCATAGAAGAAATCATTTACAATTGAAGAAGACAGTAAGACCAGAGTTAATCCAGAAGGACAAAGCATCTCCAAGCATTAACCATCTTCTTATCATTGTAAACAGGTCAACCTAGTTTAGATCTCTTTATTCCTTTTATGCAAACAAACGACATACCAACATCTCCTACTCACCTCACTAAGATCTGCAAGATAACCATAGCTTGCTTCAAACCACAATCCTCATGGGATCGATCCTGACTCACTCAGGTATTACTTGGACGACCCAGTGCACTTGTTGGTACAGTTGTACGAAGTGTGGAAATTCGTGCACCAGCGGTGCATTAGTATCTGGTTGTACCCAGAGTAGGCATCGATAAAACTTAGGAATTTGAATCCTGAAGCAGAGTCCACCAGGTTGTCAATGCTTGACAGTGTTGAGGAGTCTTTGGGACAGGCTTTGTTAAAGTCAGAATAGTCCACGCACATTCTCCACTTCCCATTATACTTCTTGACTAGAACCAGTTTTGACAGCCAGGTAGAGTAAGTGAGTTTCCAGATAAATCCAGCCTGTAAGAGGCTGGTGATCTATCTTTCGACTTTGGCTGCGCTATTAGCTATCATATTTTGCCTTTTTTGTGCTATAGGCTTGGCTTTTGGTTTTTTGGATAGCTTGTGGGACATAAACTCAGGGTCTAACCCTAGCATGTCGGCGGGAATCCATGATTAGGTCTTCATTTTGTATTAGGATGGCCGCGATGGGCCTTTGAGCTCGTAGGGTGGTTTTAGTTTAGGAAGGTGTAGTTCTCTTTCATGTTCCCGATCTATACTTTCTCAAGGTCCCCTTCTAGTTCTGTGCGGGGGTGTTCTTCGAGCTTTGTTTAGTGAGAAAGATCCTGCCACATCGTTAGATTCGTTCCGCAGGAATAGTCTAGCGTTATTGCAGGCTATTGCCAGTTCAACATCATCGTGATTAGTGTCAATGGTCCTGTCATCCTCCCAGTACTTCCATCTCAGGAACTTGGCAAAGACCACTGCATAGAAGTCATTTATGGTTCTTCTTCCTAAATGACGTTATACGCGGTGGATCCCTTCTTGTTTCTGGCCCTAATGCAGACTAGTAACCGGACAACCCCGTCTGGTTTGAGGAAGAAGTCTCCTAAACCCACTACTCCTGGTTCGTGAGTTTGGAGGTCTGCATCTTTTAACCCAAGGGTGTCGAAGGCATTCCGGAACATTATTTTGGAGTCAACGCATGTATCCACTATGATTTTCTTCACAAGGTCCATCCCTACCCTTACCCGTTATGACCATATGTGGGTCGTCTGCTAGGCCTCCAAACTTGCAGTCATGTGGATCGAAGTTGTTGTTAGGGAAAGTGGGCGGCCACCGATGTTTTGAAATCATTGCAGTAAGAATTTTGAGTTTTTTCTTTTGTGAGGATTTGAATTTCTAGCATCATCACCCCGTCACGACATTAATGATTATCGTGGGATCAAAGTCATTTTCTTCCCATGGTGTTTCTCTAACTATTCTGGGATTCTGCCCTTCTCTTGCTTCGGGTAAAGTTCTCAGGTGGCCCTTATCGGTTCGCAAATGATTTTTGCGAACTCGAGTAAGTTTCCAACTTGGATGGCCTACTTGAGGGCATCCTTGAGGTTCTTGCAATCTTGGGTTTTGTGTCCATAGCCTCCATGATAGCCGCAGTACAAGGAATTGTTTCCGTCAGTCCTCTCTTTCAATTTTCGGGCCCTCAGCTTCATGCCCCGATATGCTCTTTACTAAAACACTTTTGTGACCGAGGCGGTTAAGGCCATATAATTCGTGAACTTTCCAATACACAGGTCGTGGGTGCAGTGTTGCTTGGTATTTGGTTCCTTCCTTCGCTCAATAGGGAGAGCCACTTGGATGTTGAGTCAGGTTAAGAGCACTCCATTTGTTGGCTGCCACCACTTGGCTTATTTCTTCATCATTGATATACTCCCCAGCCATGTTTTGGATTTTTTGCATAGTCCAAACGGGTTTGGTGGTAAGGTACTTTCAAAAATCTTCGTTTGTCAGCTCGTTGTCAATTTCTATTTCAAAGAACATGGGGATATCTATTTCAAAGTATTCGTATTTGAGTCAGTACAGATACTTCCTTGTCAATTCGTCGTTTCCTTGAGTTATTCCCAATAGGTTAATGGGATGTTTTGCCTTGGCAATCCCTGTGGTGAATTGTGCTAAGAACTCTAGGATATGTCTTAGAAGTATGCAATGGATCATTATGGCAGGGAGTTTAACCATTTGATACATCCATGCCTTGAAGGAGGTTAGATGATCCTATGGGTCATTGGTTCCATCATAATGCATATCTGTTGACTTGTCAAAATGTTTCGGTAGGCAAACTCGGAGGACTCTTTCATTGAAAGGGGTGGCCCCCATGACAACAGGTTCATTGTGCTGCCTTCTTTTCCCTGTCGAGGGATCTGTCGTTCCCCCTATGGTAGCATTTGTGCCGTTCACAATTTGGAGATCTTATTTCTTTATTGTAGGGGTGGAGTTAGTCGTTCCTTCCTTGGCGTCTGCTGGTTTTCCGTTCTTGCGATCTGGAGTGATGCCTCCCCTGAGGTTGTGTCCTCGAGTGCACTTCAAATCTCAGTACTGGTTGGTAGCAATCTCAGGCAGTAACCTCTGTTTCTAAATTCTACAACTTGTGTCATAGCTCTTGAAAGATTTGGGTGATGTTGGTTCCCGTCCCACCAAGAGAACATGATCCAGCTTCATGGTACGAGTTTTGGCTGCTCTGTGGCTAGTGACTAGGTGTCACTGCCTTGTATACCACGCTTGGGATTCTTGTCGTGTTTGACGCTTGGTAGTTCCCAGGGGATTGTATTCCCCATTCTCTTCAAGTGAGTATTGGTCATCCATTGATATGGAAGCCACACTATAACATTTTTTGCCTAAGGTATCTCTTACTCGAAGCAACATTTAACAAAAGTTATCTTAGATAGGCAAAGACAAAATTTTTAGCCAATTGCCTTTAAACAGGACAAAGATAACAAAATTTTTTACAACCCATAAAAATAATATTCTTTGATATCTAAAATTTAATTTATTGAAGAACTGAGAAAGAGTGTTAATGAATTGGACAAGGGAAGAATAACAGAAGAGAAAACATGTATTTTTTTGTTTAGTTATGTGTATTTTGATTTGAATTGGCAACTGCAAGTATAAGTATTTAAAAGTTACTTAGTTACATTTGAAACAAATTTTTAACTTAATGTATATGCAATATATTAGCTTATCCTCTCTTTCTATCCATTAAATTTAGTTTAAATAATTAAATTTTATTAGAGTGTGTTATATATCCTTCCAAAAAGATAATTCCAAACAAATTTAGATAAGTGTTACTTTAAATATCTAAAAAGAAAACACGGAAAAACTTAAACAAGTATTGCTTAGATATTAAAAAAGACAACACTTCACACATGTTTTCATTTACAATAAAGTAGTTTGCCAACGTTGCTTTTGAAAACTTTAAGGCAACCCTTACTCAAAGTTGTTTTATATTGAAGAAAAGATAATGTTTTTCAAGAGTTGCTAAGAAAATAATTTTCTTTGATGCAAAAAGCGTTGTCTTAGACCAAACATAATGATCGTATAGTCAATCCCCCAAAAGCGTTGCATTTTATTAAAAAGTGTTGTCTTTGATCAAAGGCATCGCTTTTTCTTATTACAGGAAACATTTTTAAAAGGTTGTCTCAACCCGAATTTATTGTAATACTATTAAGCTTTTTTCGCTGTGGATTCTATAGATGGTGCCAATGTTCGTGAGTTACTTGAAATATTGGAGTCCATAATACTTTAGCTAGTAAGCTTCATAATTTTTGGTCCGATGAATGGTAGAGAAAGTTACTTATAAAAATACTCCAATACTCAAGTCAAAATAAATTTCAGAGATAGAATTTTAGTAGTGTGTATAATATATCTGAGAGAACTTGCAAATTTTCTTTATATAAATTTGATTATCTTATATTATTTTCTAATTGATTGAGATATGATTGATATTTAAATTTGAATATTGATTAGTAATTCGTTGATTTAGTAGGCGCCAAGATCTTGGGCCTAAAAAGAATGACTTAGCTTCTGGATCGAGTTATCATTGAACCGTAGGAGCCAGAACTCGGGTCAGTAACATATATTAATATTACCAACGTAAGTTGGCACAGATGGATGAGGATCTGTGTCCCTTAACCATCTTTTCTGGGTTTGATACTCACTGGAGGATGACAATGGAGCTTGCTTGTTTGGGAGGGTAACCCACTTTATGTGCCTCTGCAGGATCCGAAGAATTAGTCATTGGGCTTCCGGCCTGATGGATACCCTAGTGCAAACCAAAAAAAAAAAAACATATATTAATATTAGTGTAGATAAGGCTGACGATAATGACATGATATGACTATTAATAAATGTTCCTTTTATATTTCTTTGGTAATATTACTACTACGTACTGACACCGTCATAAGTCGTACGCCTCTAGCTAGGCATGCCATTATTATTAATGTCAAACACACATATCCACAAAATTAATTAAACTTGTTTTTGCATTAGCATTAATTTTATACCTTATGCCTTTTTGCGAAGTGTACCAAATTGCAACGATTATCACAACCACGTTTTGGAATTCCTTACGTTTGATCTTAACCTTGAAGCTGTTCCTTTTTTGTGTTTTGTTTGAACATAGCTCAATGCTCGTTGACAATTTTGAAGATTATTGGTCACTTCTTTTCAATGATATCCTACCTAGCTACTAACAATAACAAATGCATCGTAATCCAATCTGCCAGGAATTGCCTACTTAATAATTATAGCATATTTATCTATATACACACTGATGACACACACAAACGTCATCTTGCATGGAGCCATAGACATACATCACCAAAGATTCATTCTACGTAAGAGTAATATATATTTGATACAATAAATAATTAATATAAAAAATTCTCTTCATTCAAAATTATACACTATTATTTACTTATAGAATGTTAATATATATGTTAGGGTAATATACTAAAATAGTATCTAAAACTTCATATTATTGATAAAAATAATTTTTAAAAATAAGAATGACAAATAAATTTTTAAATAATTTAAAATATAATAAAAAATAATTAAAAAATATTGTTATTTTTCAAGTGACAAACAAATTTTTGTATTTAGTAAATAATTTGTGTATTTAATTCAAATTTTTTAATGATATTTGAATAACTACTATTTAAACACTACAAGAAAAACACCTATTCAGGTACACTTGAAAAGTGTACCCAAAAGTGCAAAAAAAAAAAAATGATGCCTTAGGCTACGGCTACGCTTTCTGGGCTTCGGCTACGTTTTTTGGAGTGATTCCTATTCGGCCGTTGCCTATTCTCAAAGGCTACACTTTTTGCACCAAGGACTATGCTTTTGGCGTTTGGGAATAGGGTGCGCTTTTCAAGTGATGCTGTCCAGGAGCAAAGGCTACGCTTTTCAGCTTCCATTTTTACCAGAATAGGCTACGCTTTTCAGCGCTACGCTTTTTGCACCAAGGGCTACGCTTTTGGCATTTGGGAATAGGGTGCGCTTTTCAAGTGATGCTGTCCAGGAACAAAGGCTACGCTTTTCAACGCTACTGCATCACCTGTAAAGCATAGCCACATTGTATACCATGGCTACTTTTTTTAGGTGTAGCCTTAGGTCCCTCATTTTTTTTTTTGTATAATATAGCTACTGTATATAAGTGTAGCCTTAGGTCTCGTTTTTTCTCTCTCTCTCTCTCTCTCTCTCTCTCTCTATATATATATATATATATATATATATATAATAGTTAATAATTATCTAATAGTTATTAATACAACATAATAGTTAATATGATTACATGTATAATAATTCTGCATTTTTATTTAAATGAGTTGAATATCATAAAATAAAAATAAATACATAATTATACTAAATAATTTTTTAAATAATAATTATCTCTAACCAAAATATATTTATAATAATAATTCAAAAGTACTAAAATAAAGTTAATTTTAAAAAGTCTTACATCTCACACTAAAGTAAGCATAGCCATATCAAAATAATCATAATATCACTTAGAATTTACTACTAATATTCTACAAAAAAATATATCCTACATACATAAGTATCTTCTAATAAAAGTCATTAGTTAACCATACATGTAAAGATTCTAAACAGTACTCTATCTTAGCCAATAAACCACAATAATTATCAGCTTAATCTTCATTGTTTAATCTTCATTGTTACTGTAACACCCCAATAATTAACCCAATCCTTACCTCTAGCCGTAAAACAAGGGTTAACCAAAGGTTACAACAATTCTAAGGCTTATATATATTTATATAGAAAGAATAATATAATCTAGAAATCCGATGAAGGAATAAAGCTCAAAGTTAGGGTATGAAAAGCGCAAAATGCATAAATGGAGAAGCTAACTTAAAGCACAAGAAATAGATATAATATAGCAAAATATCATAGCATAATATTATAAGAATCTAGCCACAGCTCGCGGAGTTTAAGCCGGCTAGCCATATATACAGACAACTAGAAAACTAGAGTTCGAAAGGGCTTATACAAGTTTTGTTCTCTCAAATAAAAGCCTCTAGGCTAAACAAATATAAAAGTGAGAGTACAAGTTAAAAATAACTAGGATAACAACAAAATAGAATAAGATCTTCCGCTCTGCTACCATCACCCAACTCACTGCGGTGGGTTGCGACCTGCATCTGAAAAACAACAACAACGTATAGAATGAGAACCGGAGGTTCTCAGTATGGTAACTGTGCCCAATGATGTAAGATGTAAGGCTCCAGGACGCTGAAGGAAATCCTAGAACTTCACATCACATACGGATATTCAAGCTTAGAACAAAATAAATAAATATTTAGAGAATTTAAACCATAAACCGGGTTATCTAAACTTAGGCGAATTCTAACTAATACTAATTACAGCGCTGTATCCCACAGCCCTCGCAAACCTAACCTCCATGCGATCCCATCGCCACTGCCTACCTAACCTCCTCAGCACCAGACAATCACAGTTGATGCAAACAAGTAAAACACAGATAATATTCATATACAACAAGTAGTTTAAGAAGCAGGTAGGCATGTTATACAATTAGGCAAACTCAAGTAAACAAAGCAAGCAAGCATATAGAAGATGCATATGATGAATGTCTGTCCTATTGGCTGTGATATCACATGTCGGTTATCGCCAAACCCGACAGAAAATCCAGTCGACAACTCCCGGATTAGTCTCTCTATTGCGCATAAGGAGGAAAATTCTGAGGGATGAGTGCCCTACCACCTTCTCCTTTCAGAGGGAAATATTCCGAGAGAGAGTTCCCTACCACCTTCCTCTGGCTGTCATATAATTCCATGGGTTAGTGCCCTACCACCTTGCAATCAGAGAGAAGTCGCATTTTCAGGAGGAATAATTCCGAGGGATGAGTGCCCTACCACCTTCTCCTTTCAGAGGGAAATATTCCGAGGAAGAGTGCCCTACCACCTTCCTCTGGTTGCGAGAAATATCAGTGAGAAGCCCAGCTTCAACCCTCACATCCGAATGTAGGCGGAAGACTGCCACAGCCCCTACGACGGAGAACCATACATATCATAATCACATAGGTCATTGCTCATAGCACACTTCCACTCATACTCATTCCATTAACCATATTAATTTCTTTCCAAGTCCTTATCTCGTCACAACCATCATCAATTCATAACTTTCCGTTCCAAACTCACTAGTTCGTCAATCTCTCAATTCATATACCCCCATTCCTTCTCACTCTACCAAACCCATCCTCAATACACCAGAAACCTAAACCTCCGTTCTCTAACTTTCCAAAATACTACCAACTCAGACCTCCTAAGACCTTTTCCATGTTCTAACACCCAAAAATAAGCCCAAAGGTCTTAAAATGGTGTCACAGAAGCTTACAACCTTGTTGGGAAGGTAGAATAGTTGAAAAAAAGTGAAATTTGAGAAACAGGGCGTGTGCGTGCGCACGCCCAAGAAATTTTGAAAGTGTGCGTATGCATAGGAGCGTGCGTACGCACAGTTATAAAAACTTGTATGGTCTATTCACTCGCACTGGGTGTGCTAGCGCTCCCAACAGACGACCCCTCCCTGACTTGTGCGTGCGCATAGGGCTGTGCGTCCGCACAGGTTGCAATTCTTCATTGATGTGTGTACGCACATGATGAGATTTTTGCAAGGTTATGCGTGCGCACATATCAGAAATCATAAAATTCTGCAACTCTGCAGAATTTCAGATTTCGACACCAAACTTTGAATAATCATAACTTCCTCCACAAAAATCCAGATTGTACAAACTTATTATCGATTTGAAGAGTTTTCAATGAACTTTAATTTAAATCAAATTTCAATAAATTTCAAAAATCGAAGCTCAAGTTATGATCTGCCAAAGTTCACTAAAAATTCATTTTTACCAAAAATCACAAATCCTCAACTTCACCAAAATTCACAATTCAAGCCAAACTAATCATATCCCAAACAATACCAAACAACATCAAGGGTCCATACCAAATATTTCTCAACCACTTCAACTATTCAATCATATAAACCATTTAATACTCACTTCATCCAACTCTAAATTCAATCTATCATCACATCCAATTTCCTTAATACCACCATTCCAATTCTCAACAACCATAACAAATCTCATCATTCAATATCTCAATTTTTCAACTCTTAAACAATCATCTCTATTTACCAACAACATCAATAGGCATTTATAATCATCAACCATATCACAAACCTCCATCAACAACAATAAGTCTCACATTCATCATCAACCTTCATAATAATTAAAAAACCAATAATCATCATCAAATCATATAATCATTATCATTATTATTCCAACTCCTTCCACACAACACCACCACAACATCAATCAATCCCCATCAACAACCCTAATCATCAATACTCATTAACATCAACAATTTCCAATAATCATCATCAACCATACTAATCCAATACAACCAACAATTATCATCAATTCACATTTAAATATTCATACACCAATAACATTCAATCCTATCTTAAGGTCAACTAGCCTAAGCTTCCAAAAACATTACATATTACATAAAGCTAAGGAAACCGAAACCATACCTTAGCTAATTCCTAAATGCTCCAAACACCAAAACGAAACCTCCAAACTTGATCCAAAACCTCAACCAACTCCAACAAACACCAAAGCTCAAGCTAACAACACATATATCACCAAAATCAAAACCTAAGATACTTAAAACAACTAAACACAAGGCTTTAGTGAAACCTTACCTTACCCAACGAGATTAGAGGTAAAATCCAATAATTACCCGCTACTAGAGATCACCTAAATAAGCAAAACCACAAAATCTAATCAAAACCATAACCTCAAAAATGCAGAAATCTAAGGCACAAAACTGGAAAGTGAGATGCAGTTTTTTACCGGATTTTCTTGGATAGAAACATAGATCTCAACGAGAGCTTCACATGGCCACAAACGGCTCGTCAATTAGAGCTCCGTAGCTCAAGTTATGGCTCCTGGAAGTGGAGGATGAATAGTGCTCCCATGGCTTCTCTTCTCTCTTCTCCCATAACCGAACTCCCTTTCTCTCTTTAATGAAAATGAGCTGAAAGCTCATTAAAGGAGACTTATATAAGTTGGGCTTGGGCCCAACATGGGTCCGGTCCAACCCTTTAGTATTTTTAGCCCGTTCGGCCCAACTTTGGGTCAAACCTTTATCACTAACGCCCGGTTTCTCATTCCTAATATTTTTCTAAGGTTTTCGACTGTTTTCACTTTTTCTCGCATAGTACCGGGCAGACTTAAATCGGTTCAACCGGTTCAACTACCGATTTGCAGTTTTTCACGGTTTTTTGCAGAAAACACCTTTTCTGACTCGGAAAGACCTACTGAGTCCAAAAATCATATTTAAATCCCCAAATTCTCATTCTAACTTTTCGGAACTAAATTTGGGTATTTACATCATTTTATTCGTGAAAACCCCGGTTCTTATAGTTACCCTGCATAATTATATAGAAAAATAGTTAGAAAAATATTCATAATGACATTCGTAATTATGAAAAAAAAGTAATGTTATTCTGTTAAAACCAAAAGCAACATTTCATAAGATTTTTCCACTTGAGCTTGCAATGAAGGGAACACTACGTAGACATAGTAAACCAAGAAAGCATATACAAAAAAAAAATAACATGGTCACAACAAAAGAGGTGAATTCAAAGAATTATGCATTATCTTATTTCATTCAAACCATGAAAATCTGCAGGTATTTTTTTCTTCCATTTCCTTTAACACAATCCTGATATGTCCCTATAGCACTGTTCATGCACTAATTAACCAGACTTTCACACTTAAATTAGATATAGGGACAAATTCATTTGTACCAAGTGCAAAAAATTAGAAATACAACAACCAGAATTACACAAACAAATTTCAGCCATAGCAATACAACTTCGGTGTTAATAAAGCCAACAACATATAATTTCCAGCCATAGCAATTAATGTAAATGCAAGCAAAAAACTATGGAACAGGGAACAGATAAGGACATACCACTTCCAAGTTCGGAAAATGAGTTGATCCATGGCCGCTATTCGCATCAATCAGAGACTGTTGGGCGTCTTATAATAAAGCTTCTAGTTCTTCTAGCCTCATTCAGGTTTCGATCGCTGCAGTATTAACTTGACCATATTTCGCAATCCATGAATCTCTTCCTCTTATTTTTGCTGTTTGGCCTCCATGTGTTCAAGTTTATCCTTCAGACCAGACACTTCCTCTTTGTGCTGATTCTTGATTTCATTAATTTTAGCATGTTTTTTTAAATCACATTTTGTCACAGATCTTCCATACAACTTTACCCGACCTAGTTGTTCTTTCCCAAATAAAGCCTCAAATGCTTCCTCTTTTGTTTCACCAGCAGCTTGGCGGTGTTGGAAGTCTTCCTGCATAGAAGAAACAATTAAAAGTTGAATTAGTTACCATATCCTAAATTTGAAATGTAATTATGAATGATTCAATGAACTCTTACAACAGCAGTCTATGTTTCCTCATCCACTTCTTTCCTCTTCTGACTTGTTTGGGTAGCAATGAACATCTCAAACCTTTTTGGTTCCTCGTTTGTTTTCTTTGTCGCTCGCTGCAAAACAAGATCTTACTTCGGTTTCTTCCTTTAATTTATGCAAATATAAATCCTAATGAATATAAATTTTCTATTTCATATTAAAGAACTTTACCATAGCCACTCGTACTCTTCTGAAATTGATTGGCCCCATGCGATGTGGAAACTTTTGTTTTTCCTTGTGTTGCTTGTTTCTTTGACTTATTGAGTGGAAGTGAATAAAAAGTTAGCGTATAATTACTAACACGTGCAGCATAATGAATTGGGCATATCTACTAGCAAGGCTACATTATTAAGCTAAAGCACTGAAAAATATGTCACATTCACTCGTTAAATATTAACCCTGCCTTTAAAAATTAGATAGAAAAAAAAACCATTGTAGCTAAGAGATAACAAAGAATATCATATAAGATTCCCGTGAAACCAGTGACCAACCGGCACAACTCTCCCTGTTCTTCTGGTTTGCAGATGCCTTGTTGATCACGGTTTAAGATGATCAAAGTCCAACTAAAAGTGGCTATGTGGAGTTTACGTTTATTAAGAAGCAGATGCGATGAGGATGAAAGACAGTAACTAATAATAAATGGACTCAATTTTCAAACTTGAGCCACATGGCACAAGTACAAGATGTTACCACAACTACTAGTAGTATAAGATCAATGATTCATACAACTAGTTTCCCTGTTTAGTTTCAATTTTGAACTAGTACAACAATATAGGTAATATTTATTTCAATTTACTAGATTTTCTTTTTAAAAAATGAAAGTTCATCTGCACATTATTGAAGGTATTAGTTGTCTATTATAATTCCTAGCTATAGTTATAACAATATAATTCAGATTAACGATAGTATTGAAATTATAATGGCAGATGATAACTGTGTAAATCAAAACTGTGTCAAAAAGTAGTTAGAAGTTCTTAACTAATTCTGGCAGCTTCTATAGTATTGTGGTTACTTTCTCTAGTTGCGTAAATAATGCGCCTTAGTCTAGTGTGCATTATGATTAAGTTCTCTTCTGTATTCTAGTGTTAATTGATTAGGATTTTTTGTTCTCTCTGTCACTGCTACTACTACATTCTCTTTCTGATTCCTTAATCCATGAATAAGAATAATAATAATTCCTTAATCCATGAGTAAGAAATGCAAATGAACTTCATCAGATTAGCAACCAGAGATGAACAATTAGAAGATTCAAAAGAAAACCAAAAAAAGCAGAGCCACAAAACCACAACAGTCAAAAGCACAGAAAACAAAAACCGATAAAAAAATAAAGCATGGATAAAATTCAGATCTGTAACCGTCGTAGTCCATTTAGTAAAATAGGCAACAACCGTTTTGGCAGCTATAAAATGCTAAACAGCAAAGAAACCAAAGAGAAAAAAGGTGAAGGAGCTGAACCACATGTTAGAAACAAAGCGTACACATGAAAATTCATCATATATAGTCTTTTACCTGGATTAGAAGATGACTCCAATAATAGATCAATTTTATGAATCCACTTTTTGGTACTTGTGGGGGTCGATTATTCACCATATCTTCAATAGTATCATAGGGAACGAAGTGCTTCTGCTTAATCTTTCCTTTGAACCGCTTCTAAGCATCTCGAATCGCTTGCATTACCCACTTTTCTCCACTGTCTAGGAGGATAAACTTGGTCTGCATGATTATAAGTAATTGTTATATGCTCTTGTGCTAAATAAAAAAATCGAAATCAATAATTATCGAGTGTCTTATGTTAACATAGTCCCACATGAACTTCTTAGCTTTAGGAGGAACAACATGCCAACTAGTGTACAAAAGACTAACGAATCTTTTATTTCTACCAATAGTGCCAACAAAACTAGTTAAATTAGAAACACTTTGATCGGTTGGTCCTACGGGCTGTCCAATATCAAAAGTGACTTCTTCCCGCTTTTCCATAGTCCTTGCATAAATCTCCTTGCAAGTTGTTTTTCCAGGGGTTTTCTTCTTCTTTGCCTCTCCTAGTTTCGTTCATTAGGAAAGAGATTAAGGACTAATTAGTAATGCCAATTGAAAAAAGAAGCATTACAATTTACAAAAGAAGATAGAAAAGTAGCAAAACAATACCTTCTTCATCATCAATGTCCTCCATCACATGTTGATAATAGTCTTTATCAAGTGCCATGTTTTCTTCCCCGTAATCACTTAGTTCAGTGCTTGGTCCTTCAATTTCCACGTCTATCCCATTTTCCTTAAGAATTCATCAATTGTTGTAGACTTTACTCCTGGCATCCTCTTACCCTTTGTTGATGATATTCCTTGCTCCAACATTGCACTTTCATTTTGTGAGGTAGTTTTAGGAGTAGGCAAAGTTGTGTCATCTTGCCTGTTTGAGTCTCTTCATCTGTGAGTTGAATATTCTGCTACTGCCCTTGGTTTATTGTGAGTTGAGTAACACTTGGACAACTCCGCTCTTGGCTTACACTTGTTGGCACGTTGCTGTTCCTTTTACGAATTGCTTCGAGCTTCCTTGTAAGTTCATCTGCCTCCATGTTTGTAGGCTTAGACTTCTTCAAGCCATGTGTTGATTTTCCACCCTGCACTCTATTCTTGACTTTCTCACCAGTAGGCACAGTCAATAGCTCCTTTCTTTTTTTATTTTTTGGCTATTGCGAAGGAATGTTTGGCTGTACTTCCAAGGTGGTAGGCGTGAAATTAGTCCTTTTGCTAATAGAATCGAATGTGCTTTGCAAATGACTAAAATCCAGCTTCTTTGACATGGATTTTTTCTGCTCTTTGGTTGCACGCATCTCCAATTGACTTTTTGGTTTATCCACCCTTTGCTCAGATTTCTCCTTGTCATTATCAGCTGCAGCTTCCATTCATATTTATTGCATTCAATTACAATCCTTTGTCTCTTAGCCTCAAATTATCTAAGCAAATTCTTACTCGATGTATCTTTAAGATCAATAAATTCCTTATTCCTACAAAAATAAATTAGTTAAGTAGAGTCAATATACCCATCAAAATCAATATAAGAAAAATGTAAGAGACTGACAAATTAACAAAAAAATAAGTATTACTTACAAATAAAAAGGTGAAGAAGAAAACTTAAGTATACATAAGTACATATTAAGCAATAAATTGCTTAGTATGACCCATCAGAATCAGAATCTCTGATGAGCGGATAATTTATACGCTTTTTGGCATTGTTTTTACTTAGTTTTTAGTATGATTTAGTTGGTTTTTAGTATATTTTTATTAGTTTTTAATTAAAAATCACATTTCTGGACTTTACTATGAGTTTGTGTGTTTTTCTGTGATTTCAGGTATTTTCTAGCTGAAATTGAGGGAGCTGAGCAAAAATCTGATTCAGGCTGAAAAAGGACTGCTGATGCTGTTGGATTCTGACCTCCCTGCACTCAAAGTGGATTTTCTGGAGCTACAGAACTCCAAACGGCACACTCTCACTTGCGTTGGAAAGTAGACATCTAGGGCTTTCCAGCAATATATAATAGTCTATACTTTGCTCAAGGATAGATGACGTAAACTGGCATTCAACGCCAGTTCCATGTTGCAGTCTGGCGTCCAGCGCCAGAAACAAGTTACAAGTTGGAGTTCAACGCCAGAAACAGGTTACAACCTGGCGTTGAACGCCCAAAACAGCCCAGGCACGTGAGAAGCTTAAGTCTCAGCCCTAGCACACACCAAGTGGGCCCCAAAAGTGGATTTCTGTGCTATCTATCATAGTTTACTCATTTTTTGTAAACCTAGGTTACTAGTTTAGTATTTAAACAACTTTTAGAGATTTATTTTGTATCTCATGACATTTTTAGATCTGAACCTTGTACTCTTTGACGGCATGAGTCTCTAAACTCCATTGTTGGGGGTGAGGAGCTCTGCTGTGTTTCGATGAATTAATGCAATTATCTGTGTTTTCCATTCAAACACGCTTGTTCCTATCTAAGATGTTCATTCGTGCTTCACTATGAAGAAGGTGATGATCCATGACACTCATCACCTTCCTCAATCCATGAACGTGTGCCTGACAACCACCTCCGTTCTACATCAGATTGAGTGAATATCTCTTAGATTTCTTAATCAGAATCTTCGTGGTATAAGCTAGAATTGATGGCGGCATTCATGAGAATCCAAAAAGTCTAAACCTTGTCTGTGGTATTCCGAGTAGGATTCAAGGATTGAATGGCTGTGACAAGCTTCAAACTTGGGATTGTTGGGCGTAGTGACAGACGCAAAAGAATCAAGGGATTTTATTCCGACATGATCGAGAACCAACAGATGATTAGCCGTGCTGTGACAGAGCATTTGGACCATTTTCACTGAGAGGACGGGAAGTAGCCATTGACAACGATGACACCTTACATACAGCTTGCCATGGAAGGAGCCTAGCGTGTGTGAAGAGGAGTACAAGAGAAAAACTGAAATAAAGAAGACAAAGCATCTCCAAAACCCCAACATATTCTCCATTATTGAGTAACAAGTATTTGTTTTATGCCCTTGACTTTTTACAATTAAAACTATGAATTATTATTGATATTATATCCTGATTAAGAGTTACAAGATAACCATAGCTTGCTTCAAACCAACAACCTCCGTGGGATTCGACCCTTACTCACGTAAGATATTACTTGGACGACCCAGTGCACTTGCTGGTTAGTGGTACGAGTTGTGAAACGTGTGATACATAATTTGTGCACCAAGTTTTTGGCGCTGTTGCCGGGGATTGTTCGTGTTTGAACAACTGACGGTTTATTTTGTTGCTTAGATTAGGAAAAATTTTTCTTTTTGGTTTAGAGTCTCTTGTTATTGTTTTTGGTTAAAATTTTAGAATCCTTATTTTCTCTTTCAAAAAAAATTTTTTTTTTCAAAAATTATTTTTTTTATTTTATTGACTTTTTCTTGTTTGATCTCTGGTTTTTCTTGTTTTGTGATTTTTCTTGTTTTCCTGTGCCTTTTCAAAACATTAGTATTCAAAAAAAAAAATACTTCTTCAAAACAAGTGTTACATTTACTGCCCAATTGGCTAGAGAGTTGGTCTAAGTTCGTGGCAATTTGGTATACTCTTTTCAAAATCTTCTTTTTTTTAAAAAAAAAATAATTTGTCTATTAAATTTTGTGCCAAACTTTAAGTTTGGTGTTTTCTTGTTGATTTCCCTTTGGTTTTCGAAAATTTTAGTTTGGTTTTCTAAAAATTTTAAGTTTGGTGTTCTTTCTTCATGTTCTTGTGTTCTTGTGAGTCTTCAAAGTGTTCTTGAGTTTTCCTTGTATCTTGATCTTAAAATTTTTAAGTTTGGTGTTCCTTGGTGTTTTCCCTCCAAAATTTTCAAAAACAAGGAGCATTAGATCTAAAAATTTTAAATCTTGTGCTATCTTATTGTTTTTCTCTCTCCTCTTTAAATTCAAAAATATCTTTTCTCTCTATTTTAAAGCAAATTTTCAAAATTTACCTTTAAAATTCAGATTTTTATTTCAAAATTTAAAACCTTTTTCAAAAATCATCATATCCTTTTCAAAACTTCCTAACCACTTTCTCTCTCCTCATTTTTTCAAAAATTTTCAACCATTTTTATTTATTTTATTTTAATTTATTTCATTTTCGAAATAAATAAATAAATAAATAAATAAAAATAGTTTTTTTATTTTACATCATCTCCCTTTCTCCATCATGGATCTAAGTGAAAATGAACAGTCCAGAAGGACCCTGGGGTCATATGCTAACCCCTCTACTGCTTCATATGGGAGTAGTATCTGCATACCCTCCATTGGAGTCAATAGCTTTGAGTTGAATCCTCAGCTCATTATCATGGTGCAGCAAAGCTGCCAGTATTCCGGTCTTCCACAGGAAGAACCTACAGAGTTTCTGGCACAGTTTTTACAAATTGCTGACACAGTACATGATAAGAAAGTAGATCAGGATGTCTACAGATTATTACTGTTTCCATTTGCTGTAAAAGACCAAGCCAAGAGGTGGTTAAATAACCAACCTAAGGCTAGCATAAGGACATGGAAACAGCTGACAGAAAAATTCCCGAATCAATACTTTCCTCCAAAACGGATGACACAGCTAAGGCTGAACATCCAAGGCTTTAAACAAGGAGATAATGAATCTCTTTATGATGCCTGGGAGAGATACAGAGAGATCCTACGAAAATGCCCCTCTGAAATGTTTTCAGAGTGGGTTCAGTTAGACATCTTCTATTATGCGCTTACAGAAAGAGCTCAGATTTCTCTAGATTACTCAGCTGGTGTATCTATCCACATGAGAAAGACAATTCAAGAAGCTCAAGTGCTCATTGATACAGTTGCCAGAAATCAGCATCTATACCTAAGAAGTGACCCTTCCATGAAAGAAGAGGTTAAAACAGTAACTGCTAAACTCAGTCCTATAAAATAAGCTGCTGAATTCAATCAGCAATTGGACTTTCTAACAACGCAGTTAGCCGAATTCAAGGATAGACTACAAGAGACAAGGATGGATAATATAAATATGGAAGAACAATTGAAGCAAACAAAGCAGCAGCTGTCAAAACAAATAATGGAAGAATGCCAAGCAGTTCAATTAAGAAGCGGGAAGACATTAAATACCCCACCTCAAGGCAGCAAGAAGCCAAGAAATGAGCAAACCACCCAAAATCCACCTGAGGACAGTTAGATCCCAGGGAAAAATAATTCTGGCGCTAAAACGCCAGAAATTGGGTGGAAGGCTGGCGCTGAACGCCCAGACCATGCTCAGGACTGGCGTTCAACGCCAGAAACAAGCAAGGATCTGGAGTTGAACGCCCAAAGGAAGCACAGTTCTGGCGTTCAGGCACCAGGAACATATGAGGAGTTGGCGTCTAACGCCACTCCAGCTTCCAACCCTGGCTTTCAAATGCCAGTAAGGGATCAGACACCTGCAAGTGCTGATAATAAATCCCTCAAGAAGGCTTCTCAACCTACCTCTGTAGGAAATAAACCTGCAGCAACTAAGGTTGAGGAATACAAAGCCAAGATGCCTTATCCTCAAAAACTCCGCAAAGAGGAGCAGGATAAGCAATTTGCCCGCTTTGCAGATTATCTCAGGACTCTTGAAATAAAGATTCCGTTTGCAGAGGCACTTGAGCAAATACCCCCTTATGCCAATTTCATGAAAGATATCTTGAGTCATAAGAAGGATTGGAGAGAAACTGAAAGAGTTCTCCTCACTGAAGAATGCAGTGCAGTCATTCTGAAAAGCTTCCCAGAAAAGCTTAAAGATCCCGGGAGCTTTATGATACCATGCATATTAGAGGGTAACTGCACCAAGACAGCTCTATGTGATCTTGGGGCAAGCGTCAACCTAATTCCTGCATCCACTATCAGAAAGCTTGGCTTGACTGAAGAGGTCAAACCAACCCGGATCTGTCTTCAACTTGCTGATGGCTCCATTAAACACCCATCGGGCATAATTGAGGACATGATTGTCAAGGTTGGGCCATTTGCCTTCCCTACTGACTTTGTAGTGCTGGAAATGGAGGAGCATAAGAGTGCAACTCTCATTCTAGGAAGATCATTCCTAGCAACTGGACGAACCCTCATTGACGTCCAAAAAGGGGAGATAACCCTGAGAGTCAATGAGGATGAGTTTAAGTTGAATGTTGTCAAAGCTATGCAACACCCAGACACATCAGACGACTTCCTGGGCGACGACTTCCTGGGCGTTGATATTATTGGCTCCCTGGTGGAAGAGGTCCATATGACTGAAAGTCTCGAATCAGAGCTTGAGGACATTTTTAAAGATGTTCAGCCTGATCTGGAGGAACCAGAGGTAATAAAAGAACCTCTGAAAACTCCTCAGGAAGAGGAGAAACCTCCTAAACCCGAGCTCAAACCACTACCACCATCCCTAAAATATGCATTTCTGGGAGAAGGTGACACTTTTCCTGTAATCATAAGCTCTGCTTTAGGGCCACAGGAAGAGAAAGCACTAATTCAGGTGCTAAGGACACACAAGACAGCTCTTGGGTGGTCCATAAGTGATCTTAAGGGCATTAGCCCAGCCAGATGCATGCACAAGATCTTATTGGAGGATGATGCTAAGCCAGTGGTTCAACGACAGAGGCGGCTAAATCCTGCCATGAAGGAGGTGGTGCAGAAAGAGGTCACTAAGTTACTAGAGGCTGGGATTATCTATCCTATTTCTGATAGCCCCTGGGTGAGCCCTGTCTATGTTGTCCCTAAGAAGGGAGGAATGACAGTGGTTCATAATGAAAAGAATGAACTGGTTCCTACAAGAACATTTACAAGGTGGCGTATGTGTATTGACTACAGAAGGCTCAATATAGCCACCAGGAAGGATCATTTTCCTTTACCATTCATAGACCAGATGCTAGAGAGACTAGCAGGTCATGAATATTACTGCTTTTTGGATGGCTATTCAGGTTACAACCAAATTGCAGTAGATCCTCAGGACCAAGAGAAAACAGCATTCACATGTCCTTCTGGAGTGTTTGCCTACAGAAGGATGCCTTTTGGTCTGTGTAATGCACCTGCAACCTTTCAGAGGTGCATGCTCTCTATCTTCTCTGATATGGTAGAGAAGTTTCTGGAAGTCTTCATGGATGACTTTTCAGTATTTGGAGACTCACTCAGCTCCTGCCTTAACCATTTAGCACTTGTTCTGAAAAGATGCCAAGAGACCAACCTAGTTTTAAACTGGGAAAATGTCACTTTATGGTGACTGAAGGGATTGTCCTTGGGCATAAAATTTCAAACAAGGGAATAGAGGTGGATCAAGCTAAAGTTGATGTAATTGAAAAATTACCACCACCTGCCAATGTTAAGGCAATCAGAAGCTTTCTGGGGCATGCAGGATTCTATAGGAGGTTTATAAAGGATTTTTCAAAAATTGCAAAACCTCTGAGCAATCTGCTAGCTGCTGACACGCCATTTGTGTTTGACACAAAGTGTCTGCAGGCGTTTGAGACCCTGAAAGCTAAGCTGGTCACAACACCAGTTATTTCTGCACCAGACTGGACATTACCATTCGAACTAATGTGTGATGCCAGTGACCATACCATTGGTGCAGTATTGGGACAGAGGCATAACAAGCTTCTGCATGTCATTTATTATGCTAGCAGTGTTTTAAATGATGCCCAGAAAAATTACACAACCACAGAAAAAGAATTACTTGCAGTGGTTTATGCCATTGACAAGTTTAGATCCTACTTAGTAGGATCAAAAGTGATTGTGTACACTGACCATACTGCTCTTAAATATCTACTCACAAAGCAGGATTCAAAGCCCAGGCTCATAAGATGGGTGTTGCTTCTGCAAGAGTTTGATATAGAAATAAGAGACAGAAAAGGGACAGAGAATCAAGTAGCTGATCACCTGTCCCGAATAGAACCAGTAGCAAAAGCATCCCTCCCTCCTACTGAGATCTCTGAAACCTTTCCGGATGAGCAATTGTTTGCTATTCAGGAAGCTCTATGGTTTGCAGACATTGCAAACTATAAGACACAAGGTTCTCCTTCTGTAACCATGGAGAGGAAGCATGAAAAGCTTCTCTCACTGCAGAGTCAACCAAAGCCCCCACAGTCAAACTCTAAGTTTGGTGTTGGGAGGCCACAACCAAACTCTAAGTTTGGTGTTGAACCCCCACATTCAACTTCTAAGTTTGGTGTTGGGAGGTCCCAACCTTGCTCTGATTATCTGTGAGGCTCCATGAGAGCTCACTGTCAAGCTATTGACATTAAAGAAGCGCTTGTTGGGAGGCACCCAATGTTATTTAATTATATCTATTTATTTTCCATGGCTATTTTATGTTTTCTTTAGGTTGATGATCATGTGAAGTCACAAAAACAAATGGAAAATCAAAAACAGAATGAAAAACAGCATAAAAAATAGCACACCCTAGAGGAAGATCATTCTGGCGTTTAAACGCCATAAACAAGCATCTGTCTGGCGTTTAACGCCAGAAACAAGCACCAAGCTGTCGTTTAACGCCAGAAACAAGCATCAGTCTGGCGTTAAACGCCTGAAACAGGCTACATTTCGGCGTTTAATGCCAGAAACAGGCAGCAGTCTGGCGTTAAACGCCAGGATTGCACAGTAAGGGCATTTTATACGCCTAATTGGAGCAGGGATGCTAAATCCTTGACCCCACTGGATCTGTGGACCCCACAGGATCCCCACCTACCTCACCATTCAAATTCAAACCATTTTCCTCCCAAACCCACCCATTCACACACTTCCATCTCCTCCATCTTCTCCACTTCTTTCTTCTTTTGCTCGAGGACGAGCAAACCTTTTAAGTTTGGTATGGTAAAAGCATTGCTTTTGTTTTTCCATAATTCAGTGGTAGAGCAATTGACTGCAGATCAAAGAGCTATGAGGAAAGAGCAACAAAGGCAAGGAAGAGACATAGAGGAGCTCAAGAGCACCATTGGTTCTTCAAGAAGAGGAAGACGCTACCCTCATTAAGGTGGACCCATTCCTTAATCTCCTTGTTCTTATTTTCCTATTTTTCGTTTACTATGCTTCATGCTTAATTATGTTTGTGTCTTTACTATATGATCACTAGTATCTAAGTGTCTATGTCTTAAAGATATGAATGTCCTATGAATCCATCACCTTTCTTAAATGAAAATTGTTTTCTGAAAAAGAAAAAGAAGTACATGAATTTCAAATTTTAAAATAGTTTAATTATTTTGATGTGGTGGCAATACTCTTTGTTTTCTGAATGAATGCTTGAACAGTGCATATGTCTTTTGAATTTGTTGCTTATGAATGTTAAAATTGTTGGCTCTTGAAAGAATGATGAAAAAGGAGAAATGTTATTTGATAATCTGAAAAATCATAAAAATGATTCTTGAAGCAAGAAAAAGCAGTGAAGAACAAAGCTTGCAGAAAAAAAAAATAGCGAAAAAAAAAGAGAAAAAGCAAGCAGAAAGAGCCAAAAGCTCTTAAAACCAAAAGGCAAGAGCAAAAAGCCAGTAGCCCTTAAAACCAAAAGGCAAGGGTAAATAAAAAGGATCCCAAGGCTTTGAGCATCAGTGGATAGGAGGGCCAAAAGGAATAAAATCCTGGCCTAAGCGGCTAAACCAAGCTGTCCCTAACTATGTGCTTGTGGCGTGAAGGTGTCAAGTGAAAACTTGAGACTGAGCGGTTAAAGTCAAAGTCCAAAGCAAAAGAAAAGTGTGTTTAAGAACCCTAGACACCTCTAATTGGGGACTCTAGCAAAGCTGAGTCACAATCTGAAAAGGTTCACCCAGTTATGTGTCTGTGGAATGTATGTATTCGGTGGTAATACTGGAAAACAGAGTGCTTAGGGCCACGGCCAAGACTCATAAAGTAGCTGTGTTCAAGAATCAATAGACTGAACTAGGAGAATTAATAACACTATCTAGATTCTGAGTTCCTATAGATGCCAATCATTCTGAACTTCAAAGGATAAAGTGAGATGCCAAAACTGTTCAGAAGCAAAAAGCTAATAGCCCCGCTCATCTAATTAACACTGATCTTCATAGATGTTTTTGGAATTCATTGTATATTCTCTTCTTTTTATCCTACTTTGTTTTTAGTTGCTTGGGGACAAGCAACAATTTAAGTTTGGTGGTGTGATGAGCGGATAATTTATACGCTTTTTGGCATTGTTTTTACTTAGTTTTTAGTATGATTTAGTTGGTTTTTAGTATATTTTTATTAGTTTTTAATTAAAAATCACATTTCTGGACTTTACTATGAGTTTTTGTGTTTTTTTGTGATTTCAGGTATTTTCTGGCTGAAATTGAGGGAGCTGAGCAAAAATCTGATTCAGGCTGAAAAAGGACTGCTGATGCTGTTGGATTCTGACCTCCCTGCACTCAAAGTGGATTTTCTGGAGCTACAGAACTCCAAATGGCGCGCTCTTAATTGCGTTGGAAAGTAGACATCCAGGGCTTTCCAGCAATATATACTAGTCCATACTTTGCTCAAGGATAGATGACGTAAACTGGCGTTCAACGCCAGTTCCATGTTGCAGTCTGGCGTCCAGCGCCAGAAACAAGTTACAAGTTGGAGTTCAACGCCAGAAACAGGTTACAACCTGGCGTTGAATGCCCAAAACAGCCCAGGCACGTGAGAAGCTTAAGTCTCAGCCCCAGCAGACACCAAGTGGGCCCCAGAAGTGGATTTCTGCGCTATCTATCATAGTTTACTCATTTTCTGTAAACCTAGGTTACTAGTTTAGTATTTAAACAACTTTTAGAGATTTATTTTGTATCTCATGACATTTTTAGATCTGAACTTTGTACTCTTTGACGGCATGAGTCTCTAAACTGTATTGTTGGGGGTGAGGAGCTCTGCTGTGTTTCGATGAATTAATGCAATTATCTCTGTTTTCCATTCAAACACGCTTGTTCCTATCTAAGATGTTCATTCGCGCTTCACTATGAAGAAGGTGATGATCCATGACACTCATCACCTTCCTCAATCCATGAACGTGTGCCTGACAACCACCTCCGTTCTACATTAGATTGAATGAATATCTCTTAGATTTCTTAATCAGAATCTTCGTGGTATAAGCTAGAATTGATGGCGGCATTCATGAGAATCCGGAAAGTCTAAACCTTGTCTGTGGTATTCCGAGTAGGATTCAAGGATTGAATGGCTGTGACGAGCTTCAAACTCGCGATTGTTGGGCGTAGTGACAGACGCAAAAGAATCAAGGGATTCTATTCCGACATGATCGAGAACCAACAGATGATTAGCCGTGCTGTGACAGAGCATTTGGACCATTTTCACTGAGAGGACGGGAAGTAGCCATTGACAACAGTGACACCTTACATACAGCTTGCCATGGAAGGAGCCTAGCGTGTGTGAAGAGGAGTACAAGAGAAAAACTGAAATAAAGAAGACAAAGCATCTCCAAAACCCCAACATATTCTCCATTATTGAGTAACACGTATTTGTTTTATGCCCTTGACTTTTTACAATTAAAACTAAGAATTATTATTGATATTATATCCTGACTAAGAGTTACAAGATAACCATAGCTTACTTCAAACCAACAATCTCCGTGGGATTCGACCCTTACTCACGTAAGGTATTACTTGGACGACCCAGTGCACTTGCTGGTTAGTGGTACGAGTTGTGAAACGTGTGATTCACAATTTGTGCACCAATCTCCAATGAAGTCTGCCTCATATTCTTGGGCAGAAGTCACTTGGGGAACCGTTTCAATAACCGTGGGTCGTAAATCAGTCCTCTCTAGAATAAGTTCACCATCATCAGCTGGTATGGCAAGGCTCGTTATATGCTCGTGTTGTTCACTATAGTGTGTTTGACGGGCCTCAGACTCAGATTCGTCACTTGTTTTAAATAAGTCTCTTGGGACAGTTTCCATAACATAATGTTTGTTATGTTCATATGGATCTTGCACATAAAAATACTAATGTGCTTGAGATGCTAGCATGAAAGGTTCATTCTGGAAGCATTTCGTATGGAAGTGAACAAATGTAAGACCATACTTATCCCTCCCAGCATCATACCACTCACACCGAAATAAGACAACCTTAAAACGCACAAAATAGTCTAACTTTAATATCTCAAACAACCTGCCATAATAAGCTACAGTGTCTTGGATTGGACTTTTATCTTTAGCACTTGCAAAGCTTGAAGTTAAAGTAGTTAATGTGATACCATTGTTCTGTGTTTTTCTCCTTGCCTCACGCTCCACAGTGTGAAACCTGTATCCATTAATTACATATCCAAAAAATCTTCTTACAATAGAGCTTGGACCTCGAGATAATTCTTTTAGCCAAGAAGGCACATTTGGATCCCTCGTACGAGTTTCAAACCACTACACGAACGTTTTGTTGTGAACTTTTGCTTTTCTCCATTTCGTTCCCCGATGATTGTTAACCTCTTCCTCATGCTCTCTATAATTAATAATAGTTAGGTTTGATCTAAAAAATATGGGTGAACTTACAATGGAATAAAAAAAAGTTTGATTAAGTTACCTAACATAATCTGCGACTTCTTCACAATTGTGTAATACATACACATGGGCTTGAGCAATTGATATGTCATCTAGATTAATTGGTTCTCCATTTTCCACGCCTAACGAATGAACTTTGTTAGAAAACAACTTTGAGGCACAACTTCATCTTCGTTACGATCATCATCATTCTGAGGCCACTTATTAAGTCTTGTTTGCACACCTCCATGCAAGTATCTTGAGCAGAAAGTTAAGCACTCTTCAGCCAGATATGCCTTTGCAATAGAACCTTCGAGGCGACTTTTGTTGCGAACATATGAATTTAATGTACACATGTACCTTTCTGGAGGATACATCCAATGAAACTGCACTGAACCACCCAATCTCACCTCATTTGCTAAATGAATGGGAAGGTGAACCATTATGTCAAAAAAAATAGGGGGAAAGATCCTCTCAAGGTGGCATAATATTTCCACAATCTCTAACTCCAGTAGATCTATCTCTTCTAGTGTGATGAATTTTTTGCATAGGCGACGAAAAAAGGAACTTAGTCGAATCAACGGAATGGCCACATGATCAAGAAGGGTGCTTTTAAGGGGTATTGGTAGTAAATAGTGAAGCATAAAGTGAGCATCGTGGGTCTTATACCCATAAACTTTTCTTTCTTATAGATGTACACATCGTGATATATTCGAAGCACTACCATCAGGTAGCTTTGTTATCTTCAAAACACCACAAAAAACTGACTTCTCTGCAGCAGTCATAGAAAAGCATGCCTTTGCCTACTTTGTTCTCTTGCCATTATTCACCTCCTTTGGTTGAAGATTTTTTCAGATACCCAAATATTTTAAGTCATATCAAGCATTCAAATGGTCCTTTGTCTTGCCTGGGATATCCAAGAAAGTTCCAATTACACTGTCAAGTATGTTCTTCTCTATGTGCATGACATCCAAGTTGTGACGCAGTGGGTTCTTGTACCAGTAAAGCAATTCAAAGAAAATTGATCTTTTTTTCCAATTCCATGGGAAACTATTTGATGTACTTTTCTTATTCCCAAAGATATTTTCAACATTTTGTAGCATCTCAAAAATTTCAGTTCCTTCTATAACAAGTGGAGGGGATCTTAATTCCTGCTTCCCATTAAAAGACCTTGTATTGGTTCTCCATGGATGATCCATGGGTAAAAAGACACGATGGTCCATATAAACTATCTTCTGACTATGTTTTAGTTGTAAGCTATAGGTATTTTTGTTGCAACAAGGGCAAGCCAATTTTCCCTTTGTACTCCACCCAGACAACATAGCATAAGCAGGAAAATCGTTGTTTGTCCACAAAAGAACTGCCTTCATTTGAAAGGTCTCATTCTTTGATGCATCATAAGTTTCAACCCCTATTTCCCACAACAAGTGGTGCACAAAATTGTTACTTGGTGCACAAAATTGTTACTCTCTTACAATTTCGCACACATTACTCTCTTACAATTTCGCACAGATGACCAGCAAGTGCACTGGGTCGTCCAAGTAATACCTTACGTGAGTAAGGGTCGAATCCCACAGAGATTGTTGGTTTGAAGCAATCTATGGTTATCTTGTAAATCTTAGTCAGGAAGTCAATTATGTTTATCAGTTGAATTGCGAATAAACAATAGAGCATAAATTAAAGGTTACTTGTTGTGCAGTAATGGAGAATATGTTGGAGTTTTGGAGATGCTTTGTCCTCTGAATCTCTGCTTTCCTCTGTCTTCTGATTAACGCACGCACGTCCTCCTATGGCAAGCTGTGTGTTGGTGGATCACCGTTGTCAGTGGCTACCGTCCATCCTTCCAGTGAAAACTACGCTCACGCGCTCTGTCACAGCACGGCTAATCACCGGTTGGTTCTCGATCCGGTTGGAATAGGATTTACTATCCTTTTGCGTCTGTCACTAACGCCCAGCCTTCAGGAGTTTGAAGCTCGTCACAGTCATTCAATCCTAGAATCCTACTCGGAATACCACAGACAAGGTTTAGACTTTCCGGATTCTCATGAATGCCGCCATCAGTTCTAGCTTATACCACGGAGATTCTGATTAAGGAATCTAAGAGATACTCATTCAATCGGATATAGAACGGAGGTGGTTGTCAGGCACGCGTTCATGGTTTGAGGAAGGTGATGAATGTCACTGATCATCACCTTCATCACAGTTAAGCGCGAATGAACATCTTAGATAGGAACAAGCGTGTTTGAATGGAAAACAGAAATACTTGCATTAATTCATTGAGACACAGCAGAGCTCCTCACCCCCAACAATGGGGTTTAGAGACTCATGCCGTCAGAGAATACAAAGTTTAGATCTAAAATGTCATGAGATACAAAATAAGTCTCTAAAAGTTGTTTAAATACTAAACTAGTAGCCTAGGGTTACAAAATATGAGTGGACTATGATGGATGATGCAGATATCCACTTCTGGGGCCCACTTGGTGTGCCGGGGCCCACTTGGTGTGTGCTGGGGCTGAGATTTCGTGCAGAGGCCATTTGTGGAGTTGAACGCCAGTTTTTATGCCAGTTTGGGCGTTCAACTCCAGTTTTTGATCCTTTTCTGGCGCTGAACGCCAGAATTGGGCAGAGAACTGGCGTTGAATGCCAGTTTACGTCGTCTATCCTTGTGCAAAGTATGGACTATTATATATTTCTGGAAAGCCCTGGATGTCTACTTTCCAACGCAATTGGAAGCACGCCATTTCGAATTCTGTAGCTCCCGAAAATCTACTTTGAGTTCAGGGAGGTCAGAATCCAACAGCATCAGCAGTCCTTTTTCAGCCTGAATAAGATTTTTGCTCAGCTCCTTCAATTTCAGCCAGAAAAATACCTGAAATTACAGAAAAACACACAACTCATAGTAAAGTCCAGAAATATGAATTTTTCCTAAAAACTACTAGAAATAGACTAAAAACTAACTAAAACATACTCTAAACTATATGAAATTATCCCCAAAAAGCGTATAAAATATCCGCTCATCACAACACCAAACTTAAACTGTTGCTTGTCCTCAAGCAACTAGACAAATAAAATAGAAGACTAATAGGTTGAGAAGCAATAATATCTCAGAGTTTTTGATTGAAGCTCAGATTCTAATTAGATGAGCGGGACTAGTAGCTTTTTGCTTCTGAACAGTTTTGGCATCTCACTTTATCCATTGAAGCTCAGAGTGATTGGCATCTATAGGAACTCAGAATTCAGATAGTGTTATTGATTCTCTTAGTTCAGTGTGATGATTCTTGAACACAGCTTCTTTATGAGTCTTGGCCGTGGCCCTAAGCACTTTGTTTTCCAGTATTACTACCGGATACATAAATGCCACAGACGCATAACTGGGTGAACCTTTTCAGATTGTGACTCAGCTTTGCTAAAGTCCCCAATTAGAGGTGTCCAGGGTTCTTAAGCACACTCTTCTTTTTGCTTTGGACCTTGACTTTAACCGCTCAGTCTCAAGTTTTCACTTGACACCTGCACGCCACAAGCACATGGTTAGGGACAGCTTGGTTTAGCCGCTTAGACCAGGATTTCAGTCCTTTAGGCCCTCCTATCCACTGATGCTCAAAGCCTTGGGATCCCTTTTATTTGCCCTTGCCTTTTGGTTTTAAGGGTTGCTGGCTTTTTCTGCTTGCTTTTTTTTTTTTTTTTTTTGCAAGCTTTGTTCTTTGCTGCTTTTTCTTGCTTCAAGAATCATTTTTATGATTTTTCAGATTATCAATAACATGTCTCATGTTCATTATTCTTTCAAGAGCCAACATATTTAACAGTCTTAAACAAAAAATTCAAAAGACATATGCACTGTTCAAGCATTCATTCAGAAGACAGAAAGCATTGCCACCACATGTAACTAATTAGAATTTCTCTTATTAAAAGCTCGAAATTTTATTGCCTCTTATTCAAAAGATCTACTATTTTATTCATGTTTAATGATGATGAGAAAAATAGACTATAACTTAATTGGAGATAAAATCAAAATAGATACTAATTACTATTATATGACTCCTAAGGTAAAACTAAAATAAGAACAATTATCACAGAGTTAAGGCTAAGATTAGAACTCAACAACCTTGAGGTTTGGAAGTGGATGTTCCTCTAGTCTGTGAGGTGCTTGGTCCTTGCTTCTTGGAGTGGGTTGTTTTCCTTTAGGGGCCATGATCTTAGTGATCACGGATAAGCACACCAAACTTAGAGCTTTGCTTGTCCTCAAGCAAAAGAAAAGAAAGGAGATGGGTAGAAGGAGAGCTCCTCCTCACCATCCTGGCGTTTGAACGCCCAAACACTATCTGTTTTGGGCGTTCAACGCCCAAATGCAGCTCTCCTGGGCGTTCAACGCCCAGTTGTTGCCCTTTTCTGGCGTTTGAACGCCAGATAGCTATCTTTACTGGCGTTCAGCGCCCACTGGATGCCCATTTTGGGCGCTGAACGCCCAAAATGCCCCTTTACTGGCGTCTTCTTGCCGTTGAGCTCTTTTTCTCTGTTTTGTGTGCAAATTCCTTCTGTAACCCTGTAACTTATGCAATTGATTCTTTACCTTAGTGTCAGTAAACTTTATATAAACAAATAAAAAGAAAAATAGGGCAAAAATGCTTAGAGGATCGTTGCCCCATGGCTGGGTTGCCTCCCAGCAAGCGCTTCTTTATTGTCTTTAGCTGGACCTTGCTGAGATTTTTAATCTAGCTTCAGCCTTGAGCATTCTTGCTCAATGTTGCCTTCAAGATAATGCTTGATTCTCTGTCCATTGACAATGAAGTTCTTATCAGAATCAATATCTTGAAGCTCCACATAACCATATGGTGACACACTTATAATCACGTATGGTCCTTTCCACCGGGATTTCAGTTTCCCGGGGAATAGCCTGAGTCTAGAGTTAAACAACAGGACCTTTTGTCCTGGTTCAAAGATTCTAGATGACAGCTTCTTGTCATGCCATTTTTTTTATTTTTCTTTATAAAGCTTGGCATTTTCGAAAGCTGTGAATCTGAATTCCTCTATCTCATTTAGCTGGAGCAATTGTTTTTCTCCTGCTAATTTGGCATCTAAATTTAGGAATCTGGTTGCCCAATAAGCTTTATGTTCCAGTTCCACGGGCAGGTGACATGCCTTACCATACACAAGTTGGTATGGAGAGGTCCCTATAGGGGTCTTGAATGCTGTTCTGTAAGCCCACAGAGCATCATCCAAGCTCCTTGCCCAATCCTTTCTACGGGTATTTACTGTCCGTTCCAGGATTCTCTTTAATTCTCTGTTTGAGACTTCAGCTTGCCCGTTGGTTTGTGGATGATATGGAGTGGCCACTTTGTGGCGAATTCCATACCGAACCATGGCAGAGTGAAGCTGTTTATTGTAGAAGTGAGTGCCCCCATCACTGATTTACACTCTAGAGACACCAAACCTGCTAAAGATATGTTTCTGGAGGAACTTCAGCACTGTTTTAGTATCATTGGTGGGTGTGGCAATAGCCTCAACCCATTTTGATACATAGTCAACTGCCACCAGAATATAAGTGTTTGAGTATGATGGTGGGAAAGGTCCCATGAAGTCAATTCCCCATACATCAAACAACTCTATTTCCAAGATTCCTTGTTGAGGCATGGCGTAACCATGAGGCAGATTACCAGCTCTTTGGCAACTGTCACAATTACGTACAAATTCTCGGGAATCTTTATAGAGTGTGGGCCAATAGAACCCACATTGGAGGACCTTGGTGGCTGTTCGCTCACCTCCGAAATGGCCTCCATATTGAGATCCATGGCAATGCCATAGGATTCTCTGTGCTTCCTCTCTGGGGACACACCTACGGATAATTCCGTCTGCACATCTCTTAAAGAGATAGGGTTCATCCCACAAGTAGTACTTTGCATCAGTAATTAGTTTCTTTTTTTGTATTCTATTGTACTCCTTGGGTATGAACCTTGCAGCTTTATAGTTTGCAATATCGGCAAACCATGGTGCTTCCTGAATGGCAAATAGATGCTCATCAGGGAATGTCTCAGAGATCTCAAGGAAGGGGAGGGACGTCCCTTCCACTGGCTCTATCCGGGACAGATGATCAGCTACTTGGTTCTCTGTCCCTTTTCTGTCTCTTATTTCTATATCAAACTCTTGCAGAAGCAATACCCATCTGATGAGCCTGGGTTTTGAATCTTGCTTTGTGAGTAGATATTTAAGAGCATCATGGTCAGTATACACAATCACTTTTGATCCTACTAAGTATGATCTGAACTTGTCAATGGCGTAAACCACTGCAAGTAGTTCTTTTTCTGTGGTTGTGTAATTTTTCTGGGCATCATTTAGAACGCGGCTGGCATAATAAATGACATGCAGAAGCTTGTCATGCCTCTGTCCCAATACTGCACCAATGGCATGATTACTGGCATCACACATTAACTCAAATGGCAATGTCCAGTCTGGTGCAGAAATGACTGGTGCTGAGACCAGCTTAGCTTTCAGCGTTTCAAACGCCTGCAGGCATGCTGTGTCAAACACAAATGGCGTGTCAGCAGCTAGCAGATTGCTTAGAGGTTTTGCGATTTTTGAAAAATCCTTTATAAACCTCCTATAGAATTCTGCATGCCCCAGAAAGCTTCTGATTGCCTTAACATTGGCAGGTGGTGGTAATTTTTCAATTACCTCTATTTTTGCTTGATCCACCTCTATTCCCTTGTTTGAGATCTTATGCCCAAGAACAATTCCTTCAGTCACCATGAAGTGACACTTTTTCCAGTTTAAAACTAGGTTGGTTTCTTGGCATCTTTTCAGAACAAGTTTTAGGTGATCAAGACAGGAGCTGAATGAGTCTCCATATACTGAGAAGTCATCCATGAAGACTTCCAGAAATGTTTCCACCATATCAGAGAAAATAGAGAGCATGCATCTCTGGAAGGTTGCAGGTGCATTGCATAGCCCAAAGGGCATCCTTCTGTAAGCAAACACTCCGGATGGACATGTGAATGCTGTTTTCTCTTGATCCTGGGGATCTACTGCAATCTGGTTATAGCCTGAGTAGCCATCCAAAAAGCAGTAATAATCATGACCTGCTAGTCTCTCTAGCATCTGGTCTATGAATGGTAAAGGAAAATGATCCTTTCTGGTGGCTGTATTGAGCCTTCTGTAGTCAATACACATGCGCCACCCTGTAACTGTTCTTGTAGGAACCAGTTCATTTTTTTCATTATGAATCACTGTCATGCCTCCCTTTTTTGGGACGACTTGAACAGGGCTCACCCAGGGGCTATCAGAAATGGGATAAATAATCCCAGCCTCTAGTAATTTGGTGACCTCTTTCTGTACCACTTCCTTCATGGCTGGATTTAGCCGCCTCTGTGGTTGAACCACTGGTTTGGCATTATCCTCCAATAGGATTTTGTGCATGCATCTAGCTGGGCTTTTGCCCTTAAGATCACCTATGGACCACCCAAGAGCTGTCTTGTGTGTCCTTAGCACTTGAATAAGTGCTTCCTCTTCCTGTGAATTTAAAGCAGAGCTTATGATCACTGGAAAAGTGTCACCTTCTCCTAGAAATGCATATTTCAAGGATGGTGGCAGTGGCTTGAGCTCTGGTTTAGGAGGTTTTTCCTCTTTCAGAAGAAAGTTCAGAGGCTCTTTCATGTCCCCTGAATCCTCCAAATCAGGCTGAACATCTTTAAAGATGTCTTCCAGCTCTGATTCGAGACTCTCAGCCATGTTGATCTCTTCTACCAAAGAGTCAATAAGGTCAACTTTCATGCAGTCTGTTGATGTGTCTGGATGCTGCATGGCTTTGACAGCGTTCAACTTGAACTCGTCATCGTTGACTCTCAGGGTTATTTCCCCTTGTTGGACGTCAATGAGGGATCGTCCAGTTGCTAGGAAGGGTCTTCCTAGAATGAGAGTGGCACTCTTGTGCTCCTCCATTTCCAGCACAACAAAGTCAGTGGGAAAGGCGAATGGCCCAACTCTGACAATCATGTCCTCAATCACGCCTGATGGGTATTTAGTGGAACCATCAGCAAGTTGGAGACATATCCGGGTTGGTTTAACTTCTTCAGTTAAGCCAAGCTTCCTGATAGTGGATGCAGGTATTAGGTTGATGCTTGCCCCAAGATCGCATAAAGCTGTCTTGGTGCAATCACCTTCTAATATGCATGGTATCAGAAAACTCCCAGGGTCTTTAAGCTTTTCAGGAAAGCTTTTCAGAATGACTGCACTGCATTCTTCAGTGAGGAGAACTCTTTCTGTTTCTCTCCACTCCTTTTTATGACTCAAGATCTCTTTCATGAACTTGGCATAAGAAGGTATTTGCTCAAGTGCCTCTGCAAATGGAATCTTTATTTCAAGAGTCCTCAGATAATCTGCAAAGCGAGCAAATTGCTTATCCTGCTCCTCTTTCCAGAGTTTTTGAGGATAAGGTATCTTGGCTTTATATTTCTCAACCTTAGTGGTTAAAGAAGCCTTTTTAGAGGGGTTGTTATCAGCACTTGTGTGTGTCTGATCCCTCACTGGCAATTGAATACCAGAGTCAGAAGCTGGAGTGACGTTAGACGCCAACTCACTGTCTGTTCCTGGCGCCTGAACGCCAGAAATGTGCCCCTGTTGGGCGTTCAACGTTGGATTCTGCCCCATTTGTGGCGTTGAACGCCAATCCTGCTTTGTTTCTGGCGCTAAACGCCAGTTTTGGGCATGGTCTGGGCGTTCAGCGCCAGCCTTCCACCCATTTTCTGGCGTTTTAGTGCCAGAATTATTTTTCCCTGGGCTCTTACTGTCCTCAGGGGAATCTTTGGTGGGGTGCTCATTTCTTGAATTTTTGATGCCTTGAGGTGGGGTATTTAATGTTTTCCCACTTCTTAATTGAACTGCTTGGCATTCTTTTGCTATTTGCTTTGATAGCTGCTGCTTTGTTTGCTTAAACTGTTCTTCCATATGTATATTAGCTATCCTTGTCTCCTGTAACCTGTTTTTGAATTCAGCTAGCTGCTTTGTTAGAAAATCTAATTGCTGATTGAATTCAGCAGCTTGTTTTACAGTACTGAATTCAGCAGTTACTGTTTTAACCTCTTCATTCATGGAAGGGTTGCTGCTTAGATACAGATGCTGATTCCTGGTAACTGTATCAATGAGCTCTTGAGCTTCTTCAATTGTCTTTCTCATATGGATAGATCCACCAGCTGAGTAATCTAAAGACATCTGAGCTCCTTCTGCAAGCCCATAGTAGAAGATGTCTAACTGAACCCACTCTGGAAACATTTCAGAGGGGCATTTTCGTAGCATCTCTCTGTATCTCTCCCAGGCATCATAAAGAGATTCATTATCTCCTTGTTTAAAGCCTTGGATGTCCAGCCTTAGCTGTGTCATCCTTTTTGGAGGGAAATATTGATTCAGGAATTTTTCTGTCAGCTGTTTCCATGTTCTTATGCTGGCCTTAGGTTGGTTATTTAACCACCTCTTAGCTTGATCTTTTACAGCAAATGGAAACAGTAATAGTCTGTAGACATCCTGATCTATTTCCTTATCATGTACTGTGTCAGCAATTTGTAAAAATTGTGCCAGAAACTCTGTAGGTTCTTCCTGTGGAAGACCGGAATACTGGCAACTTTGCTGCACCATGATAATGAGCTGAGGATTCAACTCAAAGCTACTAACTCCAATGGAGGGTATGCAGATGCTACTCCCATATGAAGCAGTAGAGGGGTTAGAATATGACCCCAAAGTCCTCCTGGACTGTCCATCTCCACTTCTGTCCATGATGGATATGTGGATATAACTTGGACTGATTTATCTTTTTATTTATTTTATTTTATAAGAAGTAAATACTTAAAAAAAATAAAATAACTAAAAAGAATTTGAATTTTGAAAAAAATTTTTTTTTTCGTAAAAAAAAAATAAAAATTAATTAGTTAAAAAAAGAAGAAATTTTTGAAAAAGAAGGAAGCTATTTTCGAAAATTAGGGAGAGAGAGAGTTAGTTAGGTAGTTTTGAAAAAGTTAAGAAACAAACAAAAAGTTAGTTAGTTAGTTGAAACAAATTTTGAAAAGATAAGAAGTTAGGAAGTTAGAAAAGATATTTTAAAAAGATATTTTTGAATTTAGTGAGGAGAGAGAAAAACAATAAGATAGTACTAGATTTAAAATTTTTAGATCTAATGCTCCTTGTTTTTCGAAAATTTTGGAGGGAAAACACCAAGGAACACCAAACTTAAAAATTTTAAGATCAAGACACAAGAAAAACTCAAGAACACTTTGAAGACTCACAAGAACACAAGAACATGAAGGAAGAACACCAAACTTAAAATTTTTAGAAAACCAAACCAAAATTTTCGAAAATCAAAGGGGAATCAACAAGAAAACACCAAACTTAAAGTTTGGCACAAGATTTAATAAAAAAAATATTTTTGAAAAAGAAGGTTTTGAAAAGAGTATAAAAGATTCTAACCCAATCAAATTAATGTTCTAGCCAAATGAGTTATGGGACCTTATTTTAAGAAAGATTATTTTTGAAAACACCAAACTTAAAGTTTGGCACAGGATTTAATAGAAAAATTATTTTTGAAAAAGGTTTTAAAAAATATGATAGCCAATTATCATGAACATAAACACCACGCTCTAACTAACTGAGTTATAAATTTAAAGTGTTTTAACAAAGGATAAATAATAAAAGACTCTAAACCCAAAAAGAAAGATTTTTTTCCTAATCTAAGCAACAAAATAATCCGTCAGTTGTTCAAACACGAACAATCCCCGGCAACGGCGCCAAAAACTTGGTGCACAAAATTGTTACTTGGTGCACAAAATTGTTACTCTCTTACAATTTCGCACACATTACTCTCTTACAATTTCGCACAGATGACCAGCAAGTGCACTGGGTCGTCCAAGTAATACCTTACGTGAGTAAGGGTCGAATCCCACAGAGATTGTTGGTTTGAAGCAATCTATGGTTATCTTGTAAATCTTAGTCAGGAAGTCAATTATGTTTATCAGTTGAATTGCGAATAAACAATAGAGCATAAATTAAAGGTTACTTGTTGTGCAGTAATGGAGAATATGTTGGAGTCTTGGAGATGCTTTGTCCTCTGAATCTCTGCTTTCCTCTGTCTTCTGATTCACGCACGCACGTCCTCCTATGGCAAGCTGTGTGTTGGTGGATCACCGTTGTCAGTGGCTACCGTCCATCCTTCCAGTGAAAACTACGCTCACGCGCTCTGTCACAGCACGGCTAATCACCGGTTGGTTCTCGATCCGGTTGGAATAGGATTTACTATCCTTTTGCGTCTGTCACTAACGCCCAGCCTTCAGGAGTTTGAAGCTCGTCACAGTCATTCAATCCTTGAATCCTACTCGGAATACCACAGACAAGGTTTAGACTTTCCGGATTCTCATGAATGCCGCCATCAGTTCTAGCTTATACAACGGAGATTCTGATTAAGGAATCTAAGAGATACTCATTCAATCGGATATAGAACGGAGGTGGTTGTCAGGCACGCGTTCATGGTTTGAGGAAGGTGATGAATGTCACTGATCATCACCTTCATCACAGTTAAGCGCGAATGAACATCTTAGATAGGAACAAGCGTGTTTGAATGGAAAACAGAAATACTTGCATTAATTCATTGAGACACAGCAGAGCTCCTCACCCCCAACAATGGGGTTTAGAGACTCATGCCGTCAGAGAATACAAAGTTTAGATCTAAAATGTCATGAGATACAAAATAAGTCTCTAAAAGTTGTTTAAATACTAAACTAGTAGCCTAGGGTTACAAAATACGAGTGGACTATGATGGATGATGCAGATATCCACTTCTGGGGCCCACTTGGTGTGTCGGGGCCCACTTGGTGTGTGCTGGGGCTGAGATTTCGTGCAGAGGCCATTTGTGGAGTTGAACGCCCTTTTGATCCTTTTCTGGCGCTGAACGCCAGAATTGGGCAGAGAACTGGCGTTGAACGCCAGTTTACATCGTCTATCCAAGTGCAAAGTATGGACTATTATATATTACTGGAAAGCCCTGGATGTCTACTTTCCAACGCAATTGGAAGCACGCCATTTCAAATTCTGTAGCTCCAGAAAATCCACTTTGAGTGCAGGGAGGTCAGAATCCAACAGCATCAGCAGTCCTTTTTCAGCCTGAATTAGATTTTTGCTCAGCTCCTTCAATTTCAGCCAGAAAAATACCTGAAATTACAGAAAAACACACAACTCATAGTAAAGTTCAGAAATATGAATTTTTCCTAAAAACTACTAGAAATAGACTAAAAACTAACTAAAACATACTCTAAACTATATGAAATTATCCCCAAAAAGCGTATAAAATATCCGCTCATCAACAAGTTCAAGTCTTCTACCAATGGTTGTAGATACACATCAATGTCTTTACCAGGTGATTGTGGCCCAGGAATAAGCAAAGAAATCATACAATATTCGGGTTTCATGCACATCCACGGAGGCAAGTTGTATACCATCAACATCACGGGCCACGTGCTCCATGAAATGTTCATGCTACGAAATGGGTTAAACCCATCACTTGACAAGCCTATTCTGATATTGTGTAATTCTTTTGCAAATTCTTCATCCATTTCATCAAGGTTCTTCCAAGCCAAGCCATCAGCAGGATGCTTTAACGTCCCATCTTTTACGTGCTCCTCATCATGCCACCTTAGACTAGCTGCCGTCTTTGAGAACATAAATAATCTCTGAAGTCTTAGAATTATAGGAAAGTATCTCAGAGTCTTTGCAGGAATATGACGACCTTTCTTGTCAGGTTGGTTCTCGCTATTATCACTAGAATTTCAGTATATCGAGAAGTTCCACACACATGATATTATTTTTCATCCTTTATTTCTTTTCTATATAGGAGGCAATCATTATGACAAGCTTCAATTTTTTTTATAATCCAGACCTAAATCTCTTATCATAGCCTTCGTCTTATGGAAAGATGAAGGTATATTAATGTCAGGCATTGTCTCTTTCAATAGCTCAAGAAGTGAAGTGAAGGAGGCATTGCTCCAACAGTGCAAACACTTTAACAAGTACAGGCGGATGGTAAAAGATAATGTAGAAAATTTCTTGCAACCTGGGTATAACTCTTGACTTGCCCCATCTATTAAATTGTAAAACTTTTTAACCTCTTCATTTTGACCTACAGTAACACCCTCAGCATGAGGTATATCTCCAAATGCATCATTAAGCAGTCATTCGATGTCATCGCGTGCACCTTCTTCATCATCTGTGTCATCGTCAACCGCCATCGGGATTGTCCATTCCCCATGATTAATTCATGTTCTATATCCCTTAACAAATCTGTCGGCTACTAAATGGTCAAATACCACATCTCTTCTATACCAATTAATGTTACAACACCTCTTACAAGGACATTGAATTTGTCGTCCATCCAGTTCTCCCTCGGAGTATGCAAAGTCGAAAAAACTAATAACACCATTGATACACTCTTCGCTATACCTTGGTAGATCCATCCAAACCTTTGGCTTATCACAAAACCTAATCGATTAATTACAACAGCGCCAAAAACTTGATGAGGGAAAATCGATTCCACACAAACTCATCGGCAAGTGTACCGGGTCGCATCAAGTAGTAATAACTCACAGAAGTGATATCGATCCCATAGGGATTGATAGATTGAGAAACTTTAGTATGGTGATGAATTTAGTTAAGCGAATATTTGATGAATTAGGTGAAATTTGATTTACAGAAAGGAAATTACAAAGAAACTAGAGTGCAGAATGAAAATTTATAGAAAAGTAAATTGCAGGAAGCTTAAATGGCTGAAACTTAAAGTGCAAGAAATTAAAAGAGCTGAAAATTAAATTACAAGAAAGGTAAATAATTGAAACTTAAAGTGCAGAAACTAAATTTCCAGGAAACTTAAATTGCTTGAACAATAAAGGGATTTGGGTGCTGGGAATTAAACAGAATTGGAAAATCTAAACTGAAGTGAATCAGAGAGATCTGAGGTGAAGGAAATTTAAAGAAAGTGATTCATCAATACTTGAGTACCAAAATAGAAAAGAAAATGTAGAAGATAAACACAAGAAATAAAACTTAGATTCGATTTAAAATTCTAAAACAGAAAAGGAACATTGTAGAAAAAAAATAAATAGAAAGGAAAGCTTAGATCAGATTCTCAATTCTTAAATAGGAAAGTGAAAAGAAGATCAAACTAAAAGAAAAAAAAGGTGCTAAGGAAATCAAATTTTCTCCTATTTATACACTTTCTAATTCTGTCATCAAGTACTAGGGGTGGGCTTTTTGGTCTTTGTTGCAGTGGATCAAAATTGGGGGCTTGATTTCAGCTTCCAGGGGATCGTTGCGTTCTCAAAGTGAGCGCAGCGTTCATTCACCCATACGTACGCGTCCCCGACGCGTGCGCATTATTGTTTGCTGAGTACTCAAGACGCGTACGCGTCACATATGCGTGCGCGTCGCTGCCAACTTCAGTCTTAGCCATACTTGCGCGTCCCATTCATGCGTACGCGTCTTCGATAGCGTTCTCTTATTGAGCGCTACGTTCGCGCCAACAATACTACCCACGCGTGCGCGTCTTCTGTGCGTGCACGTGGGTAGCAAAATATCAATTCCAGGCTTCAGCACCCCCCACGCGTTCGCGTGCTTCCTTCCAAATTCTCCCTCGACGCGTGCGCGTCATGTACGCATGCGCGTCGGCTGCAAAACTTCAATTCCAAATTTGATTTTTCCCGAAAATGATCTCTTAATGAACGTAGCGCCCTCTTTGAAAACGAGCGCCAATCACTTCCATGTGTATGCGTCATGCACGCGTACTCGTGGGTCTTCAAAATTCATTGCCCGATGCGTAAGCGTCCTATACGCGTGCGCGTCGCTACTGAGCGTGGCGTTCTTTCTTTGAGCGCAACGTTATTCTTCAGTGCCTCTCTTTTTCTTCATTTTCTCACCTGAATCCAATCAAAAAGGCAATCAAAGTCTCCCCAAAATCATAAGGTTTTGCATCATTCATGAAAATCTCCTAATTCTTGTATAACTCTCATGATTTTGTATAGAATTATTGATGTTTGATTGAATTAAGATAATCATGAAATTCCACTCCAATCACTTACTTATTGTGCAAGAAAGTGCATAAAATGAAATGAAACAAATGAAAAATACTTGTGAAACTAGCATAAGATGACTTGTCATCACAACACCAAACTTAAATCTTGCTTGTCCCCAAGCAAGGCCTAAAACATGAGAAGAAAACAGAAAAGCATATATGTCCTTATTAGTAGGTAATTAAATTTGGTTCATGGGGTTTTATGCAGATGTAATTGAAGCTCTACTTTTATTAGATTTCAGGATTGAAATGTTCCCTTAAGTGATAACCAAAGTTGCTGCTGTGATGCCTTGTTCTTTATTGATCCTTGTTAGATTTTCTTTCTTTCCTTTGATTCAGAAACTTGTTTTTTTCAATTGTAGCTCAGTGTCAAGTGTTGCAGTAGCATTTTGGCTCAATTTTTCTCAACACCTCTTTACTACAGACACTTGGCTCACAATTCTTCTTAAGAACATTGATGCCCATCACCTCTTTGGGTCACTAAATGCTTTGTAATTAGGTTGCTCTTGATGGTGGATTTTTGGTTGGTAATCCCGGATTAGTTAATCCAAGTTACCAAGTTTTAAAATACTCCTCAGAACCTAATAATCCAAGCAGATCCTAATACAATAGCACCACAGGCATGTGTCTTAAGATCCAAACTATTGGTGTCTAGCCTTATTATTTGTTTCTTTCATTTTTGTTGCCAATTCTTGGCTTTTCTTCCTTTCCTTCTTACTTTTCCTCTTTTTCCAGGGATACTTATTAATTGAAGGTTCATAACAGCACTTAAGTTCACACTATAAGAGACATTCCATCCTGCAACTTTTATTATTGGGCTTACCAACTAATCAAGAAATTACCACCACTAAACTTTATTTTTATTCCTACCACGTTGGACAATCACTTTCTATTTCAATATTTTCTCTTATTTATGCAAAAGCCAAGGGACCAAACACATCATTCAAGTAGGATGAGTGATGCAGACATTCTGGCTAGATCATTTAATTGAATAATGGCAGGACAGTAGATTAACAGAATGCAGATAAGGGTAACTTATCAGAGAAGGGTACAATTAAACTTCTAACTAAAACACAGCAGGATATAAATAGTTGAGTAACAATACAACCATTTGGTATCTTCTTGCTTAGTCTTTCATCCTCCTTCTTAGCTTTTGTGCTTTTCTTGCTGATGATGTACATTCCTTCTAAAAGGTTGAATAGTTTTCTGCACTGGTAGTGGAAGTTGCTTGTCCCCCAAGCACTTGAGAAATGGTTAGCATGCACGTATGCTTGTAATTTTCTGAACTTAAGTTAGTGTGGGAACACCAAACTTAGTTTCTTGCCTACTTCTATATGCAGCAGAGTAAATACATGCATGAAACATCAAGTACTTTTATTAAGAAAGTAAACTATGAACTAGAAAATAACTATGAACTAGATAACAAACCAGGAACTAGAAAACAAACAACTGTTGAGTAGTTTCTCTAATTGTTTTGAGCTGATAACTGGTTATGCTGAGGGTGCAATGTGTTCTTAATGAAATCTGTGGTGGAACACCAAACATAGAATTACACATTCACCCTTAAATCTCTTTGGTGTGCAACACCAAACTTAGCTCCTTGCAATGCACAGAATCCTACTAAACTTTCTTATTGAAACAGTAAAGGAAAAGAAAACTACCTTTGGTTGGGTTGCCTCCAAACAAGCGCTCTTTTAGTGTCATTAGCTTGACATGTTGCTGATGACTTTCTTCCTCTTCTTCCAGTTTGTTAAGAGAAATGACCTCGAGAAAAGAAAAGAGCCAGTCAGTGTCCCCTATTTTGGCCTCTTCTCAGAAAGCTTTCTTTTGTTATTTGTTTGATTTGCTTTGCTTGTTGGGATAGGGGTTGGATTATTTGCAGTTGACCTTTTCTTCTTCATGGATATAGTCAATTGTGGCTTGGTCACAATCCTCTTCTCGGTGTTGTTGTTGGTTTCCTTCACTTCTTGGATATCAAGACTTGGTTGTTGTATGATTGTTGGAGTATTCTCTTCATCAAAAGCCTCTTTAATTGGTGGTTCAATTATCCCTTCATCTTTGTAGCTCTCTGCTTCAATTGAGTGTGAACTTCCTTGATTGGCTTCCTCCCTTTCTTCTATATGATCTTCCATTAAGTCCTTTGGGAATGAGTCTTCATGCTCCTCTGTCACCTTACTTAGCTTCTGTGGATATGAAGTCATAGGTTCAAATACCTCCACCACCTCCTTCTTCATTGGGGTTTCACTTGATATTGGACCTTGTTCTTCCACTTCCTCCATTGCACTCAACATCAGGTTTAACAACACATCTATGAAAGAGGTTTGTTGATCTTCCCAAGATTTTTTCTTCTCCTCCTCATATCTTTCAATCACAGACTCAAGCTTTTGTGTGGGTTGTGAGTTTTCATATTTCTTTGCCACCTCAAGTAGCCTCTGTGGATACGAAATCCTTGGCTCATATACCTCCACCACCTCATTCTTCATTGAAATTTCACTTGATACAAGGGCCTCTTCTTTCATTTCCTCACTCACAGATTGGTTTTCATCTTCAATACTTGGCAATCCTAAGTTTCTCCTTATTTTCTCTAAGTGCCCATCTATCTTCTTGCAGAGGATTTGTTGTTCTTTTCAAGATTTTCTAATTCTTTCCAGAGATTGTTCTTGTCTTTCTAAAAATTCTCTGGACCATTGAAGGTGATCCTCAATTCTTAGCTCAAGAGATGAAGGTTGAGAGTAATTTTATGGATATGGATGTGTTGTGGTGAAGTTGTTGTGAGGGGTATGAAATGAGTTTTGTGAGTTATGAAATGAATTTTGTGGATGTTGAAATGAGTCTTCTGTATAATGAAATAAATTTTGTGGTTGGTGAGATGAGTTGAATGGATCTTGGATGAAACTTTGTGTTGAAGCATAATCAAGTGATGAGGAATTTTCAAATGAGAAACTAGGAGGTGAGAGTGGACAATTTTGCATACATGAATTGAAGGTATGCTCAAGTGATGATGGCTCTTGATAAGTGGAGTATGAACTATTGAATGCTCTTTGATTTTGATCCTCCCACCCACAACTTGAGTAGTTGCTGAATTCATCACAATATGGATTATTTTGTGGTCCTGGGGAGCAATCTTGCATGAATGTATTGATAACACAATCAAATGATGATGTCTCTGGATGAATAGCATGTGGAGTATTAAAATATCTTTGGTTTTGACCTTCCCAGCCACAATATGAGTAGTTGTTAGATTCATCAAAATGTGGGTCATTTTGTGGCTCTAAGAGGTGTTCGTACTCCATCATTCCTTGTTGATACTCCCATCCACCATGAGGATAATGACCTGAATCATTTGGTGGTGGGCAGTATGCCATATAATCTGCTTGATCATGTTGTGTCCCTGGAGCATATTTTCACTGGGTGGATTGCCCATAATTTATCATTTCTTGGTGATATTTTTAGCCACCATTAGGATAATGACTTGAATCATTTTGTGGTAGTGGGCAATATCCCATATGATATGCTTGCTCAAAAGATGTAGTGAACTCCATTTGAACTTTTTTTTGGAAAACACAATCACCAAAGAAAATTGAAATTCATGTTTCAGATGAGAATTTCTTAATGAGGCAAAAACACAAACACCTTAGTATCAAGAGAAAATAGAGAATTAAAAGAACTTAAATGACAAAAACAAAGAAAATGCTTAATATAAACTTATCACCTACTTAATCATTGTTGATCTTAATCAATCCCCAGCAACGGCGCCAAAAACTTGATGAGGGAAAATCGATTCCACACAAACTCACCGGCAAGTGTATTGGATCGCATCAAGTAGTAATAACTCACAGAAGTGAGGTTGATCCCACAGGGATTGATGGATTGAGCAACTTTAGTATGGTGATGAATTTAGTTAAGTGAATATTTGATGAATCAGGTGAAATTTCATTTACAGAAAGGAAATTTCAAGGAAACTAGAGTGCAGAATAAAAATTTACAGAAAAGTAAATTGAAGGAAGCTTAAATGGCTGAAACTTAAAGTGCAAGAAACTAAAAGAGCTGAAACTTAAATTGCAAGAAAGGTAAATAACTGAAACTTAAAGTGCAAGTAATTTAAATTACAGAAACTAAATTGCCAGGAAACTTAAATTACATGAACAATAAAGGAATTTGGGTGTTGGGAATTAAACAGAATTGGAAAATGTAAACTGAAGTGAATCAGAGAGATCTGAGGTGAAGGAAATTTAAAGAAAGTGATTCATCAATACTTGAGTACCAAAATAGAAAAGAAAATGTAGAAGATAAAAACTAGAAATAAAACTTAGATTCGATTTAAAATTCTAAAATAGAAAAGGAGCATTACAGAAGAAAAATAAACAGAAAGAAAAGCTTAGATCAGATTCTCAATTCTTAAACAGGAAAGTGAAATTCCAGAAGAGGAAAAAGAATAGAGAGAAAAGTTGAAGAGCAAATTAAACAGACAGAAAACTCAGATCCGATCTTCAATTCTCAAATTCTAAAAACAAGAAGAAAAATAAAAGAAAGCTTCAGTACCAAAAACTGAAAAGAAAGTGCACAGGATGAAGAACAGAAGGAAAACAGAAAACAAACTAAACTCAAATCTCCAATTCTACCCAATTCCTAAAAGAAAAGCTCCAAGAAAAGTAAAAAAAAAGATCAAACTAAAAGAAAAAAAAGTACGAAGGATATCAAATTTTCTCCTATTTATATACTTTATAATTCTGTCATTAAGTACTTGGGGTGGGCTTTTTGGCCTTTGTTGCAGTGGATCAGAATTAGGTGCTTGATTTCTGCTTCCAGGGGAACGTTGCGTTCTCAAAGTGAGCGCAGCGTTCATTCACCCATGCGTACACGTCCCCGTCGCGTGTGCGTTATTGCTTTGCTGAGTACTCATCACGCGTACGCGTGCTTCACGCACAGGCGTCCTTTTGTGTTTTTGTCCATCGACGTGTACGCGTCACATATGCGTGCGCGTCGCTGCCAACTTCAGTCTCACCCATGCTTACGCGTCCCATTCACGCGTACGCGTCTTCGATAGCATTCTCTTATTGAGCGCTACGTTCGCGCCAACAACGCTGCCCACGCGTGCGTGTCCTCTGTGCGTGCGAGTGGGTAGCAAAATATCAATTCCAGGCTTCAGCGCCCCCCACGCGTTCGCGTGCTTTCTTCCAGATTCTCCATCGACGCGTGCGCGTCGGCTACGAAACTTCAATTCCAAATTTGATTTTCCCGAAAATGCTCTCTTAATGAACGTAGCGCTCTCTTTGAAAACGAGCGCCAATCACTTCCACACGTATGCGTCATACACGCGTACGCATGGGTCTTCAAAATTCGTTGCCCGACGCATAAGCGTCCTGTACGCGTGCACGTCGCTACTGAGTGTGGCGTTCTTTCTTTGAGCGCAACGTTATTCTGTAGTGCCTCTCTTTCTCTTCATTTTCTCACTTGAATCCAATCAAAAAGGCAATCAAAGTCTCACCAAAATCATAAGATTTGGAATCATTCATAAAAATCTCCTAATTCTTGCATAACTCTCTTGATTTTGTATAGAATTAATGATGTTTGATTGAATCAAGATAATCATGAAATTCTACTCCAATCACTTACTTATTGTGCAAGAAAGTGCATAAAATCAAATGAAACAAATGGAAAATGCTTGTGAAACTAGCATAAGATGACTTGTCATCAGGGGTCGCAAAGTGAAGATAACAAAAATAGAGGAGGAAAGGTGTTATTCGCTATAAAGGGAATGGGTAACGAAAAGGACTTTCAAAGCCTTGTAATTAGGTTGGGAAATAGTTCCTAGTCTTAGAAGTAATTCTCTAGAAACCCATTGAGGTAAAACAAATAAAGAGAAACATAGAATTTATAGTACAAATATAATAAGTTAAATTGCAACTTCAAAACTAACAAAACAAAAGAATTAAAGTATATATTGTACCTTGCCATGACACGGTCAACATTTTGACAAAATCTGCTTGGAAGACCTTAACCAAAAACTTCCGCCTTCAATCTTGCTCAATGCAAACAAAAAACAAAGTCAACTTTCTAATAATATTTTTGCAACCATTCATAAGAAACTCAAACGCAAATTATAATAATATTTTTGTAAATTAAAACGCAAATTTTTCAATTGGATAATTTCATTTGAAAAAACAATTAGATAGTTATGTCTAAACAAAGGTAGTATTTATTTCCCAGTTCTCAGCATGTATTGGCAGTCATAAATTAACTAATTAATCGTTAACAACATATCTGTAAATGTAACCTTGTATTTGTAATTTAGGTTTGATAAATAGAAATTACCACCAAAAGAAAAGGCAAGGGAAATATACTAACCTTGATGATGATATATTTTTCTTTTTGAGAAAACAAATTTTATTAAATTTTCTTATTTACATTTACCAAATATAATTATAGTTGAAATATAATTATACATGTTAGTCAAGTTAACTACAACATAAATCCACACTCCCTCTCTCGTTAAATACCATGATGCCACTAGAGAAACTATAGACTAAACATGTACTGGCATAGGAAGACTATCAAACTTCAGTTACGCTGACTAGAAACAGAATTGTCTAAATCTTTCCACCTAGTTATACAGATAATCTTAAACCAGAAGTGAAATTAAATAGGAGGCACATAGAAAGGCAATGAAAAATGAATATGCAATGATAAGCAAGGGGACAAAATTTCTAACTACCATTTCTTTCTTGATATCCGTTAAATTAAGTTGAGCAGGGTACCCTGTCTTATTGCCTTACTCCATGATAAAGTAACTAAATTTCTCTTTTACTGCCTTACTCCATGGTCATATTAAAAAAAATAGCCACACCTTATGTCTTATTGCCTACAGATCCCTAGATGTAATAGATAAACATATTTTCAAAAACAAAAATGCAGAACTTGACTCATTGGATGTAGATAAAAATAAAAATAAAAAATAAAAAATAAAACATTTTATTAAGAGAATTCAAGCAAATATTAAATTGTGTTCCATTACTTCAGACAAAGATACCTATTTCTCCATGACCAATATCAACAAATTTTATTATCAGATTTAAGTAAAAGCACAATATGCAACCATTTAACCACAAATTCAGCACAATCATCATTTAACAAGAATTAAATTGACATAATCAAACAGATTTGGGACCCAGCAGTAGCAACAGCAATTAAATCATTCAAGAGATAACAACAAAACAACAAAATAGGGTAGAAAAAAAAAGGACAACCTAGAAAAAGGTGACAATTAGGGCAGAACCAGATAGCACAGGGCAGAAGAGCAGCAGTCGGAATCGAATAAGGCAAAAGGCGAGTCATGGTCCTCGTGGTGTAAGTTAAGGGTGTTCAATGGCCAGGTGAAGATGGAACCGGCGATAGAGTTCGTGGCTCAGAAGCTGCGAAACAGAGGAGTGGCGGCAAAGATAGCAGACACTGGTGGTGCTGGGTAAGCAGTGAGAAGCAGTTAGAAGATGATGGCAAAAGAAAAATCACAGTATGGAAATCATAGTAACAACCTAAATAGAAAATCATAGTAAAAACAAAAAAAATGGAAAAAGAAAAATAACAAGAACATGAATCAACTAATAGACTCAACTAACAGAATAGAATCACAGTAATAACAAGTTAACTACAATAATTAAAACAGAAAACTCAAGTAATAACATAAATTAGAGATGTAAGATTCTGCTTGAAAGGGTACCAAAAATTTTCAATCAATCCAACTTAAAAGACACAAGATTCCACAAAACCAATATTTTTCAATGTGTATATCTATAAACCAATTTGTAGAAACTGGTTTCACATTCTAATGCGAAAGAAACCAAATTTACCCACAGAAATTAATTTTCATGAATTGAAATTTTTAAACTTTTAAATTCACTTAGTCATTCATTTCTTCTTCCTTTTACTCCCAATATGTCCACCTCCTCTTTCTTTTAATATTAACAAGTTGCCTGTACATTGGAAGGAAAGAAAAAATCCAAGCAATATCATTCCATTTAAAACCCTTAGCGTGTAAAAGTGATCACATCTATTACAATTAAAGAAAATCAATTATATTAATATATGAAGTTAGAATAAATAAACAAAAAGCATACAGATACAGGACTATTGTTCAATAAACAATAGAGATGTATCGATGTACAATTTGAGCATCTGAGGCCTCTGCTCTGCTGTATCTAATTAAAGGTAGCATGATTGAATCTCTAAATTAATTAATTGTTCAATATTGAAAGCAGGTGCAAGAAAAGGGTGATGATATCTTGATAGATGGCGATTGCACCCCAAATTTTAACTCAAATTACTAATGTACATCCAATGCAGACTAGATACATTTCAATAAATAAGAGTATTTGGTTAATTAGATACTTGTTGTACCATCCATTGGTTCAAATTAGATGCTGCAGATACATAAGATTGAAAAATGAAGTAAATTAACTAAAGGTTACATTTTTTGGTTCTACTTTGGAGGAGACAAACCATAATAATCAAATTACAGTTCAAGCATCAGTTTTAGCCACATTTGAACACATTCTAGATAACAAAATTTAGTTTCACAGAATTATAACCTAAACTCAAAGTAACTCGGTCATGTGGTGCTTATTAGTTTATTCAGTTATAATCAGCTGTATTTACAACCCTCTGCAGATTTTATTTTTCTCCCATTTAAAACTGTTTGCAGTGTTCTGGTCTATGATTTTTAAGCAATAGACACAAGAACATCTCAATGAAATCTATTACTGGTGAGGGCCACAAAAAATCAACAATTTCTAGTAACAAGATAATCTAGTAAAAACTTATTTGATTTCAATCACGAATACCATGTCATCAATTCAAAAACCCTTTACAACAAAGCACATTCAAGCAGTTACTTGCAAAGCTTCAATATATCTCACAATGTACAATCAAGTAGCTAACCTCACAACACAAATTTAGGATTAAATAAATCATCAATTTTACTCCATTGACCAATGGGTCACACACAAAACCTAACTTACATGGAATTTAGGCGATTCTAGGGCTTCAAATCTAGTATTTTTATAGCACAAAGCTCAAATTTCAAAACCCAGAACCAATTTCCCGAACTAACAATGAGCTAGGATCAAGCAAAAATGAAAATTAACATAGCAACAACCCCAAAACTTGTTTCAATTAATCCATAAAGATTGAAACTTTTAACAGTAAGATAATAATTTTGCATGCAAAATTGGGTATTGGATGGAATCAAAACTATTCAAGTGTTTAGAAAATTTTTGTGATCAAATGGTAAAAAAGAATGTCTTGGCTTCAGATGCCGTGAACAAAACACCAAACAAATTACTCGAATCTAATTAACTAAATACAGTTCAATACAAATGTCACCTAAAAAATACATAAACATCTTAAAATTTCACCGAAACCAAATACGATTTTAGCTCAAAAAGTGGCGTATCTAGCTCATGCATCACTTCAACATTCTAATTGAAATACAAGAAATAAACAAGAGCATAGTTGTTGTGTTTGTGATTACAGAGCAGAAACTGGTTTCTAAAATCGGAACCCTAAACCCTCAAATTTCAGAATCAAATGAAAATTAATACATACCTAATCGACGACGTGAGCACAGAGAGGACGACGAGAAGCGCAGAGATCGACGACGGTATGGGCGGTGCGTGGCGATTAGTGCAAGAGGGTGAAGACGAGCGACGGTCAGTGGTTAGTGGTGAGTGGTGCGTGGAGGTGAGTGGTGAGTGGGAGTGAGTGGTGACTAGGGTGCGATCTTCGCGATGGTGAGGGTTTTCGATTCGCGCGATGCCGGAGGGTTTTCTAAAAGGGTTTTCTTCGCGCAGTGAGTGGTGACTCTTGGAGGGTTTTCTTCTCTGAAAGGTGAAAGGGTGATGATGAGCTGAGTGTGAGCTGAGGGTTTTCTTCTCTGAATGGTGAAAGGTGAAAGGGTTTTCTTCTCTTGGAAGGAAAATTTTCACTAAGTGTGAGCTGAGTGTATGTGCGTCCTTACGCCGGAAAAAAGTTAAGAGGGAAAAAATTCACTAAGTGTCAAATTTTTTACTCTAGATACATTAGGCATCACTTTTAAAACGCACCCAAAACTTAACAAATAGGCTACCCTCTAAAAGCGTCCTCTTTGATACGAAAAGTGAACCTATAGATATCAACCTACGGCCACGCTTTATAAGTGATTTCTAAAATACCTAAGGCTACACATTTTAAATGATGCCACAATTTTGTATCATTTTCTCTTATAAAAAGGCAACATGGAGAAAAGCGTAGCCTATTCTATGAATAGGCTACGCATTTCAAATGTAGCTTAAAAAAAGTGTAGTTGAATGGGTATTTTTCTTGTAGTAAAAAAGTGTATACAAAATAGAGTAGAATTTGATTTTTAAATTGGTTTTTCATTTTTCAGAAAAAAAATTGGTCATTTATAATTAATTTTAAAAAAATTATACTTAACGTAAAATTATCAAATTTTAAAAATAATTTTTTTTAAAATAACAAATTATATCTAATTTTTTTTAAAATATATTATATATATATTATTTTTATCATGTTTTTAATTTTTCGCAAACTTTTTTGCTCTTTGTTTTTTTAAAATGATTTTTATTAACAATATAAAATTTTAAATATCATTTTAATCATTTATCTTATATATTATTTTAAGGGTATGAACCTTAGAAGAGTTATTTACTTTAAGACGGTGGCTATGCTTAGCCATCACACCCACTTTGGAATAAGTACATGAGGAATCACTACATGAAAAAACGTGTTTTTCGACGGCAAAAATCGACGGCTATTTCTGCCGTCGATAATTTTTGACGGACTGCTGTCGATATTACTAAAAAAATAATTAAAAATAAAAATATTAAAATTGACAGCTTAGTCGTCGATATTTTTATAATGCATTAATTTATTTTTCTATTATCGTCATATTATAGGCGAATCAGAAATCGAAAATAAAATCGACGAATATGGCGTCTATTTTATTATTTTAAATATCGACAATTTTAAGTCACCAAAAAAAAATATCGACAATTTTGCCGTCGATAAATTTGAACGGTCTAGATTACTTTCTAAAACGGAATGAACGGTCTAAATTTAATCTATATAATAGACGCTATATGTGTTGTTTTTTTTATATTAAAATCGACAAATATGGCGTCTATTTTATTATTTAAAATATCGACACCTTTGCCGTCGATAAATTTGAACGGTCTAGATTGCTTTCTAAAATGGAATGGACGATGTAAATTTAATCTATAAAATAGACGCTGTATGTGTTGTTTTTTTTTTAATTAAAATCGACAAATATGCCGTCGATTTTTATCACTAAAAAAACATATTCTCGCATCAGCTCCCGGTTCCAAAGTTCGAAAACGCAAACTTTCCCAAATTCAAGCTAGGTATTCTTCAAGCTAGGTATCCTTTGGTTGACTTCGCTTTCTCTTCACCACCGCCTCCGTCCGACACTACCACCGGCGACCACCATCGCCTACCCTCTCTCTCTTCCTTCTTCTCTTTCTTCCCCATTTCTCCATTTCTTCGTTCTTGCGTGCGACACCCCTGTTCGTGGAGTCACCCTCTGTCCGTGTCTTCAAGCACCGACAAGCAACCACCAGCGGTGGCGACCTTCTGTGCCACCGCGACATCACCACCATCCCACCGCCTCTCCTTTCTTCTTCCTCCTTTCATCAATGCATGTTCTCTTTTCCTGTTCCATGTCTTTCTTTTCTTTATTTTCACTGCTTTTTAATTCTGTTTTTAGAAATTTTGGTTAGGCTTAGGTTTGTTAAAACTTGTGTTTCTGGACTGAAATTGTTGTTGACTGTATTTTTCTGAAATTACTGGGTTGAATGCTGCTTAGATTGAACTGAAATTTACTGTTTTAAACTTTGCACACCACATGTTCGGAGAAATGCCTGAATGAAATTTTTTATTTAATTTCTATGTCTGATCAACATAGGCTTTACATTATGGAACACTTAGCTTAATTAAAGTAAATCTAATATTGCTGGTGGCTTATGTAAGCTAAAGTTTCTTTTGAAAGTTTTCAACACTTTGATAAGTAAGCGTGGATAACTTATTAGGACATATACCAAACAAACAAAGACGAGTGACCTAAAAGTTTGATTTATGTGAACTTCTTTCTAACAAATGATTGGTATAATGTATACACAACTAACTTGATTAGGAACTTCTTTACATTATGGAACTTCTTTATAAGAATGATTAGTTGTATAAATTTTTCTTTTTACGTTAATATTTATTTTGTTTTTTTAAAGAAAAATCAAGGTATTTCTTTAATATGTGAAGAGAGTTTATATTAATTTTCTAATTTGATTTAATTTTTGTGTGTATTTTGCAGGAATTTATGGTGAAAACAAATAAAGGTTCAGTTTTTGTGATTGTTTGTGGAGATCAAGAAAAACTAGCTTTGTAAAAATAAGTATAGTTCAATTTATTATTTCAATTTCGTGCTTGTTTGTATATTTTTTTATTTTTTTTATTTTTGTGAAGTTTATTTCTATTTTGAACTACTTGAGAAAAAATGGCTTGTCTTTTTTTAATAGAAATGTTTTGAAAGACTAAAATTTATATTTTGTATATTGTAGGAGGAATTAAGTGAAATTTGAGTTATTTCACTTATTTGAGTGTTCTTACTGTTGGATTGAGTGTGTTGACAACTTGACATTGCAGATAGATCTGCATATAATGATTTGTGTGCTCACTCGATAATGACTATTAGTTAACATACTATGAGTGATATCTTTATTAAACCAAGATAAAATTCTAATAAATGAATAGTATAATTCAAATTGTGTATGTTAATTAAAAGATTAAGGAAAATAAATATAATTCATGTGCTTTGTTGATGGTGGCATATTGTTGAGTAAAATATATTTTTGTCATTGAAAAAGTTAATTGTTTGATCTATTACTTATTCTACTTTTGAAGTTTCAGTTTTTGCTGTCTAATGCTTATTGTGCATTTGATTAATAAAGCAAAATTTTCAACTTTGAAACAACTTACATGGAGCTTTAATGATCACAAAAAACTGGAAGGGGAATAAGCTTAGAAATAGCTATATTTAATAGGCCATATTGTATATTATAATTTTACTCTCTACTGTAATATCATGATCACTATATTTAATGGTTTGTTTCATTCTCATTACAACTTTTGTATTTGATATTTCAGGATAAAAGTGGAGTTCCGTTATGGTGGCTCAAGAAAAATTTTCAGAGCCTAAGAAAGTGGAGGTATGTTTTAACATTAATAGTGTTTATATATATATATATATACATATATACTGGTCCCTGAAACTTGATATGCAACACTAAAATATTTCGGTACCCGTTAGTTGACTAAGTTTTTAGAAGACTATTATGTATTATTTTTAGTGTTGATGTGCCTATATATATTTTTTTGGCAGGGTTGACATAGTCACAAGTATTATCAAAGTTTTATTGGCATCTATTTACACTATCACAAGTATTGGTAGAGTTTAAGACTCCCAGAAAAGCTATTTAAGGTTTAATCTTCTACTTTTTTGTTTATTTATTATCTCTGTTAAACTATTGAGTTTTATTTTATCTTTCTCTTTATTATCTCTGTTAAATTATTATGCATGCTTATCTATACTTACTTATGTATGCTTGTTTGTGTAAACCATTCATGGTGAAAGTATAAATTATATTGATGATAAGATTTTTATTTGTTGTGATTTTTCGTTGAATAAAAAAATTAAAAAGTGAATATTATCCCTTTGATATGTAGGAAATTAAATTCATTAATAATGGAAAACCAGAACCAACGTTGGATGTATGATAGAACGTATGATCAGAGGCGGGGTCTTAAACCCAGTTTTATTAAAGGGGTAAATGAATTTTTGGATGAGTGTACTAGAACCCATGAATTTCTCAGAGGAGATTTAGTTAGGTGTCCATGTGCTAGATGTCAATGTGGGACGTTTAAACAGTTGATCGACATTAAGATTGATCTATATACTCATGGGTTTAAACCAAATTATTGGGTTTGGACAGAGCATGCTGAAGAGATACCCACAGAGAATCAGATTAGGATAGAAGAAGATATTGAAAGTAGCTCTGAATTAGGTGGTGTTACATGGGAAGAAAATTTTGATCGTTATCATGAGATGGTTGTTGATGCTTTGCAAACTGAGTTTCACATGTACATGCAACCAACAGTGGAGAAACCAAATCGAGATGCTAAGAGATTTTATGACCTCTTAGATTTAGTTAGTAAACCCTTGTGGGAAAATTGTATCCATTCACGATTGTCACTTACTAGTAGGTGATGTGTATTTTCGGAAAACGAATTCCAAACACACAAAACTAACCGACAAGTGCACCGGGTCGTATCAAGTAATAATAACTCACGGGAGTGAGGTCGATCCCACAGGGATTGAAGGATTGAGCAATTTCAGTTTAGTGGTTGATTTAGTCAAGCGAATCAAAATTTGGTTGAGTGGTTTGTGATTAACAGAATTTAAATTGCATGGAAAGTAAAGGGAATGGGTAAATTGCATGAAATTAAAGAGAACAGAAAATAAAGTGCTGAATCTTAAAGAACAAGAAATTAAATGGCAGAAACTTAGAACGCAAGAAATGTAAATGGCTTGAATTGTAAAGGGAATTGGAAATTGGATTTGCAGAAATTAAACAAGGAAAAGAAAAATTCAACAATTAGAATTGTAAACAATGGATTCAATTAAACCGGATCTTGAATGAAAATGAAAGTAAGCTTGATGTAGCAACGAAACAAGAAAATTGAAATTGAAAGCTGTAGATCTCAGGACTCAAGAGACTAGATAGCCAAGTCTAGATCTCACTGCCTTCCTAGATCCAGCAAGAACAATTGTAGAGGAAATGAAGAGATGTAAATTGCAGAGAAAGTAGAAGAAGAAGCAATTAACAGAAAAGGAAATTCAATTAAGCAGAAAATTAAACAAGATCTCAAGGTGAGATTGAAACAGAAGTTCTTCAATTCTCCACCCAAGATCCGAAACAAGAAAAGTAAAAGTGCTCAAACAAGAACAAGGAAGAAGAGAGATCAATTCTCCTCCCTAATTCTCTTGAATTCTAAAAACAACAATGCAAAAATGTCAAGGTGCTCTCCACTGTAAGTGTTCTAAGAATGCCAAAAGAAAAGCTCCCCAAAAAACTCAAATCCTAAGCTATTTATACACTTTCTTTAAATGGTCTTCAAGCCTTGAATTGGGCCTTTGCTCTTGATGGAATTGGGTTGATAAAGGCCTTGGTTGATTGCTCTTGGAGTTGGAGAAAGATCCATTGTGAACCGGGTTGAAATCATAAAAGTTTGAGTAAAAGTTTGAGGCAAAGTTTGAGGCAAACTTTTACTCAAACTTTTTATACCAGATTGCTTAAGCTTGCTGCTACCAACGTTTGAGCCAAAGTTTGAGGTCAAACTTTTGCTCAAACGTTGGCCCCCTTGTAAATGTGTGTGGCGCCAACGTTTGCCAAAAAGCTTGAGGCAAACGTTGGCGCAAACTTTTCTCCTCCAGGGTGTGCAAGTGTGGTGCCAACGTTTGCCAAAAAGTTTGAGGCAAACGTTGGCGCAAGCTTTTCTCCTCCAGGGTGTTGGTTTTGTGATGCCAACGTTTGCCAAAAAGTTTGAGGCAAACTTTTGCTCAAGCTTTTTTTCTCTGGAGTGTTTTCAATTCTTCCAAAAGTTTGAGCTAAAGTTTGAGGCAAACTTTAGCTCAAGCTTTTTTTCTCTGGTATGTTTTCAACTCTTTTAAAAGTTTGAGCTAAAGTTTGAGGCAAACTTTGGCTCAAACTTTTTGTTCTCTCTTGCTCCTAGCCCTTCCTTCTTCCTTCAACCTTCTTCAAAGCTCTTTTCACCTATCACCAATCAATCAAAACAATCAAAGCTATGCCCCAAATCATGAGATTGTGTTTCTTTCATAATATATGACAATTATAGCATAAAATCTCATGAAAGTGCATGAATTCATACATGGTTGATTGAATCAAAGGAAACATGGAAATCTACCCAATTGGCTTGCTTATGGCTTAAGAAAGTGCATAAAATCAATTGAAAACAAAAGAAAAAGGCTAGTGAAACTAGGCTAAGATGACTTGTCATCACAACACCAAACTTAAAGCTTGCTTGTCCCCAAGCAAGAAAAGAATTATTGAGAAGAAAGAATGAAATGGAAGAGGATGTTCATGCTAGCAGAGTATTATTGGTAGTTCATGGGGTTTTATGTGGATATATAAACACTCACTTCTTATTGACTTTTAGGCCTAGAAAGTCTCCTTTAAGCATTAAGCAACACACTGCTATGACCTCTCATTATTCCTTTGTCCTTGACTATTGTTTTTCTCTATAAGCTTTAGTTCAGTGTCATGTGTAACAAGTTCTTTTCTTTCTTTATACTTGACACATTATTCACTATAGACACTTGGCTCACATTCCTTCTTAGAACATTGATGCCCAGCACCTCTTTGGGTTACTAAATGCCTTGTATTTAGGTTGCTCTTGATAGTGGACTTTCAGCTGATGATCCCGGGCTAGTTAACCCAAGTCACCGAATGTTGATGCACTCCAAAGAACTTAATAATCCAAGCAGATCCTAGTACAAAGACACCACAGGCATATATTCTAAGGTTCAAGCTATTGGTGTCTAGCTTTGTTTCTTTTTATTTTCTTTTGTTCTGTTGCCACTTTTTGGCTTTTTCTTTTCTCTTTTTGTTTTCCTTTTTAACCAAGGACTTTTATTTGATTGAGATTCATAGACAGTAGGCCACTTTCTACTTAGAAGGAGACATCCTAGTTCTCTTATTCACTAAAAGTGAGCTATCATACAATCACACATACATACCACCACTTACTTTTATTGTACTTCTATCTAACAGAGAACTATCTCACTTCACATTCAAACATTTCTTTTATTGAATTAAAGATGCAGGGGACAAAGCATGCTTTTTGTTAAGTGAAAGTAAACACACAAGCACACATTTAGACTAGCTTACTTATTTTAAGGGAAACAAACATAATGCAAAGACTATTTTAAAAAAATAAGATGCATGCTTTTTTTCTTTGTAGTGATGAACAAGGAGCAAGTCCACCTTTCATTTGTCATGCTTTTTCTTTATTCTTTCATACACTTGGTTGCTGGTGTTCCCTGTATCCATGTCTGTTGTCTGTTGATCCCGCCAGAACCCAGCTCTATTCATCGCCTCCTCTACTCTATATTCAAGCTTCATAGCATTGCTTACTTCTATCTCACTTCTCCCTTTGAAGAATTCATCGAAAGTTGTAAATGCTGGATCCATGTTGTGCAGATGCTCTCCAATATAGTTCAGTTTGATTTGACTATTTATGTTGTAGTCAGCTTGGATTTCATATCTTGCATCTTGAAGGGTTGTGAACTCTTTGAGAGCCCTTAAATTTTCAGCTTGCATTTGTACCAACTTTCCAAATGATTCGTGAGATTGAAAGGCATGCTCCTTTTGCATCACGAAGAATTTTGACTCAAACTCACTTTATTTGTTCATCATTCTTAGCTCCCGTTCTTCTTGCTCTTGTTGGTTTTTCATGTATAGTGAATGGTATTCCTCTTGCCTTTCTTGAATTCTCATGTACTGTTGTGATAATCTTCCAATTGCTTCCTGCATCTGAGTCATGTCCAGAGTGTTGTGTGATGGACTGTGTTGCTGTTCCTCTTCCTCTTGTGGCTCTTCTTCCTCTTATAACTCTTCTTCCTCCATTGGTTCTTCTCTTTGCCTTCTTCCATGTGGTCTTCGGCCCTGATGTGCTTCAGTAACCATCATCATTCTTTCAATGGTTATAGGCATACCCGGGTTCAACCATGTTGGGTTGTCTTCCTCCATTGGCACTTTAGCTTTTGCCCACAACCTCAAAATGGTGCTTGGGTAGTATAACCAAGACCCGGCCGAGTTCTTCTCTGCAAGTTTTTGAATGTCTTTTGCAAGGATTTCATGAACTTTCACCTCTCCTCCCACAATAATGCAATGCAACATAACAGCTCTCTTCCTGTTGACTTCTGAGGTGTTTACTGTGCCCAGAATCGATCTTTTCAATAGCTCATACCATCCCTTTGCTTCCGGGGTAAGGTTTCCTCTCCTCAGATACTTGTATTTGTTCTTGGCATCTCCTTCCCACTCTGAGTTCTCCATACAAATATCTCTAGAAATTCTATCATAATCCGGATCTCCATTTACCCTTTGGTGGTATCCAGGTTCACTAAAGCGGACTGATTTTAGTCCCAAGACTTTCTTGATGGCGTCTGAGCTAAAGTCTACTTCCATCCCCCGTACATAACTCTTGTACGTTGGGGCTTCACCCGTGTTAAGTCTTGGGATATTGGCATAGAACTCTCTTATGATATTTGCATTGACTCGAGTGATAGGTGAGACGAGTTCTTCCCATTTCCTCTTTCTAATCTTGTCCTTCATTTCTTGGCACCCTTCATCTGGTAGCAAGAAAGGAACCTCTGGATATATCTTCTTCTCATTCATCCATTGAAGTTGTAATTGATGGAACCAAGATCTAAATCTCCATCGGTCATATTCAGGTGTACTCTCCTCCATCATGGGATCTTTCCCTTTTCTTCGTTTGGTTCTTGAGGAAGAGGCCATGATCACTTGGTTGGTTGATTTCTTTGGGGTTAAAGGGAGTGTGAAGAAATTTGGAGATTTTGACAAGAAAAGTGATTGAGGCTGAGCTTATATGATGAAGAATGATGATGGGAATGGAGTTTGAATGGTTGGAGTGTAGAGGTGTGCAACTATTCAGTTATGTGCATGGCTTGAAGGTGGTATGTTACTTAAATGAACAATGGAAGGTTGGGATGCAAGTGGATACTATGTGAATCAAAGGTGTGCATGTGAGAGTGAATGAAAACAAAACTTGCTTCTTCAATGGTCTCTACCGTGATCATTCCAAGGAGTGGCAGATTCACTTTTTGAGACATGTGATGGGATTTTGTCCTCATGCTATGCTCTCCCTTTGTCTTGTCTCTTTCATTGAGTGTTCTTTGACTACCTAGTCATCACAACAAGACATCAATGATCAACATTATCAAACCGTGGCAAGAGTGCTTCCTTTATTTACAACTATATGAACTCTCATTCCTTATATCCATTGTAACCGTGACTTTTCTTGGAGGACACCAAACTTAATGTTTGGTTATATAGTTTAAAAAAAATGTTTCTTCCTCCAACCAGTGTTCTTGAAATCCCAATGCCACTCTTGGTTAAATGTTTATAAGAAATGTTTTCATCATAATTTCCTTTTTCTCTTTTTTTTTTCATGAAGGATCAATTGTGTCCCTTAATCAGTGCATCAAGGTTTGATGAACACCAAACTTGTCTCTTGTTAAGGGGCAAATGTGAGATGCCAGTAGTTAATCACAATTGATGCCTTCATCACAGAGTATGATTTCTTTTCAATTGAAAAGTCTCAGAAAGTGACAACGTATGATCATTGGTGCATGAATTTTTTTTATTTTCATGAGAGGAAAAACACCAAACTTAGTGTTTGGTCATATGCTAGGCATATAGTATGAAAATGTTTGTAACACTGGTTTGGTGTGCTTGAAGGCACACCAAACTTTAGAAGTCTTAGCATATGTTTCAAAAAAATTACATGCATTCATTAAGTATGTACATGAAAAGAAAAATTTCATGCTCAGGTGATCATAGCTTATTGAATTTAAAATGACATAAATCTTAAATCATTGGTTGCCTCCCATGGAGCGCTCTTTTATTGTCACTAGCTTGACACTAGGGCTTTCTTTTATGGTGGTTGATGATTGTAGTGCCTCAACTTGTCTCCCCTAACTATGATCCTCCTCTTTGTTCCTTGGTGTTCAATTTCAGCATGCTCTAATGAGAGTATGTTGCTGACAGTGTAATAGTCATCAGTCTGTTGGCTTGCTCCCAGTTGTTGATATATCAATTGCACTTTGTCACCTTCGGAAAGCCCTTATGTTGGAATCTTCCTGTTCTTCCAATCCCTTTTTGTTTTGTTTCTGTGTTTCTTGCTTCCTTTTGTTAACCTTTCCTTTTTGGCCGTAGGCTCACTTTGGAGATCTCTCTTCTCAGTGGCTAATACTCCAATATCCTCTTGAACTTCTTCATCATTCTGCACAATCTTTTGCCTTGGGATGTTGCTGTGAATCACCTTGTTGCTTTCTTTCTTTAACTGTGATTCTTCCTTGTCGAGTTCCATATAGTCTTTCTTTTCATCACTGAACTGCGCTTCTGGTACTACTTTCAGAGTGACACTCTTATCATGCATTCTGAGAGTTAATTCCCCTTGCTCTACGTCTATGATAGCTTTAGTAGTGGCTAAGAACGGTCTCCCAAGTATGATGGAGTCACTTTCATCTTCATCTGAATCTAGAACCACAAAGTCTGCAGGGTATATAAATTTGTCCACCTTGACTAGAAGGTTTTCAATTACACCCCTGGGGCATACCATTGACTTATCTACCAGCTCTAAGGACATGTGTACCGGTTTAACTTCCTCTATATGCAGCTTTTTCACCAAAGAGTAGGGAATTAAGTTAATACTTGCTCCTAGATCGCACATTGCCTTAGTGATGGTTAATTTCCCAACGGTGCAAGGCAGCAAGAAGCTCCCTGGGTCTTCAAGCTTAGGAGGAAGCCCTTTTTGAATCAAAGCCTTGCATTCCTCAGTAAGCAGTATGGTCTCTTTCTCATTCCAACTTCTTTTCTTGTTGATAAGCTCCTTCAAAAACTTGGCATACAAAGGCATTTGCTCAAGTGCTTCAGCAAAGGGAATATTGATTTTCTGCTTTTTGAAAGTCTTAAGGAACTTATGAAAATGTTGGTCCTTAGTCTCTTTGCTGAATCTCTAGGGATATGGCAGTGGAGGTGTGATGCTTTTTCCTGCTTGCTGCTGTCCCTGAATCACTTCTTTTGAACCGTGTGGTTGGTTGTTCTTTTCTTTAAGTTTCTCAGTGCTCTTGTTTGGCATCACAACTTGATCCTTGGCTTCATCTGCCTTTGTTTGTTTTTCATCTTCTATTGGTCTTTTGCTGCATTCTGCTTGCTTCTTTGTAGTGTCATTGTTGCTCATCAATGTTCTCCCACTCCTTAATTGTATTGCCTTGCATTCTTCCTTAGGATTTGGGATTGTGTCACTCGGCAGTGAGCTTGAAGGTCTCTCAACCGAAATCTGTTTGGAGATTTGCCCAATTTGCCTCTCTAGGCTCTTCATGGAGGCTTCATGGTTCTTGGTTGTCATTTCTTGGTGTTTCCACATTTTGTCTATCAAGGTTTCCAAGTTGGTGAGTCTTTGAGATTCAGGTGATGCTTGTGGTGGGTTGTGAGATGTGGATGGTGGATGGTAGGCATTTTGGTTGGTGGGTTGGTTATTAGATTGGTAATGGTTGGGGTTGGGGTAGTTGTTTTGAGGTTTTCTGTAGGGGTTTTGGTTAGTTTGCTGCTGGTTGTGGTTTTGGTTATTTCTTGAAGTGTTTTGGTTTGAGTTCCTCTGCCATGGTTGTCGGTTCTGGTTGTGATTATCTCCCCATCTGAGGTTTGGGTAGTTCTTCCAGGATGGATTGTATGTGTCACCGTACACTTCATTCTGTCCAGAATTTTGGTTGTGCATGTACTGGACTTGTTCTTGCTGCTGCTCCTCTTGAGTTTCTTCATTTTGCCCCCATGTGGATGATGGTTGGCTTGTGTTAACTGCTGCAACTTGGAGGCTATCAATCCTCTTGGCCATTTGCTCAAATTGTTGTTGAATATGCTGCTGCATCATCTTGTTTTGAGCCAAGATTGAGTCCACTCCTTCTAGCTCCATTACTCCTCTCCTTTGTGATGGTTGGCAATTTCTTTGATGAGCAAAGAAATATTGATTGTTGGCCACCATGTCAATAAGATTTTGAGCTTCTTCTGCTGTTTTCATCAGTTGCAATGATCCTCCAGCTGAGTGGTCAAGTGATTCTTGAGCCTTTAGAGTGAGTCCTTCATAGAAGTTCTGTAGCTTGTTCCACTCAGTGAACATTTCTGGTGGACATTTCCTCAGCAGAGCCTTGTATCTCTCCCATGCTTCATACAGATTTTCAGCATCCAATTGCGTGAATGTTTGCACCTCAGTCTTCAGCCTGATGACTCTTTGAGGTGGATAGAATTTGGCTAGAAATTTAGTCACCAAGTCATCCCAACTAGTGATGCTTCCTTGGGGAAAAGTTTCAAGCCATTGTGCGGCCTTGTCCCTTAATGAGAACGGGAACAGCAGAAGCTTGTAAGTTTCAGGATTCACGCCATTGGACTTGACAGTGTCACAAATCCTTAAGAAGGTAGATAGATGTTGATTTGGATCCTCCAATGGTCCTCCCCCAAACGAGCAGTTGTTTTGGACCAATGTAATGAGTTGTGGCTTCAGTTCAAAGTTATTTGCATTGACATTAGGGGTGAGAATGCTGCTTCCACAATGTCTAGCATTTGCAAAGGTATAGGAGGCCAATACTCTCCTCTGCTGTGGGTTATTGTTAACCCCTCCTCCTGGATTACATGGATCTCCTTCCATCTCGTGATATTCTTCCTCAGATTCTTCCTTTCCAACAATATTTTTCCCTCTTTCAGCTCTTCTTAACCTTCTAAGAGTTCTCTGGTCAGTTTCAGATAAAACAGGAATGAATCTCCCTGTACCTGACATACAAACAAAACAAAAGAAACACCACCAGTAACTCTTCAATCTATTGCTAGAATGAAGTTTAGTTTAAGCAAAATTTCAAACAGTTAGCGTGTTAGTCAAAAATTAGAGAAACAGAAAAGAAAAAGTGCTTGATCTAGATCTCCACTTCACGTAATCATTGTCAATCTATTTCAATCCCTGGCAACGGCGCCAAAAACTTGATGTGTATTTTCGGAAAACGAATTCCAAACACACAAAACTAACCGGCAAGTGCACCGGGTCGTATCAAGTAATAATAACTCACGGGAGTGAGGTCGATCCCACAGGGATTGAAGGATTGAGCAATTTCAGTTTAGTGGTTGATTTAGTCAAGCGAATCAAAATTTGGTTGAGTGGTTTGTGATTAACAGAATTTAAATTGCATGGAAAGTAAAGGGAATGGGTAAATTGCATGAAATTAAAGAGAACAGAAAATAAAGTGCTGAATCTTAAAGAACAAGAAATTAAATGGCAAAAACTTAGAACGCAAGAAATGTAAATGGCTTGAATTGTAAAGGGAATTGGGAATTGGATTTGCAGAAATTAAACAAGGAAAAGAAAAATTCAACAATTTGAATTGTAAACAATGGATTCAATTAAACCGGATCTTGAATGAAAATGAAAATAAGCTTGATGTAGCAATGAAACAAGAAAATTGAAATTGAAAGCTGTAGATCTCAGGACTCAAGAGACTAGATAGCCAAGTCTAGATCTCACTGCCTTCCTAGATCCAGCAAGAACAATTGCAGAGGAAATGAAGAGATGTAAATTGCAGAGAAAGTAGAAGAAGAAGCAATTAACAGAAAAGGAAATTCAATTAAGCAGAAAGTTAAACAAGATCTCAAGGTGAGATTGAAACAGAAGTTCTTCAATTCTCCACCCAAGATCCGAAACAAGAAAAGTAAAAAGTGCTCAAACAAGAACAAGGAAGAAGAGAGATCAATTCTCCTCCCTAATTCTCTTGAATTCTAAAAACAACAATGCAAAAATGTCAAGGTGCTCTCCACTGTAAGTGTTCTAAGAATGCCAAAAGAAAAGCTCCCCGAAAAACTCAAATCCTAAGCTATTTATACACTTTCTTCAAATGGTCTTCAAGCCTTGAATTGGACGTTTGCTATTGATGGAATTGGGTTGATAAAGGCCTTGGTTGATTGCTCTTGGAGTTGGAGAAAGATCCATTGTGAACCGGGTTGAAATCATAAAAGTTTGAGTAAAAGTTTGAGGCAAACTTTTACTCAAACTTTTTATACCAGATTGCTTAAGCTTGCTGCTACCAACGTTTGAGCCAAAGTTTGAGGTCAAACTTTTGCTCAAATGTTGGCCCCCTTGTAAATGTGTGTGGCGCCAACGTTTGCCAAAAAGCTTGAGGCAAACGTTGGCGCAAACTTTTCTCCTCCAGGGTGTGCAAGTGTGGCGCCAACGTTTGCCAAAAAGTTTGAGGCAAACGTTGGCGCAAGCTTTTCTCCTCCAGGGTGTTGGTTTTGTGATGCCAACGTTTGCCAAAAAGTTTGAGGCAAACGTTGGCTCAAGCTTTTCTCCCAAAAGTTTGAGCTAAAGTTTGAGGCAAACTTTCGCTCAAGCTTTTTTTCTCTGGAGTGTTTTCAATTCTTCCAAAAGTTTGAGCTAAAGTTTGAGGCAAACTTTAGCTCAAGCTTTTTTTCTCTGGTATGTTTTCAACTCTTTTAAAAGTTTGAGCTAAAGTTTGAGGCAAACTTTGGCTCAAACTTTTTGTTCTCTCTTGCTCCTAGCCCTTCCTTCTTCCTTCAACCTTCTTCAAAGCTCTTTTCACCTATCACCAATCAATCAAAACAATCAAAGCTATGCCCCAAATCATGAGATTGTGTTTCTTTCATAATATATGACAATTATAGCATAAAATCTCATGAAAGTGCATGAATTCATACATGGTTGATTGAATCAAAGGAAACATGGAAATCTACCCAATTGGCTTGCTTATGGCTTAAGAAAGTGCATAAAATCAATTGAAAACAAAAGAAAAAGGCTAGTGAAACTAGGCTAAGATGACTTTTCATCAGTAGGATGCTGAGTATAAAATCAGAGGAAAACCAATCCCAGGGATCTTTTGACCAGTGGGAAACTTTGTTTAGAGAAATGCAAACAACTCCAAATAAAATTCCTGCTAATTACTATGAAGCTAAGAAAATTGTTTCCCAACTTGGGTTTAAGGAGGTTAAGATAGATTGTTGTGTCAATGGTTGTATGATATATTACAAAGAGGACAAAGATCTTAGACAATGTAGATTTTGTGGGGAGCAGAGATTTAAGCCTAGGAAGGAAAAAATAAAGAGGTGCCATATAAAAGAATGCATTATTTGCCATTGATTCCAAGGCTACAAAGGTTGTATGCATCAATGAGTACTGCCCCTCATATGTTGTGGCATCACCAAAATCGCAGAAATGACGACGTGATGACACATCCTTCTCATGGTGAAGCATGGAAACATTTTGATACCAAGCATCCTCATTTTGCAAGCGAACCGCGTAATGTTAGACTTGGACTTTGTTTTGATGGGTTTTCTCCTAATGTTCATTTTAGCACACCATACTCTTGTTGGCTTGTTATAGTTACCCCTTATAACCTTCCACCTCATATGTGTATGAAAGACCCTTTTTTTTCTAACATGCATCATACCCAGAAAAGAAAATCCCAAAGCAAAAATTGATGTTTATCTTCAACCATTGATAGATGAACTTAAAGAGTTATGGGATGAAGGCGTCCTAACATACGACATTCATAGCAAGAGGAATTTTCAGTTAAAGGCTGCATTAATGTGGACAATTAACGATTTATGGAATGTTGTCTGGTTGGAGTATGGGGGGAAGATTAGCGTGTCCAGTATGCATGGAGGATACCAAGGCCTTTTGGTTAGATTATGGCAGAAAGAATTCGTGGTTTGACTGTCACAGGAGATATTTACATGAAAGTCATCCTTATAGGGGTAATAAAGTTAGTTTTAAGAAGAATGTTGAGGAGGATGAAGAACCTCCTATTAGGCTTAGTGGCGAACAGGTCTGGAAAAGAGTTAGACACTATCCTAAAATAGTTGACACAGGAGGACAAGTGAGATTGAGCGGATATGAGGTGGAACACAATTAGACCAAAAGGAGTATATTTTGGGATCTCCCATATTAGAAAGATCATTTGGTTCGTCATTGTTTGGATCTAATGCATATTAAGAAGAATGTTTTTGATAACATAATGAATACCATTATGGATACTGAAAGAACAAAAGACAATGAAAAGGCAAGGTTAGACATGGCTGTGCTTTGTAACTATTTTGTTATCTAATTGTTATGCCTTATTAATACTTATAGTAGTTTATCAATAATTTCTCCTCATTGTAGGATATGTTTCAAGAGCGTATGTTTCAGGCTAAGAAAGTGCGGCAGGCTGCTATAGAGGCTGGTGTAACTGATCCACCGCCTGTCTCTGAGAAAAGCATATGGATTGAGACAGTGGGTGGAAAACGAAGAGGTAGGGTATATGGTATGGGTGAGGTAAGGGACTCTTCCATGGTGCGGCCTCGAGTTGATGGGCCAACCACGACCACCAGCGCTGATGTTTTGGATCTTAGAGAACGAATCATAATACTCAATAGGAAAGTTGAACAACATGCCGCTAAATATAGAGAGCTTGAAGACCGCTACCAAAGGGAGAAAAGAGAGTGGCAACAGACAGTTGAATCCTTGCGTGAGGATCTCAACACTAGTAACTCACAGATGGATCAGTTTAGTCATCAATTGAGCAGCTTGACTGAGTATGTGAGGGCCATGGGTCCTAGTACTTCTGGATCACATGTTCCCCCACCTCCTCCTTTTACTTTTCCAAGCTCTCAGAAAAGCACAGCTCCAGCCCTAGTCCCAACCCCAGCCTCAGGTAGAAAACTCCCACCTATTCTGCAGCGACCAGGACAACCACAGAGTTCTCAAAGGGAGTATGAGTAGGTTATTTAATTACTTGGAATATTTTGTATTATTAGTAGATTGCAATTTAAACGAATATAAGTCTAAGTTTAGTTATTTATCTTGTCTTGAGTCTTTATGTTAGAGGATTATTTATTACTTTTATAAGTTTGTAAACTTATTATCTAATATTTAGTATAAATTTTATTTTTATATTTAAAAGTTTATTTGTCTTGTTATCTATATTCTGTATAAATTTTATTTTTATATTTATTTGGATTAATTGTTTATTATTTTTCAAATAAAAAATAATAGAAAATAAAAAAAATAATTAAAACATATCTATTAAAATCGACGGAATAGTTGTCGCTTTTTAATTTTAAAATAGACAAACAAACCCAAATACAGACATAGAATTTGTCGGTATATGAATAATAAAATCGACGGCAACTGCGTCAATTTTATTGGATCCAATATCAACAGCAAAGTTGTCGATTTTAGTAAACATATTATAGACACAGGCACCGTCGATTTTATTTGTATCAAATATCGACAGTAGAGGCGTCGATTTTATATAAAAATATCGATGCCCTTCTTGTCGATTTTAGTAAGAATATAAAATTATCAAACTCATAATATCGACGGCCTTGCTGTCGATTTTTTTTAAATTATTATCGACGGCCAGGCAAGCCGTCGATTTTATTAGCATTTTGAAAAATCGACAGGCTTTATAGCGACCAACTCCGCCGTCTATTTTGCCGTCGAATTTCAATATTATCGAAAGCTTAGCCGTCAATTTAGCCGTCAATTTTAACGACATTTCTTGTAGTGAATTCCTTCAGCGAAAATATGTATATAAAAATAAAATAAAATTCTTTTGCGTAAATTAAAATAATTATAAAATAGTCTTGATGTTCTCTAGCTATTTATATTTTACGATAGCATGAATAAATAAAAACTAATTAAAGTGCGCCAAAGTTGACACGTATATATATCACCACTATCACGATCTTATGACAAATAACACGAGTTTTAAACTACGAAATACTAGCTATAAAACATAGACACGAACACAAATACGAATATGAGATCATACACGGAAATACACATATATAAATAATATATTCATTAATATTAAATCAATAACTATTTTTAAAAACAAGTATATAATATGTATTTTTCTTTTAAATATATATGTATTGAAAAGATAAAATCATAAATTCTTATATCTTAACAGAATTAATAAAAGTTTTGTACATCACATGCACATAAAAAAAAGTTATCTAAAGTCATATTATATCTCTAGAGGTAAATATAAAATTGATATCCGAAAGATTTTGACGCTGACAAAATGGTACCTGACTTTTGTTATTAACAAAATAGTCCTTAAAAGATTTTAAAATTTGACAAGCATATTCACAAATTCACCGGAGCACATCTCTGCCAAGCACAATACTGACATGGCCACTACGTTTTGAAGACATGGCAAAAACCCTCCCCTACCCTAATTTTTCAACTCCAACGCACTTCTCCTTTTCCTTCCCCCTCCTCAACGCACTCCCCCTTCCCCTTCCTGAATGCACTCTCCCCCCTCCCCAACCCTAATCCTTCCCTCCCCCTCCCTAACCCTAATCCCCCATCCCCAACGCACTTCCCCCCTCCTCAATCCAAAATCCCCCCATTCTGAACCATAATTCCCTTTCCTTGTCCCTTTGAATCCTAATCCCCTTCCCAATACAGTGTCTCACACTCTCAACTCACTCTCCCCAAAATAGCAGTGGAGCTCAACCCTCTCAGTCTTACAGAACCAGTGTCATGGACACCGCACTGTCGCCATCTCGTCGTCGGGTCTTCTGCGTCCGCCAGTGTCGTTTGTCTCCTTCGTGGCATTGCATCATCTGTGAGTTTTTGTGTTTTTGGGAAATTTCAGGTATTTTCTGCCTGAAATTGAGGAGTTGGAGTAGAAGTCTGATTCAGAGACAAAGAAAGCACTGCAGATGCTGTCCGGATCTGACCTGCCTGCATTCGGAAGAGCTTTTCTGGAGCTTCAAAAGTCCAAATAGAGCACTCCCAACGGCTATGGAAAGCTGACCTCTGGAGATTTCCAGTAATATATAATAGTCCATACTTTTTTTCGGATTAGAAAGCCCAAAACTGGCCTCCAACGCCAGCTCCCTGCCCCCTTCCAAGTGTCCAGCACCCAAAGAGCAGATCCCAATGTCAAAAGGCCCAGAGAGGACCCCTAACTGGCATTCCACGCGCAAGGAGCCTTATAGCACGTGGATCTCATTAAAACTCAGCCCAAACACTCACCAAGTGTGCCCTAGAAGTGGATTTTAGCACTAAATAGACTGTTTTACCTTACTAGTCATTTGTTTAGTATTTAAGGGATTAAATATATGTAGTTTACAACCCTGGAACACACATTTTACAGACTCTCCAATTCAGGAGAGCATCATTCACATTTTTCTCTGTATTTTTACTTCAGTATGAGTTTCTAAACCTCCTAGGTTGAGGGGAGGAGCCCTGCTGAGTCCTATGAATTAATAAAAGTACTATTTCTTCTTCTTCGATCCATGTCTGAACTATCTCTAAGATGTATATTCCGATATTCATCGTTGTGAATAGGACGATCTGACAAATTGGCTCTATTCATCACATTAAGGCGAACGTGCATGATAAACACCCGCGTCTCCTTGGGTTTGTGTGAGTACCTGGAAGAAAAGTACAAGCCAACAGCTATGTTTATACATCTCTCACACGGTTAATCCACGATTTTGTTGGAGACTTCTCGAGACACCAGTTCAGCCGATTCCCGGGGAGATTAGGGTTTCCGTGATTAATTGTCCAAATTAGATTCTGAAAAGTTAGAGTGAGAATTTGATGATTTAAAGGTAATTTTCGGACTTAGTAGGCTTTTCTGAGTCAGAAAATGTGCTTTCTGCGAAAATCGTGAAAAACCACAAACCGACAATTGAACCAGTTGTACCGATTCAAGTCTGCCCGGTACCGCAAGAGAAAAAGTGAAAACCGGCAAAAACCTTAGAAAAATGTTACAAATGAAAAATCGGGCATTAATTTTAAAGGTTTGGCCCGAAGTTGGGCCAAACGGGCTAAAAACGCTAATGGGTTGGACTGGGCCCAAGTTGGGCCCAAGCCCAACATATAAAAGGGTTCATTAAGTGAACCCAATCAGCACCAACACTAAAACACACACACCCACATGCTGAAAAGAAGAAGAAGGAGAGAAAACACCATTGACACTATTCACCCCTCTTCTTCCAAAGCTCACATCTTGAGCTAGAGAGCTCCGATCGCCGCATCGTTTACGGCTACGCGTTCCTTGTGAAGAGCTCTACAAAATCCACCCAAGAAACCCTTAAGGTTTGCTCTAATTCTGCTTAGCCTTGGATTCTTGCTAGTAAATCTGTGGGAGAAGTTTGATTATTGTGGCTTTGGGAGCTCTTGGAACTTATTTGTGCTTAGTGGAGTGGATGTGAAAGCTTGGAAATTGGTTGAAAGCTATTTGGTAATCAATTTGGGTTTTGGTGCATAAGGAAAATCGGCCAAGGTATGGTTTCGGTTTCCTCTATGTAGTATATAATATTCATGGACACTTAGGCTAGTGACCTATAGGATAGGGTTGGAAATTTATATGTTGTTGATGATTATTTGGGTTGATAATGTATGATGAATTGATGTTGTTGTTGTGATTGAATGATGAAGTTGAGATATGATGGATTGGATGAAAGAACATTGTTGATTATTAATACGAATCATAGTTGAGTTGATGAGAAAAATTGATAGTGATATAGTGTTGATTGGTGAATATATGATATATGTGATATTGAGGTTGAGAATAATATGTGAAGGAAAATATGGAAAGAATGGTGCAAAATGTCATGAAGTGTAGGTGTTGATGAGAAATGGAGTTTTGGAATGGTTCTATTTGGTATTGGTTGGGTTGAGTTGTGAAAATAAGTAACTCTGTAAATTGTGAACTTTTGGTAAAATAAAGTTATTGGTGAATTTTGCTCGATCATAACTTTTACCTCGATTTTTGAAACTGATTGAAATTTGCTTAAAATTAAAGATCTTTGAAAACTCTTTAAATCGATATAAAATTTGTGAAAATTGAAATTTTGTAAAGGAAGTTATGATCCTTCAAAGTTGGTGTTAAAAATCTGAAATTCCGCAAAGTTGCAGGATTTCAAGATTTGCAGTTATGTGCGGACGCACACGCAGCAAAAATTTTGACCTGTGCGGACGCACACATCTGTGCGCACGCACAGGCAAAAAAGTGCGTTCTGGTCGCGGCGCTAGCACAGCTTGTGCGTGCACATATCCAAGGAAAAATTTCAACCTATGCGGACGCAGAAGTTGGGGAGGCTGGTCTGTTGGGGGCGCTGGCACAGGTCGTGCGAGCGTACAGATCCTTGTAAACATTGACATCTGTGCGTACGCACGCGTTTTAAAACTCTCAGGAATGTGCGCACGCACAGACCCTTGTGCGGCCGCACACGTCCTGTTTCTCAAAATTTTAATTGGTTTTCAACTATTCTACCTTCCCAACATGGTTGTTAGCTTCTAAAACACCATTTTAAGACTTTTGGGCCTATTTCGAATATTAGAACATAGGATGAAACTTAAGGGTTCTAGTACATGGTTTAGTGATAAATTAGAAAACAGAGGCCTAGGTTTCTGGCATGCTGAGAATGATCTGACATTGGGTAGAGGATAAGTGATATATGCGATAAGGAATGATGAACTTTGATATTGGAAACTGAATTATGAATGGACAGTGGTTGAGATGAGTCGAGGACTCGGATTGAGACGAAGGATCTCTGTATATTGAAAATGTTTTCCGAAAACCACTGAAATATTATTTTTACTGAGAATATGAGACGCTATGCGCCCGGCAGGGACGGCGGTTGGATCCCGCCTGTCGAGGTAGCGGCGGCGGTGTAAGGGCGGTGGTTCGTCCCGTTTGCATTGAGATGTGAGGTCTGTGGCAAGAGTATCCCGCTCGCATCCCTTCGAACCTATTGATGGGTATTTTTGTGGAAAAACGAATTTCTCTAAAACACCCAAAACTAACCGGCAAGTGCACCGGGTCGCATCAAGTAATAATAACTCATGGGAGTGAGGTCGATCCCACAGGGATTGAAGGATTGAGCAATTTTAGTTAGTGGTTGATTTAGTCAAGCGAATCAAGATTTGGTTGAGTGAATTGTGATTTGCAGAATTTAAATTGCATGAGAAGTAAAGGGAATGGGTAAATTGCATGAAATTAAAGAGAACTGAAATTTAAAGTGTTGAATCTTAAAGAACAAGAAATTAAATAGCAGAAACTTAGAACGCAAGAAATGTAAACTGCAGAATCTTAAAGTGCAAGAAATGTAAATGGCTTGGATTGTAAAGGGAATTGGGAATTGGATTTGCAGAAATTAAACAAGGAAAAGTAAAATTCAACAAGCAGAGGAGTAGAAGATAACTTGGATTGAACCGGATCTAAAGACAGAATTGTAAATGAGCATGAAAAGCATTAAACAGAGGATGTAAAATTGGAATTTAGATCTCAGGACCCAAGAGACTAGATAACCAAGTCTAGATCTCAATGCCTTCCTAGATCCAACAAGAACAATTGCAAAGGGAAAGTAAATTGCAGAGATAGTAGATGAAGAAGCAATTAACAGAAATTTAAATTCAATTGTGCAGTAAAGAAAAAGAGAGATCTCAGGATGAGATTGAAACAGATTTCCTTCAATTCTCCAACCCAAGATCCAAGACAAGGAAAGTAATGAGTGCTGGGCAAGAACAAGGAAGAAGAAAGATCAATTCTCCTCCCAAATTCTCTTGAATTAAAACAACAATGCCAAGAAATGTAAAATGAGCTCTCTACTAAGTGTACTACTCAAAACCGAAAAGAAAGCTCCCCGAAAACTTAAATCCTATACTATTTATACACTTTCTTCAAATGGTCTTCAAGCCTTCAATTGGGCCTTTACTCTTGATGGAATTGGGTTGATAGAGGCCTTGGTTGATTGCTCTTGGAGTTTGGAGAAGAACCGAATTGAACCGGATTTGGAATCATGAAAGCTTGAGTAAAAGTTTGAGGCAAACTTTTACTCAAACTTTTCACATCAGCCACCCTCTTTTGCTGATACCAACGTTTGGGCAAAAGTTTGGGGTCAAACTTTTGCTCCAACGTTGGCCTCCCCTTGCACACTCATGGCGCCAACGTTTGCCAAAAAGTTAGAGGCAAACGTTGGCGCAAACTTTTGCTCTCCAGGGTGTGTTGTTCATGTGCCAATGTTTGCCAAAAAGTTTGAGGCAAACGTTGGCGCAAACTTTTGCTCTCCAGGGTGTTGATTTGTGATGCCAAAAGTTTGCCAAAAAGTTTGAGGCAAACTTTTGCTCCAGCTTTTTGCCCAAAAGTTTGCCCAAAAGTTTGAGGCAAACTTTTGCTCCAGCTTTTTGCCCAAAAGTTTGCACAAAAGTTTGAGGCAAACTTTTGCTCCAGCTTTTTGCCCAAAAGTTTGCCCAAAAGTTTGAGGCAAACTTTTGGTCAAGCTTTTTGCTCCCTGCTTCGTTTTTAATTAACCCAAAAGTTTGAGCTAAAGTTTGAGGCAAACTTTTGCTCAAACTTTTTGTTCTCTCTTCCTCCTAGCCATTCCTTCTTGCTTCAACCTTTCTCCAAGCTTTCTTCACCTATCATTAATCAATCAAACACATCAAAGCTATGCTCAAAATCATGAGATATTCATTCTTTCATAATATGTGACAATTATAGCATAAAACCTCATGAAATTGCATTAATTCATCTATGGTTGATTAAATCAAAGGAAGCATGAAAATCTATCCAATTGGCTTGCTTATGGCTCAAGAAAGTGCATAATTCAATTGAAAACAAAAGAAAAAGGCTAGTGAAACTAGGCTAAAATGACTTGTCATCACAACACCAAACTTAAAGCTTGCTTGTCCCCAAGCAAGAAATGATTTATTGAGAAGAAAGAATGAAATGGAAGAGGATGTTCATGCTAGTAGAGTGTTATTGGTAGTTCATGGGGTTTTATGTGGATATGTAAACACTCACCTCTTATTGACTCTTAAGCCTAGAAAGTCTCCTTCAAGCTTCAAGTAACATACTGCTATGACCTCTCATTATTCCTTTATCCTTGGCTATTATTTTGTTCATAAGCTTTATTTGAGTGTCCTGTGTAGCAAGTTCATTTTCTTTTCTTTATACTTGACACATTATTCACTATAGACACTTGGCTCACATTCCTTCTTAAAACATTGATGCCCAGCACCTCTTTGGGCTACTAAATGCCTTGTAGTTAGGTTGCTCTTGATAATGGACTTTCAGCTGATGATCCCGGGTTAGTTAATCCAAGTCACCAAGTGTTGATGCACTCCAAAGAGCTTAATAATCCAAGCAGATCCTAGTACAAAGACACCACAGGCATATATTCTAAGGTTCAAGCTATTGGTGTCTAGCTTTGTTTCTTTTTGTTTTTTTTTTTTTTTTGTTCTGTTGCCATTTTTGGCTTTTCTTCTCTCTTTTTGTTTTTGTTTTTCTTTTCAACCAAGGACTTTTATTTGATTGAGATTCATAAACAGTATTCCACTTTCTACTTAGAGGGAGATATCCTAGTTCTTTTATTCACTAAAAGTGAGCTATTATACAATCACACACACACACCACCACTTACTTTTATTATACTTCTATCTAACAGAGAACTGTCTCACTTCATATTCAAACATTTCTTTTATTGAATTAAAGATGCAGGGGACAAAACATGCTTTTTGTTCAGTGAAAGTAAACACACAAGCACACACTTAGACTAGCTTATTTATTGCAAAAAAAAAATTGATTCTAATTGTACTAGATGAACACTTTAGCAAGACATAAATCAAAGCATTTCTCAACAGCAGAAGTTAAGTATAGATACAACCTATTAGTTTGCAGTTCTTTTGTCCCTCCTTCTGTTGTGCCCCCTTTTGAGTTATTATGCATACTGTCTTCAATTGGTGGTTAGTTCCCTGCACAATTCTCAAAAGTTGCTTGCTTCTCAAGCCCTTAGGTGACTGATTAGTACATATGAATTGAATGTGGCTTTTGGAGTTAGTTTGATGTGGGAACACCAAACTTAATTCCTTGTCACTTCCTCTGATGCAACAGGTTAACAATATGTAATGTCTTGTGTCCTTGCCAAAGGTTATGGAGTTAAAACTAGAAAACAGTTAAATGGTTGACTAATCATGTTTGATTGCTTGGAGCTAGTGTTGTGCAGGAAGTGAAGGTGTGCTTTTAAATGAGGTTTTGGTGGAACACCAAACTTAGAATCCTTCATTCTCCCTATTGTTTTGGTGTGCAATACCAAACTTAGCTCCTTGCAATGCATATCAATTATTCAACATTTTTATTGAAAAGGCTATGAAAAGAAAACTACCTCAGGTTGGGTTGCCTCCCAACAAGCGCTCTTTTATTGTCACTAGCTTGACATCGATCCTCTTAGATCATGGGGGTTGAAAATCATAGTGCCTCAGCTTTTCTCCTCTTACTGTGAACTTCCTTTCGGTCTCCTTTTTGATGATCTCTAGGTGTTCAAGTGAAAGGACCCGGTTTACAGTGTAGTATTCAGATGATTGTGGGGACACCTTCATTGGTTGGGTGTTTAACATTACTTTATCCCCTGGTGAAAAGCCTTCAGTGGAGATTTTCTTGTTTTTCCACCCTTTTGGCCTCTTCTTCTTCTCTTCTTTCTTAAGAGATGATTCATGCCTTGGTGGTTCTTTATCTGGAATGTTGAGGTTCTCATCTGGGGGTTTTGGATCCAGTTCCTCCTTGATTTCTTTGGTCTGTTGTACCATCTCTACTTCTTTCAAGAATGGATGTAGAAGTCTTGGAGTTAACTCATTGAATGCCTCCTTCAAGCTTTGATCCTTGGCCTTATCCTTCATACAATCTTCTTCTTGAGTAGGCTCATGCAGGATTTTAAAAACATGGAATGCTAGGTGCTCATCATGCACTCTTAACAACAATTCTCCTGTTTCAACATCTATCAATGCTCTGCCCGTAGCCAGGAAAGGCCTCCCCAGGATGATGGGAGTGTTAGGGTCTTCATCCATATCCAGGATGACAAAATCAGCTGGGAGAAAGAATTTTCCCACTTTTACCAACACATTCTCCACAACTCCCAGTGCTTGCTTAATGGATTTGTCAGCCATTTGGAGAACTATTCGTGTGGACTTCAGCTCAGAAATTTGAAGTTTTCTCATTAGAGACAAAGGCATCAAGTTTATACCTACACCGAGGTCACAAAATGACTTCTCAATTGTTATGTTTCCTATGGTGCAAGGTATGTAAAAACTCCCAGGATCATCTTTCTTCTCTGGCAACTCTCTTTGGAGGATAGCATTACATTCCTTTGTCATCTCAACAATTTGTCCTTCCTTCAGGGATCTTTTCTTTGTGAGTACTTCTTTCATAAATTTGGCATATAATGGCATCTGTTCAAGTGCTTCTAAGAAAGGAATATTGATGCTGAGAGTCTTGAATATATCCAGGAATTTTGAGTATTGCTTATCCTCGTTTTCTTTTTTGAACCTCTGAGGGTACGGAAGTTTGGGGACATCTGGCTTCACCCCTTCCTTCTTCTCTTGTAGCTGTGTTTCAAGGATGTCCACATCTTTCTTTGAGCTTTTTGCATTCTTGGTCTTTCTCTCCTCTTCACTTCTCTCTTCTGTCTCTTCTTGTGGAACTTCTCTGTTGTGTTCTTCTTAATTGATGGCTTCCTCCTCCCTAGTCTTTTCACTTCCCACTATGATTGCTTTGCACTCCTCCCACTTTGTAGCTTTTCCTTTGTCCTTTGGATTGGAGATTGTATCACTTGGGAGAACATTGGTTGGTCGTTCAGCTTGTTTGGCCAATTGTCCCACTTGTCGTTCAAGGCTCTTCATGGTAGCTTCATTTCTCTCTTGCATTTTGACCAAGCTTTGAGTGGACTGAGCAATTGCTTGTATAGCTGCCTCAAGACTTGAAATTCTATTTTCATGATGGTCTATTGGTGGTATGATGGGGGTGGAATGTGGTTGCTGGAAGTTATTTGTAGGGGTAGTGTGGTAGTTTTGGGGGTTAGATGTTGGTGCGGAAATGCTATTTTGATGAGTTTGTGGATTGTGGTGGGGTGGTTGATATGTATTTTGTGGTTTCTTGTATTGATTATTATTAGCGTTTTGCTGGTCGTGGTTTGAGTAAGTTGTGTTTCTTGAGTTGTTTTGGTTTGAGTTTTTCTGCCACGGTTGCTGGCTGTGGGTGTGGTTATCTCCCCATCTGAGATTTGGATGGTTCTTCCAGGATGGATTGTAGGTGTCACCATAAACCTCATTTTGGCCTGAGCCTTGGTTGTGCACATATTGAGGTTGTTCCTGCTGCTGATTTTCTTGGTTTTCTTCATTTTGTCCCCATGTGGTTGATGGTTGGCTTGTATTCACTGCTGCAACTTGTAAACTATCAATCTTCTTAGCCATCTGCTCAAATTGTTCTTGAATCTACTGCTGCATTATCTTGTTTTGAGCTAGGATGGTGTCCACCCCTTCCATTTCTAACACTCCTTTCCTTAGTGATGGTTGGCGTTGTCTCTGATGGCCAAAGAAATATTGGTTGTTAGCCACCATGTCAATGAGGTTCTGAGCTTCTTCAGCTGTCTTCATGAGTTGCATTGAGCCTCCTGCTGAATAGTCAAGTGCCTCTTGAGCTTTCATTGTCAGTCCTTCATAGAAATTTTGGAGTTTATCCCATTCATTAAACATCTCTGGTGGACACTTCCTGAGTAAAGCTTTGTATCTCTCCCATGCTTCATACAATGACTCTCCATCCATCTGAGTAAATGTTTGAATCTCTGTTTTGAGCCTGATGATCCTTTGAGGAGGATAAAACTTTGCTAAGAACTTTCTCACTAGATCCTCCCAATTGTTGATGCTTTCTCTTGGAAATGACTCCAACCATTGAGTAGCTTTGTTCCTCAGGGAAAATGGAAACAACAACAATTTGTAACTGTCAGGATGTACACCATTGGTCTTCACTGTGTTACATATCCTCAGGAAGGTGGATAGGTGCTGGTTTGGATCTTCCAAGGGGCCTCCTCCATAAGAACAATTGTTCTGCACCAAGGTGATGAGTTGGGGCTTCAATTCAAAGTTATTTGCATCGACATTTGGGGTAAGGATGTTACTCCCACAATGCCTTGGATTAGCAAATGTATATGAAGCCAAGACTCTCCTCTGGGGTTGACCATTGTTGTTGGCTATTCTCACTGGTGGATTTGTTGGATTTGTTGAGTGTTCCTCCAATTCATGATATTCTTCATCTGATTCTTCCTCTCCAGCAACATTTTTTTCTCTTGCTTCTCTTCTTAGCCTTCGGAGGATTCTTTCATCAGTTTCATGAAAGGTAGGGATCTCTCTTCTTGTATCTGACATACAAGCAAAACACAAGAATCACACAATACCAGAAAAGCAATAACACTTCAATCCATGGCTGAAGTGAAATATTAGTTAGCTTAGGCAAAAATTCAAACAGTTAGCGTGTTAGTCAAAAGTTAAAGAAATAGAAAAGAAAAAGTGCTTGATCTAGATCTCCACTTCACTTAATCATTGTCAATCTAATCAATCCCGGCAACGGCGCCAAAAACTTGATGGGTATTTTCGTGGAAAAACGAATTTCTCCAAAACACCCAAAACTAACCGGCAAGTGCACCGGGTCGCATCAAGTAATAATAACTCACGGGAGTGAGGTCGATCCCACAGGGATTGAAGGATTGAGCAATTTTAGTTTAGTGGTTGATTTAGTCAAGCGAATCAAGATTTGGTTGAGTGAATTGTGATTTGCAGAATTTAAATTGCATGAGAAGTAAAGGGAATGGGTAAATTGCATGAAATTAAAGAGAACTAAAATTTAAAGTGCTGAATCTTAAAGAACAAGAAATTAAATGGCAGAAACTTAGAACGCAAGAAATGTAAATTACAGAATCTTAAAGTGCAAGAAATGTAAATGGCTTGGATTGTAAAGGGAATTGGGAATTGGATTTGCAGAAATTAAACAAGGAAAAGTAAAATTCAACAAGCAGAGGAGTAGAAGATAACTTGGATTGAACCGGATCTAAAGACAGAATTGTAAATGAGCATGAAAAGCATTAAACAGAGGATGTAAAATTGGAATTTAGATCTCAGGACCCAAGAGACTAGATAACCAAGTCTAGATCTCAATGCCTTCCTAGATCCAACAAGAACAATTGCAAAGGGAAAGTAAATTGCAGAGAAAGTAGATGAAGAAGCAATTAACAGAAATTTAAATTCAATTGTGCAGTAAAGAAAAAGAGAGATCTCAGGATGAGATTGAAACAGATTTCCTTCAATTCTCCAACCCAAGATCCAAGACAAGGAAAGTAAAGAGTGCTGGGCAAGAACAAGGAAGAAGAAAGATCAATTCTCCTCCCAAATTCTCTTGAATTAAAACAACAATGCCAAGAAATGTAAAATGAGCTCTCTACTAAGTGTACTACTCAAAACCGAAAAGAAAGCTCCCCGAAAACTTAAATCCTATACTATTTATACACTTTCTTCAAATGGTCTTCAAGCCTTCAATTGGGCCTTTGCTCTTGATGGAATTGGGTTGATAGAGGCCTTGGTTGATTGCTCTTGGAGTTTGGAGAAGAACCGAATTGAACCGGGTTTGGAATCATGAAAGCTTGAGTAAAAGTTTGAGTAAAAGTTTGAGGCAAACTTTTACTCAAACTTTTCACATCAGCCACCCTCTTTTGCTGATACCAACGTTTGGGCAAAAGTTTGGGGTCAAACTTTTGCTCCAACGTTGGCCTCCCCTTGCACACTCATGCCGCCAACGTTTGCCAAAAAGTTAGAGGCAAACGTTGGCGCAAACTTTTGCTCTCCAGGGTGGGTTGTTCATGTGGCAACGTTTGCCAAAAAGTTTGAGGCAAATGTTGGCGCAAACTTTTGCTCTCCAGGGTGTTGATTTGTGATGCCAAAAGTTTGCCAAAAAGTTTGAGGCAAACTTTTGCTCCAGCTTTTTGCCCAAAAGTTTGCCCAAAAGTTTGAGGCAAACTTTTGCTCCAGCTTTTTGCCCAAAAGTTTGCACAAAAGTTTGAGGCAAACTTTTGCTCCAGCTTTTTGCTCCCTGGTTCGTTTTCAATTAACCCAAAAGTTTGAGCTAAAGTTTGAGGCAAACTTTTGCTCAAACTTTTTGTTCTCTCTTCCTCCTAGCCATTCCTTCTTGCTTCAACCTTTCTCCAAGCTTTCTTCACCTATCATTAATCAATCAAACACATCAAAGCTATGCTCAAAATCATGAGATATTCATTCTTTCATAATATGTGACAATTATAGCATAAAACCTCATGAAATTGCATTAATTCATCTATGGTTGATTAAATCAAAGGAAGCATGAAAATCTACCAAATTGGCTTGCTTATGGCTCAAGAAAGTGCATAATTCAATTGAAAACAAAAGAAAAAGGCTAGTAAAACTAGGCTAAAATGACTTGTCATCACCTATATGTGAGCAGGCGCCGGTACTTGGATAGTGATCCGGGCACTATATCTCGGGGGTTCCCATATGAGAAATCCGAAGGTCGACGTCTCCATGGAGATGTGTCAGGTTGGCAGTTGAACCGACAATGTGATATCACAGCCAGTAGGGCAGGCATTCATCATATGCATTTTCTATCTGTTTGTATGCCTTGTTTACTTATAATGGCTTGCCTAACTGAATAACATGCTTACTTGCTATCTGAATTATTTGCCTTATATGCTTCTACTTGTGTTTTACTTGTATTGTATATTACCTGTGTTTTCTACTGGGATTGAGGAGGTTCGGAAGGCGATGGCGATGGGATCGTATGGAGGATAGGTTGGGGAAGGCTGTGGGATAGCAGTGTTTAGTTAGGATAGAAATCCCTTAAGATAGATCACCCGTTTTACTTATGATAAAGTTTATATTATGATTACTTGTTTTAGAATGCTTTAAGCTTGAATCTTGTGTTGGATATGGAGCTTAGGATTGCCTTTGGCGTCCCAGGGTCTTATATCCTTCATCACTGGGCACTGTTACCATACTGAGAACCTCTGGTTCTCATACCATATCTTTGTTGTGTTTTTCAGATGCAGGTCACAACCCACCTCGGTGTGTTGCTTTGGATGGTGACAGAAGTGGAGGATCCTGGGCTGTTTTGGAGTCTTTTTGGTTTATCTGTTTATACATCTCTCTTTTGTATTTTGTTTTGCCTAGAGGCTTGTATTTGAGAGAAACTTGTATAAGTTGTTTTTAAACTGTCAGGTTTCTATATGGTCTGTATATGAGTAGCCGACTTAAACTCCGCGAGTCAAGGCTAGTTTCCTATGATATTATATACTTGATGACATGTCATCATGTCATGTTTTTCTAAGCTTTTTTCATACAAAAAATTGATGATTAGTGCTTAAATATTCAATGCTTTTGTGCTTAAATGGTATATTTCTTTGATCTTTTGATTTTAAAAATTTTGTCAGAAATAAGTGAAAAAAGAAGCAAAATAGCACAAAATCAGCTCAAAAAAAGAAAAGAAGAATTTTGGGGCACGATTTGAAGATCGAGCATGCTTTGGAACCTTAGGCCACGCTTTTGAAAGCGTAGCCCATGATCATAAAGCCTTGGCATTAATAACTAAAGCATGCATGCATTTAATTATTAATGCCATCATGATGCATTATTAATGCATTAGGCATGGAGAACGAATGCTACGTTAAAGCAATTGGCATTATTAGTTAATGAATGCATGCATGAAACCTTTAATCATTAATGCCATGTCAGAATGAATTGAATGAATACGGCATTATTAATTAAACCAACAAAGGCATGCATGGAACATTTGAGTATTAAAGCCAATGAATGAAAGAAACAAAGGCTAGCGCTCATTAAAGGGAGCGCTACGTTGAATTTTGTTCACTTTTTCGGGCTTTTCTTTAAGCCTTGTGACAGCATGACCATGCTTCCTTCAAAGGGCCATAACTTGAGCTATAGATGTCTAATTGATATGCTTCCAGATACGTTGGAAAGCTGACATTCAGAGATTTCCAACGATATATAGAAATCTATATTCGGAATGAAATTGAAGCACAAGTGATAGGAATCTTTAAGGCCCAAAAATCAACCAAAAGGAAGGCACAACAAAGCACTAGGCCAGCGTTCAAAGTTTCAAACGGAGCGCCCAAGAAAGCAAACCAAGGCCAAGCAACAAAAGGAGCGCTCCAAAGGTGCAATGTAGTGCTCGAAGAGGGGAACCAAGCAAGGCTGGGCGCATCAAGACAAGGAGGAGTAACGCTCAAGAACTCAAGCGTAGCGCTCCATTTTGCTCACTTTTTCGTGCCTCTCAATCTTGGCCAAGGAAAGCAAAGCTGGCCCAGGGAAGCAAAGGAATGTAGCGCTCAAAGAGTGAGTGGAACTCTCACTTAGTGAACGCTATGGGCAAGGACCAATTGCAACCAAGGCTCACCAACAAAGAGTGAACGCTATGTTCACAAAACCAAACGGAGCGCTCCACTGGGAGCTGACCTATGCCTCCAACCCAACTTGAACCAAAGCCACTCCTGACCCATCGCATCAAGTGCCATCTTGGATCCAATTCTTCACAGAACCAAGTCACCAAATGCATCCGGATCCACTCTCATTCAAATCCAAAGCAAGCAAAGCCCAATTGACATCACTCAAAGGCACAAGGATCAGTTATATTAGGAATTTCATTTAATTGTAATTTGTTTTCAATTTCAATTTCATTTTCATTTTTTGTAAAGCCTATATAAAGGCATCAATTTCATTTCATTAGAAGGCTGGCTCTGCTAGAGAGCAATAGGAGTAGGATAGAATAGAAAGCTTTCTTTGATACACTTTTATTTTTCTGCAATTGTCAGATTTCAAGCATTGAATTCAGTTTATGCAAATCTCAGTTTCTACAATCCTCTGCTCAACTTTCCTTCACTGTAATTTTACTTTTTTATTTATATTGTTCCCAATTTAGTTTATGCAATTTACACCTTCCTGCAAATTCTATTCTTCTGCACTTTCACATTTTCGTTTCCCTTGAAGCTGGATTTACTTTTCTGCACATTTACATTCTGTAACTTTACATTTGAGCTTGCTACAATCTAAATTTACTTTTCATACCTCGGATCTATTGCTTTCTTTAAATTTCCAGCACCCAGCCCCTTTACATTTTGCTACAATTTACTTTTCTTGCTCTTTAAGCTTTTGTCCAATCTACAGTCTACTGATTTACATTTACTGCAATTTACATTCCTTGTTCTTTAAGTTTCAGTCAATTTACTTTCTGCACTTTATAATTCATGCAATTTACTTTCTGTTGCTTCAATTTCATCCAACTCACCAATGTTAGCTTGACTAGACTAATCACTCATTAAAGTTGCTTGATCCATCAATCCTTGTGGGATCGACCTCACTCTAAGTGAGTTTCACTACTTGATGCGACCCGGTACACTTGCCGGTGAGTTTTGTGTTGAATCTGTTTTCCACCCATAAAGTTTTTGGTGCCGTTGCCGGAAATTGATTTAGATCAACAATGATTAAGTGGGTGAGAAGTCTAGATTAAGCATTTTCTTTATTTTTGTTCTCTATTTTAAATTGACACCAAGGTGTTTGAGTTATTGCCTGGTGTGGAAAATTATGATTCACACTTTTCACAACTCCACACAACTAACCAAAAAGTGCACTAGGTCGTCCAAGTAATACCTTACGTGAGTAAGGGTCGATCCCACAGAGATTGTCGGCTTGAAGCAAGCTATGGTCATCCTTGTAAATCTCAGTCAGGCGGATTCAAATGGTTATGAGGTTTTGATAATTAAAAGATAAATAAAACATAAAATAAGATAAAGTTACTTATGTGATTCATTGGTGGGAATTTCAGATAAGCGTTTGGAGATGCTTTGTTGCTTCTGAACCTTTGCTTTCCTACTGTCTTCTTCCAATCATGCGTGCTCCCTTCCATGGCAAGCTGTAGGATCCTCTCAGTGAAAATGGTCCTCTACGATTTCCTCACGGCTAATCAACTATCAGATTTTTCGTATCAGATGAAAAATACCAGGCACAGCTACCACATGGCTAATCATCTATCGGATCCCGCTAGCATTGGACTAGGATCCTTGTCCTTTTGCACACTATCACTGCACCCAACATTCGCAGGTTTGAAGTTCGTCACAGTCATCCCTTCCCAGATCCTACTCGGAATACCACAAATAAGGTTTAGACTTTTCGGATCCCAGAAATGCTGCCAATTGATTCTAGCCTATACCACGAAGATACTAATCTCATGGACTCAGTCCGTGTATTAGATACCCAAGAGAATATACTCCGACTGTCGTCCAATGACTACATTGAACATCATGTAGACCGCTTTGTGGTTGTCAGGCACGTGGATCTTGGCTAAGCGAGTAACGAAGATTGAGTGATTGTCACGGGTCACCCCTTCATTCTGACTTAACTGAATTAAGTACGAGACTATATCTTGGAGAAGGAGTAGGCGTGAATTGAAAGAGAAACAATAGGACTTGCATTAATTCATGAAGAACAGCAGAGCTCCGCACCTTAATCTATGAGGTGTAGAAACTCCACCGTTGAAAATACATAAGAGAAAGGTCTAGCCATGGCCGTGAGGCCAGCCTCCAATGTCTAAGGATTAAAGGTCCAGAGATGCAAATACAATAGTAAAAAGTGCTATTTATACTAAACTAGTAACTTAGGGATTACAGAAAATAAGTAACTAAGTGCAGATAGTGCAGAAATCTACTTCCGGGGCCCACTTGGGGTGTGCTTGGGCTGAGCATTGAGCTTTACACGTGCATAGGCTGTTCTTGGAGCTAAACGCCAGCTTGGGTGCCAGTTTAGGCGTTTAACTCCTATTCTGGTGCCAGTTTGGGCGTTTTACGCCAAATAGTTTTAGGCTGGCTTTGAGCACCATTTTGGGCCATCAAATCTCAGACAAAGTATGGACTATTATATATTATTGGAAAGCACAGAATGTCTACTTTCCAACTCAATTGAGTGCGCGCCAATTGGACTTCTGCAGCTCTAGAAAATCCACTTTGAGTGCAAGAGGGTCAGAATCTAACAGCATCTGCAGTTCTTTTCCAGCCTCTGAATCAGATTTTTGCTCAGGTCCTTCAATTTCAGCCAGAAAATACCTGAAATCACAGAAAAATATACAAACTCATAGTATAGTCTAGAAATGTGATTTTTGAATAAAAACTAATAAAAATATAATAAAAATTAACTAAAACATACTAAAAACTATGTAAAAATAATGCCAAATAGGGTATAAATTATCCGCTCATCACAACACCAAACTTAAATTGTTGCTTGTTCCCAAGCAACTAAAAACAAAATAGGATAAAAAGAAGAGAATATACAATGAATTCCAAACTTATCAATGAACTTAGTTCCAATTAGATGAGCGGGGCTAGTAGCCTTTTTGCTTCTGAACAGTTTTGGCATCTCACTTTATCCTTTGAAGTTCAGAATGATTGGCATCCATAGGAACTCAGAATTCAGATAGTGTTATTGATTCTCCTAGTTCAGTATGTTGATTCTTGAACACAGCTAAGCATTTTGTTTTCCAGTATTACCACCGGATATATAAATTCCACAGACACATAACTGGGTGAACCTTTTCAGATTGTGACTCAGCTTTGCTAGAGTCCCCAGTTAGAGGTGTCCAGAGCTCTTAAGCACACTCTTTTTTCTCTTTGGACCACGACTTTAACCGCTCAGTCTCAAGCTTTTCACTTGACACCTTCACGCCACAAGCACATGGTTAGGGACAGCTTGGTGTAGCCGCTTAGGCCAGAATTTTATTCCTTTAGGCCCTCCTATCCATTAATGCTCAAAGCCTTGGATCCTTTTTACCCTTGCCTTTTAGTTTAAAGGGCTATTGGCTTTTTTTGCTTGCTTTTTCTTTTTCTTCTTTTTTTTTTCTTTATTTTTTCGCCAATTTTTTTTCGCAAGCTTTTTTTTTCACTGCTTTTTCTTGCTTCAAGAATTAGTTTTATGATTTTTCAGATTATCAATAATATTTCTCTTTTTTCATTATTCTACAAGAGCCAACAATTTTACATTCATAAACAAAAAATTCAAAAATATGCACTGTTCAAGCATTCATTCAGAAAACAAAAAGTATTGCCACCACATCAAAATAATTAAACTATTTTTAAGATAGAATTCGAAATCATGCACTTCTTGTTCTTTTGCAAATAAAAACATTTTTCATTTAAGAAAGGTGAAGGATTCATAGGATATTCATAGCTTTAAGACATAGACACTAGACACTAATGATCATGTAATAAAGACACAAACATAGACAAAACATAAAGCATAGAATTCAAAAAATAGAAAAATAAGAACAAGAAAATTAAAGAACGGGTCCACCTTAGTAATGGCGGCTAGTTCTTCCTCTTGAAGATCTTATGGAGTGCTTGAGCTCCTCTATGTCTCTTCTTTGCCTTTGTTGCTCCTCCATCATGGCTCTTTGGTCCTCTCTGATTTCATGGAGGATGATGGAATGCTCTTGGTGTTCCATTCTTAGTTACCCCATGTTGAACTTAATTCTCCTAAGGAGGTGTTAATTTGCTCCCAATAGTTGTGTGGAGAAAAATGCATCCCTTGAAGTATCTCAGGGATATCTTGATGAGGAATTTCCTCATGCTCTTGTTGAGGTCCATGAGTGGGCTCTCTTGTTTGCTCCATCCTTTTCTTAGTGATGGGCTTGTCTCCTTCAATGAGGATGTCTTCCTCTATGACAATTCCAGCTGAATTGCATAGGTTACAAATGAGATGAGGGAAGGGTAATCTTGCCAAAGTAGAGGGCTTGTCCGCCACCTTGTAGAGTTCTAGGGATATGATCTCATGAACTTCTACTTTCTCTCCAATCATGATACTATGGATCATGATAGCCCAGTCTATTGTAACTTCAGACCGGTTGCTAGTAGGAATGATAGAGCGTTGGATGAACTCCAACCATCCCCTAGCCACGGGTTTGAGGTCAAGCCTTCTTAGTTGAACCGGCTTGCTTCTTGAGTCTCTCTTCCATTGAGCTCCTTCCATACAGATGTCCATGAGGACTTGGTCCAACCTTTGATCAAAGTTGACCCTTGTAGTGAAAGGGTGAGGATCTCCTTGCATCATTGGTAAGTTAAATGCCAACCTCACATTTTTCAGACTGAAATCAAGTAATTCCCCCGAACCATTGTGAGCCAATTCTTTGGGTTCGGGTTCATACTTTGGTCATGGTTCCTAGTGATCCATGCATTAGCATAGAACTCTTGAAGCATTAAGATTCTAACTTGTTGAATGGGTTTGGTGAGAGCTTTCCAACCTCTTCTTTGAATCTCATGTCGGATCTTTGGATATTCACTCTTTTTGAGCATGAAGGGGACCTCGGGGATCACTTTTTTCTTGGCCACAACTTCATAGAAGTGGTCTTGATGGACCTTTGAGATGAATCTCTCCATCTCCCATGACTCAGAGGTGGAAGCAATCACCTTCCCTTTCCTCTTTCTAGAGGTTTCTTCGGCCTTAGGTGCCATTGATAGTTATGGAAAAATAGAAAAGCAGAGCTTTTTTCATACCAAACTTAAAAAGTTTGCTCGTCCTCGAGCAAAAGAAGAAAGAAAGGAGTAGAAGAAGAAGAAATAGAGGAGATGGAGGGTAGTAGTGGTTTCGGCCAGGGGGGTAGTAATGTGTATGATGTGTGAAATTGAAGGTAGTGAGGAGGGGTATTTGTAGGGTAGGAAATAGAGGGAATTCGGTCATGAAGGGGTGAGTTTGGGAGGGAAATGGTTTGAATGGTGAGGTAGGTAGGGTTTATGATGGATGTGAGTGGTGAAGAGAATATGGGGAAGAGGGTAAGATTTGGTAGGTGAATGGTGTTTGGGGAAGAGGTATTGATGTGATTCATCAAGGGTATTTAGGGAAGAGTGTTATGGAAATGTGTGAAGAGAAGAGAAGAAGAGGTGGGGTAGGTGGGGATCCTGTGGGGTCCACAGATTCTGAGGTGTCAAGGAATTATGCTCCCTGCACCATTCTGGCATTCAAATGCCCTCTATGTGCCAATTCTGGTGTTAAATGCCATCTCTGCTACCTTTCCTGGCGTTAAACGCCAGTCTGCTGCCCTTTTTTGGCGTTTAACACCAGCCAGACGCCAGACACCCTTTTCTGGTGTTAAACGCCCAGAGTGCTGCCCATTCTGGTGTTTAACGCCCAGAATGCTGCCAGACTGGGCGTTAAACGCCCATTCTGCTATCCTTACTGGCGTTTAAATGCCAGTAAACCTGTCCTCCAGGATGTGCTATTTTTGATGCTGTTTTTTATTTTGCTTTAATTTTGCAGCTATTTTTATGACTTCACATGATCATCAACCTAAAGAAAACATAAATAACAATGGAAAACAAATGTCTATAAAATTAAATATAATTAAAAAACATTGGGTTGCCTCCCAATAAGCGCTTCTTTAATGTCAATAGCTTGACAGTGAGCTCTTAGAGAGCTTCACAGAGACTTAGAGCTTAATGGTGGCCTCCCAACACCAAACTTAGAAGTTAAGTGTGGGGGCTCTGTTTGACTCTGTATTGAGAGAAGCTTTTCATGCTTCCTCTCCATGGTTACAGAAGAAGATCCTTGAGCCTTAAACACAAGGTAGTCCTCATTCAATTGCAGGACTAACTCTCCTCTGTCCACATCAATCACAGCTCTTGCTGTGGCTAGGAAAGGTCTTCCAAGGATAATGGATTCATCTTCATCCTTCCCAGTGTCTAGGATTATGAAGTCAGCAGGGATGTACAGGCCTTCAACCTTCACTAAGACATCCTCTACAAGTCCATAAGCCTGTTTCCTTGAATTTTCTGCCATCTCTAGTGAGATTCTTGCAGCTTGTACCTCCAAGATCCTTAGTTTCTCCATTACAGAGAGTGGCATGAGGTTTATACTTGACCCAAGGTCACACAGAGCCTTCTTAAAGGTCATGGTGCCTATGATAAAGGGTATTAAGAATTTTCCGGGATATGGTTTCTTCTGAGGTAATTTCTGTTGAACCAAGGTATTTAGTTCATTAATGAGCATTGGAGGTTCATCCTCCCAAGTCTCATTACCAAATAACTTGGCATTCAGCTTCATGATTGCTCCTAGATACTGAGCAACTTGCTCTTTAATAATATCTTCATCCTCTTCAGAGGAAGAGTACTCATCAGAGCTTATGAATGGCAACAGTAAGTTTAGTGGAATCTCTATGGTCTCTATATGAGCCTCAGATTCCTTTGGTTCCTCAATGGGGAACTCCTTATTGGCTAGTGGACGTCCATTGAGGTCTTCCTCATTAGAAATCACTGCCTTTTGACTCTCTCTAGGTTCGGCCATGTTGGGTATATTGATGGCCTTGCATTCTCTTTTTGGATTCTCTTCTGTATTGCTTGGGAGAGTACTAGGAGGGATTTCAGTAACTCTTTTACTCAGCTGACCTACTTGTGCCTCTAAATTTCTGATGGAGGACCTTGTTTCAGTCATGAAACTGAAAGTGGTCTTAGATAGATCAGAGACTATGGTTGCTAAGTCAGAGAGGCTCTGCTTAGAATTCTCTATCTGTTGCTCAGAAGATGATGGAAAAGGCTTGCTATTGCCAAACCTATTTCTCCCACCATTATTATTATTGAAGCCTTGATTAGGCTTCTGCTGATCCTTCTATGAGAAATTAGGATGATTCCTCCATGAAGGATTATAGGTGTTTCCATAGGATTCTCCCATGTAATTCACCTTTTCCATTCCAGGATTCTCAGGGTCATAAGCTTCTCCTTCAGATGAAGCTTCTTTAGCACTGCCGGATGCAGCTTGCATTCCAGTCAGGCTCTGAGAAATTGATGAGCGGATAATTTATACGCTTTTTGGCATTGTTTTTAGTATGTTTTTAGTAGAATCTAGTTACTTTCAGGGATGTTTTCATTAGTTTTTATGTTAAATTCACATTTCTGGACTTTACTATGAGTTTGTGTGCTTTTCTGTGATTTCAGGTATTTTCTGGCTGAAATTGAGGGACTTGAGCAAAAATCAGATTCAGAGGTTGAAGAAGGACTGCTGATGCTGTTGGATTCTGACCTCCCTGCACTCAAAATGGATTTTCTGGAGCTACAGAACTCAAAATGGCGATCTTCCAATTGCGTTAGAAAGTCGACATCCAGGGCTTTCCAGCAATATATAATAGTCCATACTTTGCGCGAGTTTAGATGACGCAAACTGGCGTTCAACGCCAGCTCTCTGCCCAATTCTGGCGTCCAGCGCCAGAAACAAGCTGCAAAGTGGAGTTCAACGCCCAAACTGGCACAAAAGCTGGCGTTCAACTCCAAGAATGACCTCTACACGTATAACACTCAAGCTCAGCCCAAGCACACACCAAGTGGGCCCCGGAAGTGGATTTATGCATCAATTACTTACTTCTGTAAACCCTAGTAGCTAGTTTATTATAAATAGAACTTTTTATCATTGTATTCACAGTCTTGGTTACTCCGGTTCCCCTCTGGGGCCGAGACCAATGAACTCCATTATCACTTATGTATTTTTAACGGTAGAGTTTCTGCACTCCATAGATTAAGGTGTGCAGCTCTGCTGTTCCTCAAAGATTAATACAAAGTACTACTGTTTTCTATTCAATTAATCTTATTTCGCTTCCAAGATATTCATTCGCACTTCAACATGAATGTGATGAACGTGACAATCATCATCATTCCCTATGAACGCGTGCCTGACAACCACTTCCGTTCTACATTAGATTGAATGAGTATCTCTTAGATCTCTTAATCGGAATCTTCGTGGTGTAAGCTAGAATGATGGCGACATTCAAGAGAATCCAGAAAGTCTAAACCTTGTCTGTGGTATTCTGAGTAGGATTCAATGATTGAATGACTGTGACGAGCTTCAAACTCGCGATTGCTGGGCATAGTGACAGACGCAAAAGGATAGTAAATCCTATTCCAGCATGATCGAGAACCGACAGATGAATAGCCGTGCCGTGACAGGGTGCGTTGACCATTTTCACTGAGAGGATAGGATGTAACCATTGACAAGGGTGATGCCTCCAGACGATTAGCCGTGCCGTGACAGGGCATTTGGATCATTTTCCCGAGAGAAGACCGAAAGTAGCCATTGACAATGGTGATGCATCACATAAAGCCAGCCATGGAAAGGAGTAAGATTGATTGGATGAAGATAGCAGGAAGGCAGAGGTTCAGAGGAACGAAAGCATCTCTATTCGCTTATCTGAAATTCTCACCAATGATTTACATAAGTATTTCTATCCCTATTTTATTAATTAATTTCGAAAACTCCATTACTATTTTATATCTGCCTGACTGAGATTTACAAGGTGACCATAGCTTGCTTCATACCAACAATCTCCGTGGGATTCGACCCTTACTCATGTAAGGCATTACTTGGACGACCCAGTGCACTTGCTGGTTAGTTGTGCGAAGTTGTGAACCATGGTATTGGCATCATGTTTTTGGCGCCATTACCAGGGAAAGAAAGAGCGATGAATTTTACATAATTAAAGTGTAATCACAATTTCTGCGCACCAAGTTTTTGGCGCCGTTGCCGGGGATTGTTCGAGTTTGGACAACTGACGGTTCATCTTGTTGCTCACATTAGGTAATTTTCTTTTTGTTTTGTTTTCAAAAATTTTTCAAAAATCTTTCAAAAAATTTTTCTTTTGTTTTCGAAAAAAAATATATATATATAAAAAAAATGTTTTCAAAAATATATTTTTCTTCAGAATTCTTAAGAATGAATTCTAGTGTTTCATAAAGCATGTTGAAGCCTGGCTGGCTGTAAAGCCACGACTGCAGGGCATGTTAGGCGTGTCATGTCTGAATTACAGACTAAAGCTTGGCTGGCTATTAAGCCATGCCTGACCCTTTGATTGGAGCTTTAGAGTATAAGATTCCTAGAATTCATATTAAAAATTTTGAATCCTTATTTTTCTTTTTTTTCAAAATGATTTTCGAAAAAAAAATTTAATTAAAAGAAAATACAAAAAAATCATAAAATCATAAAAATCAAAAATATTTTGTGTCTCTTGTTTGAGTCTTGAGTCATGTTATAAGTTTGGTGTCAATTGCATACTCATCTTGCATTTTTCGAAAATTTTCATGCATTCATAGTGTTCTTCATGATCTTCAAGTTGTTCTTGGTAAGTCTTCTTGTTTGATCTTTGCATTTGCATGTTTTGTGTCTTTTCTTGTTTTTCATATGCATTCTTGAATTCTTAGTGTCTAAGCATTAAAGAATTCTAAGTTTGGTGTCTTGCATGTTTTCTTTGCATTAAAAATTTTTCAAAAATATGTTCTTGATGTTCATCATGATCTTCATAGTGTTCTTGGTGTTCATCTTGACATTCATAGCATTCTTGCATGCATCACATGTTTTGATCCATAACTTTCATGCATTGCATCATTTTTCTTGTTTTTCTCTCTCATCATAAAAATTCAAAAATAAAAAAAAATATCTTTCCCTTTTTCTCTCTTAAAATTTCGAAAATTAGATTTGACTTTTTCAAAAATTTTTAAAATCTAGTTGTTTTTATGAGTCAAATCAAATTTTCAATTTAAAAAAATCTTATCTTTTTCAAAATCTTCTTCAAAAATCAAATCTTTTTCAATTTTATTAGTTATTTTCGAAAATTTTAAAAATATTTTCAAAAATCTTTTTCTTATTTTTATATCAAATTTTTGAAAATAACATCATCAATTAATGTTTTGATTCAAAAATTTCAAGTTTGTTACTTACTTGTTAAGAAAGATTCAAACTTTAAGTTCTAGAATCATATCTTATGATTTCTTGTGAATCAAGTCATTAATTGTGATTTTAAAAATCAAATCCTTTTTCAAAACTAATTTCAATCATAGTTTTTTTAAAAATATCTTCTCATCTTATCTTTTTCAAAAATTTGATTTCAAAATATCTTTTCTAACTTCCTATCTTCTTATCTTTTCAAAATTAATTTTCAAATTTGTTTCAACTAACTAACTAACTTTTTGTTTGTTTCTTATCCTTTTCAAAACTACCTAACTAACTCTCTCTCTCTAATTTTCGAAAATACCTTCCCTCTTTTTCAAAATTTCTTTTTAATTAACTAATTATTTCAATTTTTAAATCTTAATTTTCGAAAATTACTAACCTTTTTCAAAAACTATTTTCGAAAATCACTAACTCTTTTTCAAAAAATTATTTTCGAAAATTCTCCTTCTCTCTCATCTCCTTCTATTTATTTATTCATCTACTAACACTTCATCTCACCCAAATTCGAACCCCCTCTTCCATCTGTGTTCGAATTTCTTCTTCTTCTTATCTTCTACTCACACTGGGACCTCTATACTGTGGTAAAAAGGACCCCTATTATTATTATTTTTCTGTTCTCTCTTTTTCATATGAGCAGGAGCAAGGACAAGAACATCCTTGTTAAAGCAGATCCAAAACCTGAAAGGACTCTGAAAAGGAAACTAAGAGAAGCTAAAATACAACAATCCAGAGATAACCTTACAGAAATTTTTGAACAGGAAGAGGAGATGGCAGCTGAAAATAATAATAATGCAAGGAGGATGCTTGGTGACTTTACTGCACCAAATTCCAATTTACATGGAAGAAGCATCTCCATTCCTACCATTGGTGCAAACAATTTTGAGCTGAAACCTCAGCTAGTTTCTCTGATGCAGCAGAACTGCAAGTTTCATGGACTTCTATCTGAAGATCCTTTTCAGTTCTTAACTGAATTCTCGCAGATCTGTGATACTGTTAAGACTAATGGAGTAGATCCTGAAGTCTACAGGCTCATGCTTTTCCCTTTTGCTGTAAGAGACAGAGCTAGAGTGTGGTTGGACTCTCAACCCAAAGATAGCCTGAACTCTTGGGATAAGCTGGTCACGGCTTTCTTAGCCAAGTTCTTTCCTCCTCAAAAGCTGAGCAAGCTTAGAGTGGATGTTTAAACCTTCAAACAAAAAGATGGTGAATCCCTCTATGAAGCTTGGGAAAGATACAAACAGTTGACCAAAAAATGTCCTTCTGACATGCTTTCAGAATGGACCATCCTGGATATATTCTATGATGGTTTATCTGAGTTATCAAAGATGTCATTGGATACTTCTGCAGGTGGATCCATTCACCTAAAGAAAACGCCTGCAGAAGCTCAAGAACTCATTGACATGGTTGCTAATAACCAGTTCATGTACACTTCTGAGAGGAATCCTGTGAGTAATGGGACGCCTATGAAGAAGGGAGTTCTTGAAGTTGATACTCTGAATGCCATATTGGCTCAGAATAAAATATTGACTCAGCAAGTCAATATGATTTCTCAGAGTCTGAATGGAATGCAAGTTGCATCCAACAGTACTCAAGAGGCTTCTTATGCAGAAGAAGCTTATGATCCTGAAAACCCTGCAATAGCAGAGGTGAATTACTTAGGTGAACCTTATGGAAACACCTATAACCCATCATGGAGAAATTATCCAAATCTCTCATGGAAGGATCAAAGGCCTCAACAAGGCTTTAATAATGGTGGAAGAAACAGGTTTAACAATAATAAACCTTTTCCATCATCCACTCAGCAACAGACAGAGAACTCTGAACAAAATACTTCTAATTTAGCAAACTTAGTCTCTGATCTATCTAAGGCCACTGTAAGTTTAATGAATGAAACAAGGTCTTCCATTAGAAATTTGGAAGCACAAGTGGGCCAGCTGAGTAAAAGGATCACTGAAATCCCTCCTAGTACTCTCCCAAGCAATACAGAAGAGAATCCAAAAGGAGAATGCAAGGCCATTGACATAAGCACCATGGCCGAACCTGTAAGGGAAGGAGAGGATGTGAATCCCAAGGGGGAAGACCTCCTGGGATGTCCAGTGATCAATAAGGAGTTTTCCTCTGAGGAACCAAAGGATTCTGAGGCTCATCTAGAGACCATAGAGATTCCATTGTACCTCCTTATGCCATTCATGAGCTCTGATGAGTATTCCTCTTTTGAAGAGAATGAGGATGTCACTGAAGAGCAAACTGCCAAGTTTCTTGGTGCAATCATGAAGCTGAATGCCAACTTATTTGGTATTGAAACTTGGGAAGATGAACGTCCCTTGTTCACCAATGAACTAAGTGATCTGGATCAACTGACATTGCCTCAGAAGAGACAGGATCCTGGAAAGTTCATAATACCTTGTACCATAGGCACCATGATCTTTAAGGCTCTGTGTGACCTTGGTTCAGGAATAAACCTCATGCCCCTCTCTGTAATAGAGAAACTGGGAATCTATGGGGTGCAAGCTGCTAGAATCTCATTAGAAATGGCAGATAATTCAAGAAAACAGGCTTATGGACAAGTAGAGGACGTGTTAGTAAAGGTTGAAGCCTTTACATCCCTGCTGATTTCATAGTCCTGGATACTGGAAAGGAAGAGGATGAATCCATCATCCTAGGAAGACCTTTCCTAGCCACAGCAAGAGCTGTGATTGATGTGGACAGAGGAGAATTGATCCTTCAATTGAATAAGGACAACCTTATGTTTACAACTCAAGGATCTCTCTCTGCATCCATGGAGAGGAAGCAGAAAAAGCTTCTCTCAAAGCAGAGTCAAACAAAGCCCCCACAGTCAAACTCTAAGTTTGGTGTTGGGAGGCCACAACCAAACTCTAAGTTTGGTGTTGAACTCCCTTATCCAAACTCTAAGTTTGGTGTTGGAGGGTCTCAACAATGCTCTGAACATCTGTGAGGCTCCATGAGAGCCCACTGTCAAGCTATTGACATTAAAGAAGCGCTTGTTGGGAGGCAACCCAATTTTTATCTAACTATGTTTTTCTTAGTTATATGTCTTTATAGGTTCATGATCATGTGGAGTCACAAAATAAAAATAAAAATTGAAAACGGAATCAAAAACAGCAGAAGAAAAATCACACCCTGGAGGAAGCACCTGCCTAGCGTTCAACGCCAGAACAGAGCATGGTTCTGGCGCTGAACGCCCAAAATGGGCATCATCTGGGCGTTTGAACGCCAGAAATGCACCCTGGAGAAGCGCTGGCGCTGAACGCCCAGAACAAGCATGGTTCTGGCGTTCAACGCCAGAAATGGGCAACAAATGGGCGTTGAACGCCCAAAATGGGCACCAACCTGGCGCTGAACGCCCAGAGTTGTGTGCAAGGGCATTTTGCATGCCTAGTTTGGTGCAAGGTTGTGAATCCTTGAACACCTCAGGATCTGTGGACCTGACAGGATCACCTCAGGATCTGTGGACCCCACAGGATCCCCACCTACCTCAACTCACTTATTCTCACCCCTCTTTCACACAATCCCATAAACACTCTTCCCCAAAACTCTTCACCAATCACCTCAATCTCTCTTCTGTTTTCCATTTACCACTCACATCCATACACCCACCTACCTTCAAAATTCAACATCTCTTCCCCACCCAATCCCACCCATATGGCCGAATACATACCTCCTTCCATCTCCTCCATATCTTCTTCTTCTCCATCTATTCTTTCTTCTCTTGCTCGAGGGCGAGCAATATTCTAAGTTTGGTGTGGTAAAAGCATAAGCTTTTTTTTTGCATTACCATTAATGGCACCTGAGGCCAGAGAAACCTCAAGAAAGAGGAAAGGGAAGACAATTGCTTCCACCTCTGAGCCATGGGAGATGGAAAGATTCATCTCACAAGCCCATCACTAAGAAAAGGATGGAGCACACAAGAGAGCACATTCATGGATCTCAACAGGCACATGAAGAAGCTCATCATCAAGAAACCCCTGAGATATCTCAAGGGACACATCTTCCTCCACAAAACTATTGGGAGCAAATCAACACCTCCCTAGGAGAATTAAGTTCCAACATGGGACAACTAAGGGTAGAACATCAAAGAGCACTCTATTATCCTTCATGAAATAAGAGAAGATCAAAAAGCAATGAGGGAGGAGCAACAAAGACAAGGAAGAGACATAGAAGAGCTCAAGGACATCATTGGTTCCTCAAGAAGGAAACGCCACCATCACTAAGGTGGATTCATTCCTTGTTCTTATTTCTTCTGTTTTTTGTTTTCTATGTTATGTGCTTATCTATGTTTGTGTCTTCATTACATGATCATTAGTAGTTAGTAACAATGTCTTAAAGTTATGAATGTCATATGAATCCATCACCTCTCTTAAATGAAAAATGTTTTAATTTAAAAGAACAAGAAGTACATGAGTTTCGAATTTATCCTTGAACTTAGCTTAATTATATTGATGTGGTGACAGTGCTTCTTATTTTCTGAATGTATGCTTGAACAGTGCATATGTCTTTTGAAGTTGTTGTTTAAGAATGTTAAATATGTTGGCTCTTGAAAGAATGATGACTAGGAGACATGTTATTTGATAATCTGAAAAATTATAAAAATGATTCTTGAAGCAAGACAAAGCAGCAAAGAACAAAGCTTGCAGAAAAAAAAAAGAGAAAAAAAAATAGGCGAAAAAAAATAGAAAGAAAAAGAAAAAGCAAGCAGAAAAAGCCAAAGCTCTTAAAACCAAGAGGCAAGAGCAAAAAGCCAATAACCCTTCAAACCAAAAGGCAAGGGCAAATAAAAAGGATCCCAAGGCTTTGAGCATCAGTGGATAGGAGGGCCTAAAGGAATACAATCCTGGTCTAAGCGGCTAAACCAAGCTGTCCCTAACCATGTGCTTGTGGCGTGTAGGTGTCAAGTGAAAACTTGAGACTGAGCGGTTAAAGTCAAGGTCCAAAGCAAAAGAAGAGTGTGCTTAAGAACCCTGGACACCTCTAATTGGGGACTTTAGCAAAGCTGAGTCACAATCTGACAAGGTTCACCCAATTATGTGTCTGTGGCATTTATGTATCCGGTGGTAATACTGGAAAACAAAGTGCTTAGGGCCACGGCCAAGACTCATAAAATAGCTGTGTTCAAGAATCATCATACTGAACTAGGAGAATCAATAACACTATCTGAACTCTGAGTTTCTATAGATGCCAATCATTCTTAACCTCAATGGATAAAGTGAGATGCCAAAACTATTCAAGAGGCAAAAAGCTATAAGTCCCGCTCATCTGATTGGAGCTATGTTTCATTGATAGTTTGGAATTTATAGTATATTCTCTTCTTTTTATCCTATTTGATTTTCAGTTTCTTGGGGACAAGCAACAATTTAAGTTTGGTGTTGTGATGAGCGGATAATTTATACACTTTTTGGCATTGTTTTTAGTATGTTTTTAGTAGAATCTAGTTACTTTCAGGGATGTTTTCATTAGTTTTTATGTTAAATTCACATTTCTGGACTTTACTATGAGTTTGTGTACTTTTCTGTGATTTCAGGTATTTTCTGACTGAAATTGAGGGACTTGAGCAAAAATCAGATTCAGAGGTTGAAGAAGGACTGCTGATGCTGTTGGATTCTGACCTCCCTGCACTCAAAAAGGATTTTCTGGAGCTACAAAATTCAAAATGGCGCGCTTCCAATTGCGTTAGAAAGTAGACATCCAGGGCTTTCCAGCAATATATAATAGTTCATACTTTGCTCGAGTTTAGACGATGCAAACTGGCGTTCAACGCCAGCTCTCTGCCTAATTCTGGCGTCCAGCGCCAGAAACAAGCTGCAAAGTGGAGTTCAACGCCCAAACTGGCACAAAAGCTGGCGTTCAACTCCAGGAATGACCTCTACACGTGTAACACTCAAGCTCAGCCCAAGCACACACCAAGTGGGCCCCGGAAGTGGATTTATGCATCAATTACTTACTTCTGTAAACCCTAGTAGCTAGTTTATTATAAATAGAACTTTTTATCATTGTATTCACAGTCTTGGTTACTCCGGTTCCCCTCTGGGGCCGAGACCAATGAACTCCATTATCACTTATGTATTTTTAACGGTAGAGTTTCTGCACTCCATAGATTAAGGTGTGGAGCTCTGCTGTTCCTCAAAGATTAATGCAAAGTACTACTGTTTTCTGTTCAATTAATCTTATTTCGCTTCCAAGATATTCATTCGCACTTCAACCTGAATGTGATGAACGTGACAATCATCATCATTCCCTATGAACACATGCCTGACAACCACTTCTGTTCTACATTAGATTGAATGAGTATCTCTTAGATCTCTTAATCGGAATCTTCGTGGTGTAAGCTAGAATGATGGCGGCATTCAAGAGAATCCGGAAAGTCTAAACCTTGTCTGTGGTATTCCGAGTAGGATTCAATGATTGAATGACTGTGACGAGCTTCAAACTCGCAATTGCTGGGCATAGTAACAGACGCAAAAGGATAGTAAATCCTATTCCAGCATGATCGAGAACCGACAGATGAATAGCCGTGCCGTGACAGGGTGCGTTGACCATTTTCACTGAGAGGATAGGATGTAACCATTGACAAGGGTGATGCCTCCAGACGATTAGCCGTGCCGTGACAGGGCATTTGGATCATTTTCCCGAGAGAAGACCGAAAGTAGCCATTGACAATGGTGATGCATCACATAAAGCCAGCCATGGAAAGGAGTAAGACTGATTGGATGAAGATAGCAGGAAGGCAGAGGTTCAGAGGAATGAAAGCATCTCTATTCGCATATCTGAAATTATCACCAATGATTTACATAAGTATTTCTTTCCCTATTTTATTAATTAATTTCGAAAACTCCATTACTATTTTATATCCGCCTGACTGAGATTTACAAGGTGACCATAGCTTGCTTCATACCAACAATCTCCGTGGGATTCGACCCTTACTCACGTAAGGTATTACTTGGACGACCCAGTGCACTTGCTGGTTAGTTGTGCGAAGTTGTGAACCATGGTATTGGCATCATGTTTTTTGCGTCATTACCAGGGAAAGAAAGAGCGATGAATTTTACATAATTAAAGTGTAATCACAATTTCTGCGCACCAAAAATCATATTGACTTACTGAGTCAATATTTTATTCTGGGCCAATATTGCATTCAGAGTATCAATCTCCAGAACTCCTTTCTTCTGAGTCATCCTATTATTCATAGGATTTCTTTCAGAAGTATACATGAACTTGTTATTTGCAACCATTTCAATGAGTTCTTGGGCTTCTGCAGGCGTATTCTTTAGATGAAGAGATCCACCAGCAGAGTGGTCCAATGACATCTTGGACAATTTAGACAGACCATCATAGAATATACATAGGATGTTCCATTCTAAAAGCATGTCAGAAAGACACCTTCTGATCAGTTGCTTGTATCTTTCCCAAGCTTCATAGAGGATTCACCTTCCTTCTGTCTGAAGGTTTGGACTTCCACTCTAAGCTTGCTCAACTTTTGAGGTGGAAAGAATTTGGCCAAGAAAGCATTGACCAACTTTTCCCAAGAGTTCAGGCTTTCTTTAGGTTGTGAGTCCAATCATGTCCTAGCTCTGTCTCTTACAGCAAAGAGGAAAAGCATAAGTCTATAGACCTCAGGATTAACCCCATTGGTCTTAACAGTGTCACAGATTTGCGAGAATTCAGCTAAGAACTGATGAGGATCTTCCAATGGAAGTCCATAAAACTTGCAATTCTGCTGCATTAGAGAAACTAATTGAGGCTTTAGCTCAAAGTTGTTTGCTCCAATTGCAGGAATTGAGATGCTTCTTCCATAGAAGTCAGAGGTTGGTGCAGTAAAGTCACCAAGCACCTTCCTTGTATCTCTACCATTGTTGTTATTTTCGACTGCCATAACTACTTCTTTTTCAAAAATTTCTGTTAGGTCCTCTCTAGAGTGTTGTGCTTTAGCTTCTCTTAGCTTCCTCTTTAGAGTCCTTTCAGGTTCAGGATCAGCTTCAACAAGAGTGTTCTTATCCTTGTTCCTACTCATATGAAAAAGAAGAGAACAGAGAAGAAGAGGAATCCTCTATGTCACAGTATAGAGATTTCTTTACGTGAGTAGAAGAAGAGAAGAATAGAAGAATGAGGTAAAGAGAGAATGAAGAGAATTCAAACACAGAGAGAGGGATAGGGTTCGAATTTTAACAAGAAGAGAAGTGTTAGTAATCAAATAAATAAATAGAAAGAGATTAGGGAGGAAGGAAATTCGAAAGTTAATTAAAAGAAAAGAAAAATATTTTTGTTTTTATTTTAATTATTGGTTAGTATTCGAAAATTAAGAACAGAATTAAAATTAAATTAAAATTTAAAACAATTAGTTAATTAAAAGGAATTTTGAAAAAGTTGTTAGTGGTTTTCGAAAATTAGAGAGAGAAAAGTAGTTAGGTAGTTTTGAAAAAGATAAGAAATAGTAAACTTTCAAAATCAAACAAACAAATCAAGTGGTTAATTGGAAAAGATTTGAAAATCAATTATGAAAAGATAAGAAGTTAGAAAAGGATTTTGAAATTAAATTTTGAAAAAGATATGATTGAAATTCATTTTGAAAAAGATTTGAAAAGGAAATTAAAAATATTTGACTTTGGAAATTAAATTTGATTACTTGACTAACAAGAAACTAAAAGATATGATTCTAGAATTTGAAAATTGATCCTTTCTTAATAGGCAAGTAACAACTTGAAAATTTTTGACTCAAAACATTAAATGTTAGCAATTAATTTGAAAATCATGAAATAAAAATAAAAATAAGAAAAGGATTTTGAAAATCAATTTTAAAATTTTCGAAATTACTAAGAAGAAAAGTGGAAAAGATTTGATTTTTTTTGAAAAAGATTTAAAAAGATAGAATTTTTAAATTGAAATTTTGACTTGACTAATAAGAAACAATTGAATTTTAAAATTTTTTTGACCAAATCAAACCAAAATTTCAAAATTTATTGGTAGAATAAGGGAAAGATATTATTTTTTATTTTTGAATTTTTAATGAGGAGAGAGAAAAATAACAAAATGACACATGACATCAAAATTTAAGATCAAAACACAAAATGCATGCAAGAACACTTTGAATATCAAGATGAATACCAAGAACACTTTGAAGATCATGATGAATATCAAGAACATATTTATGAAAATTTTTACGAAAAGAAACACATGCAAGACACCAAACTTAAAAATATTTAAACTTTAGACACTAATAATTCAAGAATGCATATGAAAAACAAGAAAAGACACAAAACAAGAAAAATTAAAGATCAAACAAGGAAAATAATCAAGAACAACTTGAAGATCAAAGAAGAACACAATGCATGAATTTTCGAAAATTAAAGAAAAATAAAAACAGATGCAATTGACACCAAACTTAAAATTTGACACTAGACTCAAACAAGAAACACAAAATATTTTTGGTTTTTATGATTTTATTAATTTTTTTGTATATTTTTCGAAATTTTTTTTTTTTTGAAAAAAGAAATAAGAGATACAAAATTTTTAATAAGAATTCCAGGAATCATGCAATGTTAGTCTAAAGCTTCGGTCCAAAAGAATTAGACATGGCCAAATGGCCAGCCAAGCTTTACCAAAGCATTACATACAACGGCCAAATTGATGGGAACCAAAAGGCTCCTACAAAGATAAGTGGAAACCTCGATCCAAAAGATTAGACATGGCTTAACAGCCAGCCAGGCTTCAACATATCTCATGAAACTCTAGTATTCATTAAAAATTTCTGAAGAACAGATTTTTTTGAATTTTTTGAAAACTATAATATTTTTGTATTTTTTTTTGAAATTAAAAATAAAAAGCTTAAACATAAAATAAAATTACCTAATCTAAGCAACAAGATGAACCGTCAGTTGTCCAAACTCGAACAATCCCCGGCAATGACGCCAAAAACTTGGTGTGGGAAATTGTGATTCACAGTTTTTCACAACTCCGCACAACTAACCAGCAAGTGCACTGGGTCGTCCAAGTAATACCTTACGTTAGTAAGGGTCGATCCCATGGAGATTGTCGGCTTGAAGCAAGCTATGGTCATCCTTGTAAATCTCAGTCATGCGGATTCAAATGGTTATGAGATTTTGATAATTAAAAGATAAATAAAACATAAAATAAGATAAAGTTACTTATGTGATTCATTGGTGGGAATTTCAGATAAGCGTTTGGAGATGCTTTGTTGCTTTTGAACCTCTGCTTTCCTACTGTCTTCTTCCAATCATGCGTGATCCCTTCCATGGCAAGCTGTAGGATCCTCTCAGTGAAAATGGTCCTCTACGGTTTCTGCACGGCTAATCAACTGTCGGATTTCTCGTTGCGGATGAAAAATACCAGGCACAGCTACCGCATGGCTAATCATCTGTCGGTTCCCGCTAGCGCCGGAATAGGACCCTTGTCCTTTTGCACACTGCACCGCGCCCAATATTCGCAGGTTTGAAGCTCGTTACAGTTATCCCTTTCCAAATCCTACTTGGAATACCACAGACAAGGTTTAGACTTTTCAGATCCCAAGAATGCTGCCAATTGATTTTAGCCTATACCACGAAGATACTAATCTCACGGACTCGGTCCGTGTATTAGATACCCAAGAGAATATACTCCGGCTGTCGTCCAATGACTACATTGAACATCATGTAGACCGCTTTGTGGTTGTCAGGCACACGGATCTTGGCTAAGAGAGTAACGAGTAGGCGTGAATTGAAAGAGAAACAATAGGACTTGCATTAATTCATGAAGAACAGCAGAGCTCCGCACCTTAATCTATGAGGTGTAGAAACTCCACTGTTGAAAATATATAAGAGAAAGGTCTAAGCATGGCTGTGAGGCCAGCCTCCAATGTCTAAGGACTAAACATCCAGAGATGCAAATACAATAGTAAAAAGTGCTATTTATACTAAACTAGTAACTTAGGGATTACAGAAAATAAGTAACTAAGTGCAGATAGTGCAAAAATCCACTTCCGGGGCCCACTTGGTATGTGCTTGGGCTGAGCATTGAACTTTATACGTGCATAGGCTGTTCCTGGAGTTAAACGGCAGCTTGGGTGCCAGTTTGGGCGTTTTACGCCAGAAAGTTTTAGGCTGGCTTTGAGGGCCAGTTTGGGCCATTAAATCTCAGGAAAAGTATGGACTATTATATAGTGCTAAAAAGCCAAGGATGTCTACTTTCCAACGCAAGTGAGAGCGTGCCAATCAGGCCTCTGTAGCTCCAAAAAATCCACTTCGAGTGCAGGAGGGTCAAAATCCAACAGCATCTGCAGTCCTTTTTCAGCCTCTGAATAAGATTTTTGCTCAGGTCCCTCAATTTCAGCCAGAAAATACCTGAAATCATAGAAAAATACACAAACTCATAGTAAAGTCCAGACATGTGATTTTTGAATAAAAACTAATAAAAATATAATAAAAAGTAACTAAAACATACAAAAAACTATGTAAAAATAATGCCAAAAAGGGTATAAATTATCCGCTCATCATTGCCTCACTAAGAAATTCTTCTCTGAGATATGAATTTCAATTTTCATTGGTGTTGTGTTTTACAAAATTCCAATGGAGTTCAACTCATCTTATGATCAAACAAATTTTATGGGATATTACCCACCATCACCAATTTCTAATGATGGCTGGGAATATCACCAACAAATTACAGATTCTGAGCACTCTAATACATGGAGATATGTCTCAGAACCACAATATGAGCAAGAGAATCATATGTGATACTTCCCACTGATGACATGTCACCATGTCATGTTTTTCTATGCTTTTTCCTTTGTTTTCAATAGGTTTTATGCACTTTCTTGAGCCATAAGCAAGCCAATTGGGTAGATTTCCATGTTTCCTTTGATTCAATCAACCATGTATGAATTCATGCACTTTCATGAGATTTTATGCTATAATTGTCATATATTATGAAAGAAACACAATCTCATGATTTGGAGCATAGCTTTGATGTGTTTGATTGATTGATGATAGGTGAAGAAAGCTTGGAGAAAGGTTGAAACAAGAAGGAATGGCTAGGAGCAAGAGAGAACAAAAAGTTTGAGCAAAAGTTTGCCTCAAACTTTAGCTCAAACTTTTGGAAGAATTGAAAATGAACCAGGGAGCAAAAAGCTTGAGCAAAAGTTTGCCTCAAACTTTTTGGCAAACTTTTGGCATCACAAATCAACACCCTGGAGAGCAAAAGTTTGTGCCAACGTTTGCCTCAAACTTTTTGGCAAACGTTGGCGCCACACCAACACACCCAGGGGAGAAAAAGCTTGCGCCAACGTTTGCCTCAAGCTTTTTGGCAAACGTTGGCGCCACAAGGCATACAAGGGGTATACTTCCAACAAGAATAACTTGAGCTACAGAGCTCCAAATGAGGTGATTCAAAAAGCAATGAAAAGTAGGAATCAAGAGCTTTCCAGGCATATATGGTACTGCATGGTGGACACTAAAATTGAGGGAGAAAACTGCCCCGAAATGTGCATAAACGAATATGGTGGCAACCTGCAGTGAGGCCAACTGACCTCTGCACCTTCGACGGAGTATAACTCGAGCTGTAGAGCTCCAAATGATGTGCTTCCAAAGGCATTGGAAAGTAGACATTCAGGGCTTTCCAACAATGTATAATAGTATAGGGTGAACAATATGTTTGAGCCTCCAGGACTGGCGTTTTCGACCACGTTTGAGGCAAACTTTACCTCAAACGCTGCACACCAAGGCCAGCGACCTTGTCCTCTTCAAATGAGCATAACTTGAGTTGTAGATGTCCAATTGAGATGATTCCAGTTGGGTTAGAAAGCTGACATTCAGAGCTTTCTAACCATATATAATAGTCTATAGTGGGCATGAAATCTGCAACGTTGACAAGCAGACAAAGTAGTACGCCAACATGAGTGTGCAAGGGGAGGCCAACGTTGGAGCAAAAGTTTGACCCCTAACTTTTGCCCCAACGTTGGTATCAGCAAAAGAGGGTGGCTGATGTGAAAAGTTGGAGTAAAAGTTAGCCTCAAACTTTTACTCAAACTTTTACTCAAACTTTTAAGATTCACAACCCGGTTCACATTGGTTCTCTCTCCAACTCCAAGAGCAATCAACCAAGGCCTCTATCAACCCAATTCCATCAAGAGCAAGGGCCCAATTGACACCACTCAAAGGCACAAGAGATAGTTAGAATAGAAATTTCATTTTAATTGTAATTTGTTTTGAATTTCATTTTCATTTTGTAAAAATGCCTATATAAGGCATCATTCTCATTTTAGAAAGTAAGCCCGAATAGAGAGGAGGGGGCGAGCTCCACTAGGGAGCATTAGGAATACAGAGCTCTCTCTTTAGTTTTTCTCTTTGTTTTGAATCTTGGGTTGAGAATTGAAAGAATTCTGTTTCATTCTCACTTTGAGATTTCTCTTGTTCTTCTTCTACAAAATTTCAGTGAATTAAGGATTTGAATCAACACTCTGTTTACTTCTTTCATCTTCATTTCTTTTGCAAATTGTTCTTTATTGGATCAAGGAAGGACTTGAGATCTAGACTTGTTTTCTAGTCTCATTAATTCCCTGAGATCTTTACTTGTCTTTTTAAATTTCACAATTGAGCTAAGCTACTTTCTGTTTTGATCCTTCAAGTGACTCTCTACTTCTGTTTGAATTTCCTGCACTTTTGTTCCTCTGTATTTTACATTTGAGCTACTGTGATCTGAATTTAATTTTCTTGCACTTTAAATTTCCTGTCACTTATTCTCAAGATCTCTTTGATTGCTTGCTTTATTGCTTTCTTTAATTTTCAGCACCCACTCCCCTTTAATTTCATGCAGTTTACATTTCTTGCAATTTAAGATTCTTGCAATTTACATTTCTTGCCCCTTAAGTTACTTGCCTATTTACATTCTGCAACTTTAAATTCATCGTCATTTACCTTCTGTTGGCTACCTCTCATCCAATTTCACTTAAATGTTAGCTTGACTAAACTAATCACCCACTAAAGTTGCTTGATCCATCAATCCCTGTGGGATCGACCTCACTCCCGTGAGTTTTATTACTTGATACGACCCGGTACACTTGCCGGTTAGTTTTGGGTGTTTTGGAGAAATTCGTTTTTCCACAAAAATATCCCATCACCCACCACCACAAAATGATTCAAGTCATTATTCTAATGGTGGTTGGGAGTATCACCAAGAATTAAAAGAGTATGAACACCTCCCAGAACCACAAGATGACTCGTACTGCTACAACAACCACTCATATTGTGGTTGGAAAAGTCAAAATCAAAGGAATCTTGATGATCCATAATTTGTTCATCAAGAGACATCTTCACTAGAGTATACTCTCAATAAATTTATGCAAAATTGTCCACCAAGGCAATAAGATGATCCATACTGTGATGAGTTCCACAATTCCTCAAGTTGTGCTTGGGAGGATAAAAATCAGAGAGCATCCAATGTGTCATACTCCATTAATCAAGAGCCATCATCACTTGATCAAACCTTCAATTCATTCATACTAAATTGTCCAACCTAACCTCCCAGTTTCTCATTTGAAAATTCTTCATCACTTGATTTTACCTCCACACAAAGTTTCCTCCAAGATCCATACAACTCAGCCCACCAACCACAAAATTCATTCCACACCCCTCAACACAACTTCACCACAACATCTCCATGTCATCAAAATCACTCTCAACCTTCATCTCTTTAGCTAGCATTTGAACAATACCTACAAACATCCATAGACTCTTGGAAAGAACAAGAAACCCTCTACAATAAGACGGATGAGCACTTGGAGAAAGTAAGAAAACACTCAGAACTACTAAGCAAGGAAGATGAAGACCACTGGTTGGATGTGAAGGAGGAAGTAAAAGAGCAAGAGGAAGAGGCTACTGTGTCAAGTGAATTTTCAGTGAAGAAGGAAGAGGTGGTGGAAATATTTGAACCTAAACCTGCATATTCACGGAAGCCACTTGAGATGACAAGGAAACTTGAAAGCTCACAACCCTCACAAATTTTCCTGAACCAAAGATGCTCAACACTTGAATTTGTGATTGAAAGATATGAAAAGGAGATGAAGAAATCATGGGAAGAACAACAAACCTCTTCTATGAAAGTGCTATTAACACAAATGTTGAATGTAAAAGAGGAAGTAGAAGAACAAGAAAGTGAGGAAGACATTCAACAAAATCCAAACTCAAGTGAAGCAGGGAATTACATAGATGAAGGGCTCATTGAACCACCAATTCAAAGGGCTTTTGATGAAGAAAACACTCCAACAATCACACAACCACCAACTCTTAACATCCAAGAAGTGAAGGCAACTAATAAGAGCACCGATCCTACCCCTGACCCAGCAAGCAAGCTCAATCAAGCCATTAACAAAAGGAAGCTTGCTGAGGAGAGACCAAGACAGGGGACAATAGGTGAATCTTCTCCCCCCTTGAGGTTATTCCTCTTAACAAACTGGAAGAAGAGGAAGAAAGTGAAGAACATGTCAACCGTAGGTAACATTTCTTTTCTTTGCTTTGTTTACTTTCTCTATCTGCTTTGTTTAATTTCAATAAGTTGTCATATGATTACATTCTAAGTTTGGTGTTGCCTTGCAACAATTTGTTTTCAATCCTTCTGGATTATTGCATCAAATCAAAAATGAAAGTGTCACACTAAGATTCTAAGTTTGGTGTGCCACTTATTCAGCAACACCACTTGTCTGCATAATCATAATGCCTTTGCAGTGTTATCTTTCTTTTAGTTAGACATTTTACTATCCTCTTTGTTTTAGTCATTCCTTTGTTTTTAATGCTTTCATTTATTTTGCTCCTTAACTATTTTTGTTAAAAACCTCACCAAGAAATCCTTATCCATGACAGATTCTTTGCTTGGTGATTGTATTTAACATATAACAGTTTCATTTAGTCTTAGTTCAAATAAAATTGACACGTGATTACATTTTAAGTTTGGTGTTGCTATGCAACAAAATTTGCTTCCAATCTTTACTGGATACTTGTATCAATTCCAAGTGAAAGTGTCACACTAAGTTTGGTGTGCCACTCATTCTTTATGCAATGTATCATGCATACCTTCTTATTTTTGCAATTACAATGTCTCTGTCTCTTGTGCCTTGATTGTTATCTTTAATTTTGCTTTCTTAAAACATATGTACTGCTAACATTTCATTGTGTAAGACATTCATGATCCATCTTAGTCCCATAGCCATTGTTCTAATTGTTGCTTGAGGATGAATAAGAGGAAAATGACAACAATAGAGAAGATGAATTATAAGGTTGTAGAGTTCCTTTTCCTCTCATTTGTTTCCAGCACTTTAAATTGCATGATTGTCTTTATCTTCTCTATATGCATGTGTGGTATGAATAAGCATAGCCTGAATTTTGATTTGCAACATGTTGTTATGACATTATGACTACCAACTTGAGTTTTGTAAAGTTCAAAGCAGTAAAGTATCATGATCATAAACAAACAAGGAATTAAAAAAGAACTTAGCATGTGCAAACAAGTATTGGAAGGCTAGTATGGTTAATTGTTGCTCAATTGTATAGGATTTTATTTAATTGAAGTTTCCATCTAGGATATTTTGTGAAATCTTTTGAAATCATGAAAACCTTGAAGAAGCAATTGCAAATTAAGGCAAGAAAAAAAAGGGGAAAGAATGAGAAAGCTGAAGGCTCTGAGTACCAATGACAATTCATTTGTTAAGTACTTGTGGTGTTTATGTATCAGGCAAAAAGCTTGAAAACAAAAACACTTAGAAGTCAAGGCTAGGCTCAAGTGCAAAAGCACTCCCTCAAGGCTCAAGGTTCTGAGCTTCAATGATTAGAGAGTCAAGAAAAGAAACAAATAAGCTTAATGAAGTCCTTTAATTCAATGCTTCTGGTGTTTATGTATCAAGTCGTAATACTTGAAAACAAAGCATTTAGAATCGTAGCTTTGTTATCAACTCATGGGGTAAAACACCCAAAAGGAGAAGCAAATAAGAAAATCAAAAGCTTGTTTCAAGGAAGAAACATAAGGAAAATATTTCATAAAATGAGCTATATAGAGGCATCAATCATTTACATTTCTTTTGTGATTGTAGCATGCATAGAAAACTAGCCTACCATAAACATTAACTTGCTATTCTTCTCACCTTGGTTTGTCAAAATGTACCGCATGATTCTTTTCTTGCTTGGGGACAAGCAAGGTTTAAGTTTGGTGTTGTGATGACATGTCATCATGTCATGTTTTTTCTATGCACTTTCATACAAGAAATTGATGATTAGTGCTTAAATATTGAATGCTTTTGTGCTTAAATGGTATATTTCTTTGATCTTTTGATTTTATAAATTTTATAGGAAATAAGTGGAAAAAGAAGCAAAATAGCACAAAATCAGCTCAAAAGAAGAAAAAAAAATTTTGGGGCACGCTTTGAAGATCGAGCACGCTTTGGAACCTTAGGCCACGCTTTTGAAAGCGTAGCCCATGACCATGAAGCCTTGGCATTAATAACAAAAGCATGCATGCATTTAATTATTAATGCCATCATGATGCATTATTAACGCATTAGGCATGGAGAATGAATGCTATATTAAAGCAATTAGCATTATTAGTTAATGAATGCATGCATGAAACCTTTAATCATTAATGCCAAGTGAGAATGAATTGAATGAATACGGCATTATTAATTAAACCAACAAAGGCATGCATGGAACATTTGAGTATTAAAGCCAATGAATAAAAGAAACAAAGGCTAACACTCATTAAAGGGAGTGCTATGTTTAATTTTGTTCACTTTTTCGGGCTTTTCTTTAAGCCCTGTGACAGCATGACCATGCCTCCTTCAAAGGGCCATAACTTGAGCTATAGATGTCCAATTGATGTGATTCTAGTTGCGTTGGAAAGCTGACATTCAGAGATTTCTAACAATATATAGAAATCTATATTTGGCATGAAATTGAAGCACAAGTGATAGAAATCTTTAAGGCCTAAAAATCAACCAAAAGGAAGGCATAACAAAGCACTAGGCCAGTGCTCAAAGTTTCAAATGGAGCGTGACAAACCCCATTTGTAGGGTTTATCTTGTATTGATTTTTGGGGATTTTATCACCTTTTACCCATATTTATTCAAGAAATAGCATGGTTTTGTATATTCTCCTTTAAGTGTGCTTGAATGTGAAAACATGCTTTTTAGGACTCAAAATAGCTAAATTTAATTCACCTTGATTCTATTAGATGCCTTGATATGTTTGTTAAGTGATTTAAGGTTTAGGAGGCAAAGATTGGATCAAGGGAATGAAGAAAGAAAGCATGAAAAGTTGGAGAACTCATGAAGAAATGAAAGAACCGGAAAGCTGTCAAGCCGACCTCTTTGCACTTAAATGACCATAACTTGAGCTACAAAGGTCCAATTGATGCGGTTCTAGTTGGGTTGGAAAGCTAACATCCGGGGCTTCGAAACGATATAAGATTTGCCATAGTTGCATCGCACATAGGGGCGCGCACGCACATGGTACGCGGACGCGCCGATGGTGGCACATGACCCACTTAATGCAAACGTGGCCAGCGATTTTAGAAGCCTTGTGGGCCCAATCCAACTCATTTCTGATGCTATTTAAGCCAAGGATTGAAGGGGAATCAACATACTTTTACATACTTTTCATACTTTACTTTTACTTTTAATCATTAGTCATAGTTTAGTTTTAGAAGTAGTTAGAGTTAGAGAGAGAAGCTCTCCCTTCTCTCTAGAATTAGGATTAGGAATTAGGGTCAGATTAGGATCTCATAGTTCTAGGTTTAATTCAAGTCTCCTTCTACTTCTACCTTCAATTGATGATTGCTACACTTTGGTTCTTCTCTCTATCCCTATTCTCTTGTTGTAATTTCTCTTATTTTGTTTCTAGGTTTTGTAATCATGATACTCTTATTCTCTTTATTTTCTTTCAATAATGCAATTTGAGGTAATTCATGATAATTGTGATTTCCTTGATTGTTGTTGTTAATTCTTTACATTCAATTGTAGTTAGAATTCATTCTTGTTGTGATTGACTATACTTTTCTTTTGTGCCTTCCAAGTGTTTGATTAAATGCTTGGAAGAATTTTAGACTAGAATTTTATGTTCTTGGCTTGAGAAGGTAACTTAGGATTTCTTGAGTCACTAGTGTCCAATTGATTGATAGTTGATAGCCATTAACTCTAGCCTTCATTAATCCAATTAGTGGAAAGCTAGGACTTATGGACTAGGATTGATATAACTCACTTGACTTTCCTTTGTTAATCGATTTAAGGATGACTAAGTGGGATTAATCCTTGCAACTACCATACTTGTGGCTAGTGATAATGATGAAGACCCTTGACAACCAAACCTTGCCAAGACTATTTTGTGAATAAAGTTTTCCTACCATTTACTATTCACATTCCTCATCCAAAACCCCAAAATAAACAAGACCATAACCAATAACAAGAACACTACCCTGCAAGTCCTTTGAGAGACGACCCGAGGTTTAAATACTTCGGTTTATAGATTTTAGGGGTTTGTACTTGTGACAAACAAATTTTTGCATGAAAGGATTATTGTTGGTTTAGAGACTATACTTCAACGAGAATTCATTTGTGAAATTCTAAACCCTCAAAAATCCAATCATCAAAATGGCGCCGTTGCCGGGGACTTGCAATGGTGTTATGTTATTGGTTATTGTACATATGTGAATAGTGTAAATAGTTTGTCTTTTGCTTATTTACTAGATTTTTGTTAGTTTTATTTTGTTTTTCCATAATGAATTCTTACTTTGGCTATGAGTTTGGCTCTAATTGTGTTGTAGGGAATGTGAACTTCAATGCTAACATGTACCAAGGATGGAACACTCCAAGATGGGAGGAGCCTCAAGAAATTGATCACTCCTATTGGCATCAACCTCCGGACACTTATAGGTATAATTCTCATCCTAATGCATGTCAATTCAATGGCTATGGTGACTCTTTTTTTGACAATCAACCACCACCATATGCCTATGAATCTTATCCTCAACATGATGCTCAACCATACTCACAAGCCCCTTTCTACCAAGTACCTTTATGTGACCCTTATCCATCATATAACCAATCACCCATACCACATCCTTGTGATCATTATGAGCAAGAACCTTTAGAACCACCACAACCCTATCAAGATTACTACCATGAACCACCTCAACCCTCCCCATCTCCATACCCTTACCAAGAAGAACCACCTTCCTACCATGGACCCTCTCTCCACCCACCCCAAGTCCCAATAGACGATCCTCTCACTTTGTTACTTCAAAGACATGAAGCCATGAAGCGGGATACACTTGAATTTGTGACCAATTTGACCAAGGTGGTGCACACTTTAGCCCACCAATGCTTGAATACTCAAGGTACCTCCGTGACCACATGTGAGAAGTCAAAAGAAGAGCAAAGCATGAAAGAGAAATTGGAAAATTCGGTGGAGAAGGAGGAGTCAAATTTTGTATTAGAGCAACTAGAGGAAGCTATAATCATTGAAGAAAAGGAAGAAGTGGTTGAAGATTTAGGAGATGTTGAAAGTCCAAGGGAATGTAGCCTCATGGAGCACTCTTCCAAGGAGCTCGATATTGAAGTTGAAGAAGGTGCGCAACCTCTAAGGCATACCGTCGTTGGAGACTTGGAAGAGGTTTATCAAGAGATGGATTCAATCATGGATGAATTTCTCTCTACAATAGAATCCTCTCCCATTGGACATGGAGTTGAAATTATAAAAGAGTGTGCACAACCTCCCATACCCTTGGTGAGCAATGAGAAAGAGAGCTACCAAGAGAAAAACGTTGACATGGTGTATATCGAAATTGAAGAATATGAAGAGGTTGACCAAGAAATGGATCTATTCATCAATGAATTTCTATCCAAAATTAAACCACCTCCCATTAGGCAAGAAATCAAAGTTCTTGAAGACAACACCAAGCTATGTGATAAAAGGGGAAAGGTTGAAATCAAGGAAGCTCACAAAGAGGTGGAAATACATAAAGAAGAGCACAAGGAAGTAGACCTTGCATTATCTAAGTGTGGGGAGGTCTCCCTTCCCGAGTCACCATCCAACACAACATTCAAGTGGGTAAAATTCTTATCCATAAGCTTTACTTTCTCGCTTGAATATGGTTTGATTGAAACAGATTGACAACTTAGAGCTCTTTGTGGAATTAAAAGCAAGAATGAGTTGTGTAGTGGTTGCGAGTTGGGAATTAGGCTCATTAAGGTCAAAGCTTCAAGGTATAGGAACGATGATTGGAAGAATACCACTTTGCATGGGTCTCGACGGAAGGCTAGGTGTGCTAAAGAGAATTCTATATGTCAACCACCCGGAAAGAAAAAGTATGAAGATCAAATTGAAGAGGGGTGCGAAGATAAGATATGGGACCCCGGCTCGCTAGGTGAAGACCAACTATGGGGACTCATATCTTGGGTAGAACTTTGCCCAAGCTTGACGAAAATGGTTGGAAATTCTGTCAACCAATTGAGAAGCAAGGATCCTTGGAGATTCAAGGATGAGTACAAACATAAGCCACCATGACAATAAGCTCCTCAAAATGTCCAACTTAAGGACTTAAACTAAAAGTGCTAGGTGGGAGACACCCCACCATGGTAAACTCTTTCCATTCTCTTTTGGTTTTGTATAATAAGTGATTTGAGTTGCCATTGTAGGTAGATTTTCATTTCATATTGATTTGTTTGTAAAGATTGGTTGTTAGTATGTTGTATTCATTAGTAGTAGATGAATAAATCCTAAAATCAAATTGCATTTTTGTGAATTGTTTGATATTTGATTGAATAAAGAAGAGTTTTGGACAATATAGGGAGCTCTTGGGCATTTTTTTCTGCTTTTTGGGCAAAAAAAAAAAAAAAAAAAGGGCATCGGCGCGCTAGCACGTTGTGCGCGCGCGCGCGGATTGCACTTCTGCAACCTCTAGTACAAAAACCAGAGAGTTGTGCGCGCTTTGTGCTAACATTGTGCTGGGAGCACAACCTCATCCACGCGTAAGCGTGCTGTGCGCGCGCGCGCGGATTGTCCCTGCTGCATCCACGCGTAAGCGCGCTGTGCGCGCGCGCGCGGATTTGCACCCTGCTTTTCTCCTCCCTCCTTTCTCCTTCTTTCCTCTTCTCTTCTTCTTTCTTTCTCATTTTTTTTTCTTCTTCCTCTCTTGAAAGATTTTTTTTTCTTTTCTCTTTTAATGTAAATAAAAAAAAATTAATAATAAAAAAAAATATATAATAATAAATAAATAAATAAAATACTCAAAAATAAAAATTAAAAATAAAAAAAAAAATTTTTTTCTCTTCTTCCATTTCCTTTTGTCTATTACATTTGCATATTTTTATTCTTTGCATTTTAATTCTATTTGTTCTCATTTTATTTTTTAAATTTCTCATTTTAATAATGGTGTTGAATTCTCTCACTCAATTGTTGAGAATTTCTTGCATTTGTTTTGGTGCTTCATGACTTGTTACATTAATTGTAATATTTGTCAACACACAAGATTAGTGCTTTAGTCCTTCCTAATTCATTAACCTTTGTTTTTTTTCTTGTACCGCTTCATCATTGAGTTAGGATAGAATCAAATGCTTTCATGCGTATCACTAATCTTGTTTGTGTCAATTCTTATTTGATCTTGATGCTCAATATACTCGCCATGCTTTAACTTTACTCTTGCATCAAGTATCAGTTGATATGCCTTTTGCTTATATTGATTTCTCACTCACATGTTGTAGCTACCATGTAGTAGAGAATCATACTCTTATTTGGCATTAGCCCCCGCCTATGTTCTATTTACTTTGATATCTTTTTTGTAGGCTTAATTTTCTTTCTTTTCTTCTCCTTTTAGGCTGGCCACCAAGAAAGGAGGAAACGGAAAAGCTTTTAAATGGGGCAACGAACAAGTCATCCGCACAACCTTTCAAAGGGCTCATCAATTGTAGCAACCCATCCACCTTGCTCTTCTTTGCATGCACCGAGGACGGTGCAATCTTCAAGTGTGGGGAGGTCGTCTGACCGATCTCCATGGGTAAAAAAAAAAAAAAACATTTCCTTTTCAACACCAAATTTTTTATTTTCTTTAATTAGATTAGCTATTGCATTGCATGATAGCTTGCATGTTAGTTAGAATTTGTACATATTTTTACCACTTCTTTGTTATTAGGACTACTTGGTTAGGGTGATGATTTTCTTTCCAAGAAACCGTTTTAGGGTAACCTACCAATTTGAAAATTTTTGTTGAACTTGCTTGAAAGAATTTATTTTGGAACATGGTTTGGAGCTAAGAACACAAGCTTGTGAGATTTGAGCCTAATGGTGTGGTTACATCTTATAACCACTTATTTTCCTTCGTGCGTGTAATTGTTCCCTTTCTATGATTGTAATCTTTGATTTGTTTGAATCTATATGTCCCATTATTCCTTGTATTCATGCATTTATATGATTGAGGCCATCATTTCATTAGCTCACTTATCCAAATAGCCTTACCTTTTACTCTCCTTTGTTAGCCGATTTTGAGCCTACGCTTAACCCACTTGTTCTTATTTTAGCACATTACAAGCCTTAAAGCGGAAAACAATGAATGTCCTTTATTTGGATCTTTGATTGGCTTAGGCTAGTGAGTGTGAGTGTCATCCAAGAGTGGGAAAACTTTGGGACATTGGTTGGGATAAAAGGGTGTTTGTGTTTTGTATTTTTATATTGGAGAATTGGTACATACTCATGTATTGATTAAATGTATAGACCTTATGCATTGATGTTCTTGTGTATAGTTTGAAAGAAAAAGAAAAAAAAATGAAAAGAAAAAGAAATAAAAGTGAAAAAGAAAAAAAGAAAAGAAAAAAATGTATATAGAAAAAGAAAGAAAAAAAAGAAGAGCAATAAAGGGGACAAAATGTCCCAAAGTGAAGCTCAATAAGAATCAATGCATAAGTGTTGTGAAATGAAAAGAAAATGCATGAGTATGTGAAAAAGTGAGGAATGGGTAGTTAGATTAGTACTTAATTGTATAGGTCATTATATAGGTTAGGTGGGAAAGTTTAAGTTAATCAAAGATTCAAATCCTAAGTCCACTAGCCATATATGATCCTACCTTGACCCTAGCCCCATTACAACCTAAAGAAAAGACCTCATGATACATGTATGCATGCATTGAAGAATTGTTGATTGTTAGAAGAAAAACAAATCTTGGAAAGCATGATTAGGGGAGAATTGAGAGAATCAACCCCAAACACCGAGCGACTAGAGTGCAAACACTTCCGGTGAGGGTTCGATGCTCAATTCCTTGATTCTCGGCTTTCATGAGCGTTCTTCTCGCAAGTCTACTTGAACTTCATTTTGATATTCGAATTGGTAGGATTCATGAATCGTTATATGATTTTGACCCTATTTGTGCATGTATGACTTGGAGGATTGATTTATTTTTAACCAAGTAGGTAAAACCATTTTGCATTTAGTTGCATCCATTTAGATAATTGCATATAGTTTAGGTTGCATATAGTTTATTTACATTGAATAAATGTTGATACCCTTTGTTTCTCTCTTGGCTTAAGCATGAGGACATGCTTGGTTTAAGTGTGGGGAGGTTGACAAACCCCATTTGTAGGGTTTATCTTGTATTGATTTTTGGGGATTTTATCACCTTTTACCCATATTTATTCAAGAAATAGCATGGTTTTGTATATTCTCCTTTAAGTGTGCTTGAATGTGAAAACATGCTTTTTAGGACTCAAAATAGCTAAATTTAATTCACCTTGATTCTATTAGATGCCTTGATATGTTTGTTAAGTGATTTAAGGTTTAGGAGGCAAAGATTGGATCAAGGGAATGAAGAAAGAAAGCATGAAAAGTTGGAGAACTCATGAAGAAATGAAAGAACCGGAAAGCTGTCAAGCCAACCTCTTTGCACTTAAATGACCATAACTTGAGCTACAGAGGTCCAATTGATGCGGTTCTAGTTGGGTTGGAAAGCTAACATCCGGGGCTTCGAAACGATATAAGATTTGCCATAGTTGCATCGCGCATAGGGGCGCGCACGCGCACGGTACGCGGACGCGCTGATGGTGGCACATGACCCACTTAATGCAAACGTGGCCAGCGATTTTAGAAGCCTTGTGGGCCCAATCCAACTCATTTCTGATGCTATTTAAGCCAAGGATTGAAGGGGAATCAACATACTTTTACATACTTTTCATACTTTACTTTTACTTTTAATCATTAGTCATAGTTTAGTTTTAGAAGTAGTTAAAGTTAGAGAGAGAAGCTCTCCCTTCTCTCTAGAATTAGGATTAGGAATTAGGGTCAGATTAGGATCTCATAGTTCTAGGTTTAATTCAAGTCTCCTTCTACTTCTACCTTCAATTGATGATTGCTACACTTTGGTTCTTCTCTCTATCCCTATTCTCTTGTTGTAATTTCTCTTATTTTGTTTCTAGGTTTTGTAATCATGATACTCTTATTCTCTTTATTTTCTTTCAATAATGCAATTTGAGGTAATTCATGATAATTGTGATTTCCTTGATTGTTGTTGTTAATTCTTTACATTCAATTGTAGTTAGAATTCATTCTTGTTGTGATTGACTATACTTTTCTTTTGTGCCTTCCAAGTGTTTGATTAAATGCTTGGAAGAATTTTAGACTAGAATTTTATGTTCTTGGCTTGAGAAGGTAACTTAGGATTTCTTGAGTCACTAGTGTCCAATTGATTGATAGTTGATAGCCATTAACTCTAGCCTTCATTAATCCAATTAGTGGAAAGCTAGGACTTATGGACTAGGATTGATATAACTCACTTGACTTTCCTTTGTTAATCGATTTAAGGATGACTAAGTGGGATTAATCCTTGCAACTACCATACTTGTGGCTAGTGATAATGATGAAGACCCTTGACAACCAAACCTTGCCAAGACCATTTTGTGAATAAAGTTTTCCTACCATTTACTATTCACATTCCTCATCCAAAACCCCAAAATAAACAAGTCCATAACCAATAACAAGAACACTACCCTGCAAGTCCTTTGAGAGACGACCTGAGGTTTAAATACTTCGGTTTATAGATTTTAGGGGTTTGTACTTGTGACAAACAAATTTTTGCATGAAAGGATTATTGTTGGTTTAGAGACTATACTTCAACGAGAATTCATTTGTGAAATTCTAAACCGTCAAAAATCCAATCATCAGAGCGCCCAAGAAAGCAAACCAAGGCCAAGCAACAAAAGGAGCACTCCAAAGATGCAACATAGCGCTCGAAGAGGGGAACCAAGAAAGGCTGGGCGCATCAAGACAAGGAGGAGTAGCGCTCAAAAACTCAAGCGTAGCGCTCCCTTTTGCTCACTTTTTCGTGCCTCTCAATCTTGGCCAAGGAAAGCAAAGCTGGCCCAGGGAAGCAAAGGAATGTAGCGCTCAAAGAGTGAGTGGAACACTCACTTAGTGAACGCTATAGGCAAGGACCAATTGCATCCAAGGCTCACCAACAAAGAGTGAACGCTAAGTTCACAAAACCAAACGGAGCGCTCCCCTGGGAGCTAATCTATGCCTCCAACACAACTTGAACCAAAGCCACTCCTGACCCATGCCATCAAGTGCCATATTGGATCCAATTCTTCACAGACCCAAGTCACCAAATGCATCCGGATCCACTCTCATTAAAATCCAAAGCAAGCAAAGCCCAATTGACATCACTCAAAGGCACAAGGATCAATTAGATTAGGAATTTCATTTAATTATAATTTGTTTTCAATTTCAATTTCATTTTCATTTTTTGTAAAGCCTATATAAAGGCATCAATTTTATTTCATTAGAAGGCTAGCTCTGCTAGAGAGCAATAGGAGTAGGATAGAATAGAAAGCTTTCTTTGATACACTTTTATTTTTTTGCAATTGTCAGATTTCAAGCATTGAATTCAGTTTATGCAAATCTCAGTTTCTACAGTCCTCTGCTCAACTTTCCTTCTCTACAATTTAACTTTTCTATTTACATTGCTCCTAATTTAGTTTATGCAATTTACACCTTCCTGCAAATTCTATTCTTCTGCACTTTCACATTTTCGTTTCCCTTGAAGCTTGATTTACTTTTTTGCACATTTACATTCTGTAACTTTACATTTGAGCTTGCCACAATCTGAATTTACTTTTCATGCCTCGGATCTGTTGCTTTCTTTAAATTTCCAGCACCTAGCCTCCTTTACATTTTGCTGTAATTTACTTTTCTTGCTCTTTAAGCTTTTGTCCAATCTACATTCTGCTGATTTACATTTACTGTAATTTACATTCCTTGTTCTTTAAGTTTCAGTCAATTTACTTTCTGCACTTTATAACTCCTACAATTTCCTCTCTGTTGCTTTAATTTCATCCAATTCACCAATGTTAGCTTGACTAGACTAATGACTCACTAAAGTTGCTTGATCCATCAATTCCTGTGGGATCAACCTCACTCTAAGTGAGTTTTACTACTTGATGCGACCCGGTACACTTGCTGGTGAGTTTTGTGTGGAATCTGTTTTCCACCCATCAATACTTATCTCTTGATATATCTTATTTGTTTCTTGTGCCACAAGCTGGTAGCTTCGTTAGTACGTTTTGTGCTTTTAAAATCCTGTTTATAAGCTATATTATTCATCGGGCTTCTAGATTATATTATTTTTTCTATATATGATACGTATGAGCTTTAGAACTGTCGTAATCTCTGGTTAACCTTTGCTTTACAACGCGAGGTATGGCTTAGGCTAATTAGGGTGTTACATTTAGTGGTTTCAGAGTGGTTCGTCCTCGTGAGCCTGAGGGATGGACCGATTTTGCTAAATTGCATACTCTGTGTGTCTTTTTTTTATGCTATTAGGTTATCTGTTTGATATTGCATAGCATGCTTGTTTGTGAGTGCCTGTTTGGGATAATTGAAGCACTAGCCTTTTGATATTGAGACTGATCACCTTGATATCGATTGTTTGGTGTAGACAAGAACCCTACATGGCTACTCGCGGGCGAGGTCGAACACGTACGCGAGAAAGTAGGAATGAGCAACCAGCTAACAATCACGCCGAATTCATGGTGGCAATGGCGAATCTCGCTAATACCATGGAAGCAAATGCTGTTGCAACTCTGCAAGCTATGCAGAGATTGGGCCAACCGGCCGGGAACGGAAATGGCAACGGGAATGGCAAAGGAAATGCCAATGATAATACTGAGGGTAACGGCGATAACACAGGAGGAATTTTGATGACATTGGCGGCGTTTCTCAAGGTTCATCCGCCAACTTTCCGAGGATCCACAAATCCTACTGAAGCGGAACACTGGTTCCAGGCTATAGAGCGTGCTTTATAGGTGCAACATGTTCCTCTTAATCAATATGTAGAGTTCGCCGCTTATCAGCTAGCGGGAGAGGTCCAGCCCTGGTGGCAAGCTGAGTGTCGTTTGCTACAGCTTCAAAATGCCGACATTCCATGGGAGGTGTTCCAAACGGCTTTCTATAAGAAATACTTCCCTGAGTCTACAAGGGAAGCAAAAGAGATGGAGCTAATGCAGATGAAGCAAGGTTCCATGTCTGTGGCTGAGTACACCAACAAGTTCGAAGAACTTTGTAGGTTTTCTCGGGTGTGTCAGGGTGACCCGGAGACTTATGAGAGCTGGAGATGCGTTAAGTACCAGAGGGATTTGAAGGACAACATTATGACTGCTGTGGCTTCTATGGAGATCCGTGTCTTCTCTGACTTGGTGAATAAGGCTAGAGTAGTGGAGGAGTATGCCAAGACCGTGGCGGCATCTAAGAACACTCATGGAGGGAGCTCTAGTCGGGGGCGTGGCAAGTATTTCCATCCTAGAGGACCAAGCTTCAAAAGAGTAGGATATGCGCCTCAAGGCCAAGGGGGCTTCAGAAAGAACAATCAGAATCAGTTTCAGTATGCTAGGGAAAGAGGAAATCAGAGTAAGGATTCTCTGGATTTAGCTTGTAATCGTTCTGGACGTTTTCATCCTTATGACTCATGCAAGATTGGTTTAGGTGGTTGCTTCAAGTGTGGGTTGACTGGCCACATTGCGAAGGATTTGCCCTCGTTGGAGAAATCAGAATGCGGGCCAAAGTCAGCATCAAGGTTGAGTCTTTGCTGTGAATGCCAAGGATGCTTCCAAGGCGGATCCGTTGATGAGAGGTATATGTCTAATTGGTGATAAATCCTTAGTTGCATTATATGATACTAGAGCTTCGCATTCGTTCATTTCATTTGCTAAAGTTGAGGAATTAGGCTTGAAAGCGTTAGAGTTACCTTTTTATCTGCATGTACATACTCTGCATCAAACAGTTATGAGTAGGTCAGGTTGTAGACAAGTAGGTTTCAAGCTTGAGGGTAGAGATTTTGTGCACGATTTGACCTGTTTACTAATGGTGGGACTTGAAGTGATTTTGGGGTTTGATTGGTTGTCGAAGAACCGGGTTCTGTTGGATTGCTTTGAACGAACAATTCGGTTTATGCCAGAAGGAGAGAATGGGGCAGTGGTAGTTACGGGGTATTACCTGAACTCGGTAATGGTGCATTGTAGTGGGGAGGAGTATCAAGGTTATATTTTTTTGGCTGCAAATACGTTGGGTGATGCCCAGAACTTAGATCAGATACTTGTGGTTAAAAATTTTCTAGAAGTGTTCCCAGAAGATATCCCGGAGTTCCCACCTCAAAGGAAAATTGAATTTGCGATCAAATTGGTGCCGGGAGCTGGACCAGTGTCGATTGCGCCATATAGAATGGCTCCGATAGAGCTGGCAGAGTTAAAGACTAAGTTGGAAGAGATTCTAAATAAGAGGTTTATTCGACCGAGTGTATCATCATGGGGAGCGCCAGTTTTATTGGTAAAGAAGAAGAATGGAGGAATGCGTTTGTGTGTGGATTACCGACAGTTAAATAAAGTAACAGTGAAGAACAAGTACCCACTGCCAAGAGTAGATGACTTGATGGATCAATTGCAAGGAGCTGGAGTGTTTTCCAAGATTGATTTAAGATCCGGTTACCACCAAATCAGAGTGAAAGAGGATGATATCCCTAAGACGGCGTTTAGGACACGCTATGGACACTACGAGTTTGCGGTAATGTCCTTTGTGTAACATCCCGCATTTTTGAAAATCTAAATATAAATAAATTGTGATTTTATCTTGTTAAGTTTAAATTTTGTAATTTTAGAAATTATTTTATTAGAAATAATTAAGTAGATTCGGAGATAAATTCATTTTGAACCAATTAATATTCTTAGGTAATTTTATTATTTTGGAATATTTTGTATAATTTTAGTAATTGAAAATAAGAAAGAATTGTACAATTTAATTTAAGTAACTTTTATTCTTAAAAGGTTACGATTTATTTTATTAATTTGATATCTTATTTTATAAATCAATTAAGAGTAATTAAATTAGTTTTATTAAGATTTGGAGTTAAATTAATTAATATTTTTGTGTAATTTTTATAATTGGTTATTTTATATAATCAAATTTAAGAAATTTCTATTATGAATAGATATGATTTATTCTATTAATTTGAGCCCTTAAAGATTAATTTATTAGAAATGATTAAATTGATTTTGATAAATACTTTAATTTTAAGTCAATTAGTATTTACTCACAATTTTGATTATAACTAGTTATTTTATATATAAATTGAAATTAAAGTTATGATAGAAAAATAATAAAAGGTCATATAATTTAATATAGGTAATTGATATTTCGAGTTTAACTGTATTTTATAGAATGTGATTAGTATGCTTATTTTATAATTTAAATTAAAAATAATTGTTTGAGCTCATTGATATGCTGATAAATAAAATCTTTTGCGTTTTGAAAGTAATTTTTTATGAAGTAATTTTTATGGTATTATATTTGAATCTTAAATTGTTACTCTATCTCAAATATTTTGTAAAGGTTGTTATATTACTCATATACATTATACCTTAACCTTAAATTCCTAATTAAAAACCTAATTTTACCCTAAATTCACAAAACACACGCACAAACAGAATGGGAAAGAAAGGAAACAGGGGAGCTCGAGGGGGAAAACAGAAAGGGAAAAGAAAGGAAGGGGAAAGAGGGAAGATGTGGGAAAACGGAGAACATGAAGGGAGACAGAGGACGAGGGAGAAGAAGAGAGGGGGAGGAACAACGCTATGGAGCTTGGCGCCGCTGCCGAGCTGCTGTCGCAGAGAAGAAAGGGAGAGGCGAACGTGACCCACGGAGGAGAGGAAGGAGCTGCCGTCGAGCCACGCCCCGTTGCCTTGTTCGTGTATCGCCGTTGCCGTTCGCTGAGGGTGAGACGCGAAGAGAAGATGCTGACCTGCACCATCGTGCCTCGCTATCTTCGTCGAGCCTTCATCATTGTCGCTCCCTATTCCCGTTGCCATCAGGGTTTGCTGCCGCTACCATTGAGAGTGACGCATCAGAGGAGGAGTCGTTCCTCTTCCGCCGCCGTCGCCGGAGACCTTGGTTGCTGCTGTTCATATGGGTGAGTTCGTTGTTCCCTAGTTACCGGAGTCACTGTCTATGAATCTTTTGTTTCTTTAGAATGACCTTGTCCCCATCTTTAATGTTCCTGAGTACACTATAGTTGTTGGAATCGTTACAGCTGGAATTTGTCACCGGGGGAGAGAAGCGGCTGCACCATCCTCTTCGTTTTGACATTAAACCTCTATTCCTAACCCTGTAACGCTCTTGTTCTTGTTCTATTTGGTATTTTGTTTCTCTATTATGTTCTTATTTTAATTATGATAGCCAATATCTCTGTTTTAGTATTATGGTGTTATGCTGAAATTGCCGAAATTGCCGTTGCTGCGAGCGTAACTAGAATTGATGCTGCTGCCGCCGTCCCGGTTGCATTGAAATCGCCGCTGCAGTTGCCAGTTTAGACTAAGCAGGGATTGTTGCGTTAAACTATGCGATCGCGACATCGAGGTAGGGGGTTTAAAATGATTTTAATTTAGGAATGCCTACAAGGTTTATTGAATAACTGCAAATAGATTTAATATCTGTGAGTAATTGATTGACTATGTGAATATTGAATTGTGGCTGAAATTGTAATTGGAATTGTTGAGATTGTTATTTGGAATTGTTGATTAGTGATATTGATTGATTATATGGATTGGGATTTGTTTGATGACTAATTATTGAGAATTTCTGAATTTTAATGGGTTATGTTGGATTTGTTACCATTGAGCTGTTATTTGGTATATTGTAATGTTAGTGAACTTGGTTGGTGGTTGATTTGGAGTTAGTTTTGAGGGGTATTGAAGGGTTGGATTTTGAATACAAAATGGTTTGCTGAAAATTAGGTTCTCTTGAAATTAAACGGCAACTTTGAAAGTGAATCAGTGGCTCTATAGTGACTAAAATGATGAGAATTTAAATGTTAAGTAAATTATATTAAGTGTGATTATTGAGATTTAATTTTGAAGGTTTCATATTAACTGGAACATTAGTTATGATTTTTCAAAGTTAAGTTGTGAATCTGATTTTCTGCACTACTTTAAATGAAATCAGAAACTTTGAAAATCTATAACTAATTCTATGATGATCGGATTTGCGAGGGACTAAGTCTGGATTAAGCCTGGGAATATAGGGAGTTGGACTGGTGAATTTGAGACTTTTTCATTAAGTTTATGATTTATGGTAAATTTTTGAATTGGGGATGTCAAATATGGTTTTCTGCGGAACGTTTAACACAGCAGCAACTTGTTTCTTCTATTGGATTTTCTCCAGTTTTAATTTTGGAATGGAACCAATTTTAAATGAAACTTTGGTCCTAATACTTTAATTTCATAAAAATTTAGAATTGTTAGAGTTGTGGTTTTAAAGATTTGGGTTTTCAAAGAAAGATGTATTATGCAGTAAAAGTCAGGTTTTGTTTTCTAAGTCAGTAACTTTGAGGCTTTATAATTTTTAATTCTGGAATGATATTGAGATGCAACTAATTGGAGGTGAAAGTTGAGTATGTTTAGTATATATGATTCAAATTTCAGGGTTTTCCATTTTTTAATAAGTGAATTATGGGACTTGGAAGAGGTTGTGCTCAATGATTTGTAAAACAGAATTCTGCAGAAAATTACCTAACGTCCAAGCTACGTAACTCCTTCATTAAAAATGATATGACCCTGGAACTAATTGAGAAAGAAATTTGGATGAGTTATGTGTAACCACATTAATTTTGAAGGTAGTTGGATTTAATTTGGATTTTATATGAAATTTCAAATGTTGTATGCTGCTGCTGTCTTCTGGTTTTAAAACACTGCAGAACAGTCACGGTTTGGCTTATATTCCTGAAACTAGAGTCAGCAAAAAATTATGATTTTTGGTTTGATAGAAATCTTAATCCGAGACGGTCGCATGGATATAAAGTTCGCGTGATTCCAAATTCATTTGATATTTTAAAAACAAAATGGAAATCAGGCTGCCAGGTTGTGTTGACAATTATTTTGGATATGGAATTTAAGAAATAGATTTTCTATACTATTATCAAATGTTTTTGAGAATATATATTATTGTTGCAACTGCTGAAAGAGACTGATGAAATGTTGAGAAAGAAGGAACCCATAAGGGTGGCTAAGTCCTATTTTTAAAGAAGATTATGTCCAAATTTTTATAAAAGTAAAAGGACTTAATCAAAATGAATACTTGAGACTTGTTTAACGATAACAACTTTGTTGATTCTTTTGAGAAAATATATTTGGTTTATAAAGTTGCTAACAAGGACATGGGTTTTGTCGCGCTTGCATATTTACAATTACAAAAGAGAAAAGAGATAAAAAGAAAAAGAGTAATATAGATACAGATGAAAGAGTATTCAGAGAAAAGTAAAGAGATACAAAGAATAGAGCAATTAGAGTAGAGTAAAAAGATGCAGAGAAAAGAGAAACTAGAGCAGAGTAAAGAGATATTTGTATATTTATATATATTAGTTGCTTGATGCAACCCAGAGTTATATTTAATATATATTAGTTGCTTAATGCAACCCAGAGCCTCTGTAGGGAAACTAAGTTACCTACAGCAATTTTCCGCTTCCCCAGAGCAGAGCAGAGTATATATATATTTTCCTGCAGTAAGCAGAGGCTATCTCAAATGAGCGGCTATTATCATATGCGCATTTATTTAGGAACGGAAAATCGTATTCGGAAAATCGGGATTATTCGTGACCGGATAAATGTCGGGATTGCGGGCAGCCAACCGACACATGAGCTCATGGCTTGTACTAGGACTAGACATTCATCATATGCATCTATGTGACATTGTTTTGGTGTGTATATTGTAATTGGTTTGCCTATGTGAATAATTCTGTTTAACTGCTAATTGCTATACTTGATGTAATTGCTCTTGATTGTGCTTGAATCTCTTTACTTGTGTTTGTATCTGATTGGCTGGGTTGTAGTGAATTGGGTGTTGATTGAATTGCTTGAGCCTAAGGCCATGATTGGTTTGTGTTTGAGGTTTAGTAAAGTATGAAAGATTAAGCTGGTTCATCATAGACTTAATGAACCTATGCTTGGAACAAATTAGTCATTCATACAGTCTAGGAAAACTTTTAAGACGTATATAAAGTAAAATATGGGTTTAGGATTTTTGATAATTAATTGATGCTTCTAAAGAAGGTTTTAGATTTTTGAAAGTTGAGCCATTGGTTTTCAAAAGAAGTTTATATAAGGCGAGCGATGAATACTGCGAATGAAAGTAGTTTTCTTTTCAATGTCTCTAAATGAAATTAATTATTTGCGCTTTATTCTTTACTTTCACGGCATTCTCGACCTCTACTGATAACATGTGGTTTGGTCCTCACCCTCAAATTTTCCACCCTTCCAGCGACAGGTTTGAAGACGCAATTTGAAGCTACGAGCGATCAGTAGGCTTTCTTTATGGTTTTAATTGCTTTCATAGAGTCCCCTCGCTATTGTCCTTTGAGATTTTATTTTACATAGAGGGGTAGGTTTAGTATATTGTATTTGAGATTTATTTGGTCTCTTTTGTATAAGAATTATTATCAATAATATTTATGTGATTATTATTATTTGTGAATGTTTGAATTATGACTTTAATGAATAAAAAAAACAAAATTTTCTGGAATTTTCTTAAAACTGAAACGCGAACTCGATACAAAGGCTCGATAATTAAGTAGTTAATACTAGAGAAGGTTACGTAATGTTCTTTCTAGTGGAAATACCCTGACTTAAGCAAGGTATTTTGCTGGACGGGACGTTACAATATGGTATCAGAGCAGTCCTTCCTGTAGAGCCTTGGGAGTAGACTAACTATGCTTCATTGCATACTCTGAGTGTCTGTCATGCTTTATAGCTTGTTCTAATTACAAGAGTTTGTGTTTTATATGCATGACTATCTGATGATTAATGCTATTAGATTACCATTGCATACCTCATGGTATCAAGTTTGGCCAACTTAATACTAATGATTTATGTATATGGAAATACTAATGGGTTATCATAGACGAAATAGAAGTGATAGGTTAATGATAAACCCCATTTGTAGGGTTTATCTTGTGCTTGATTTAGGGGATTTTATATACCCTTTTACCCACATTTATCCATTGAAATAGCATGGTTTTATAACTTCTCCTTTAATTGTGCTTAAGAGTGAAAACATGCTTTTTAGGACTTAAAATAGCTAAATCTAATTTTCCTTGATTCCATTAGATGCCTTGATATGTTTGCTAAGTGATTTAGATTTAGGAGGCGAGGATTGGACCAAGGGAATGTAGGAAAAGCATGTAGAAATGGAGAACTCATGGAGAAATAAAGGAAACGCAAAAGCTGTCAACCCGACCTCTTCGCACTTAATCGGCCATAAATTGAGCTACAGAGATCCAAATGATGCGGTTCCAGTTGGGTTGGAAAGCTAACATCCGGGGCTTCGAAACGATATAAGATTTGCTATGGTTGAACCGCGCATGGTGACGCGTACGCGCATAGTATGCGCACACGCCGTTGCTGCCACCTGGTTCACTTAAAGCAAAACGTGGCCAGCGAATTCTAAAGCCTTGTGGGCCCAATCCAACTCATTTCTGATGCTATTTAAGCCAAGGATTGAAGGGGGAATGGAGATACTTTTTCATACTTTAGAAGTTAGTTACCATTAGTTTAGTTTTAGCTCAGTTTAGTAGTGAGAGTTAGTTTCTAGAGAGAGAGGCTCTCACTTCTCTCTAGAATTAGGATTAGGATTAGGTTTAGTTCTTAGATTTAAGTTTTAATCTTTGCTTTCTTCCACTTCTATCTCTCAATTCTTTGTTGCTACATTCAATCTTCTTCTATTCTTTTGTTGTAATTTCCTTTATGTTGTTCTTATATTTTGTTGTAGATCTAGTATTGTTCCTTCTACATTCTTCCAATTCAACAAGAGGTAATTCATAATAAATGTGTCTTCTTTGCTTTTCTATTGTTGATCTCTTGTTTTTGTAGTTGTAGATTTCTTTAATTCTTACATTTAATAATGTTTACTTCTATTGCACTTTATGTGTTTGTTGAAATGTCTCTTTTAGTTTTAGTGTAGATTTTGTTCCTCTTGGCCTAGGTAGAGTAATTAGTGACACTTGAGTTATCTAATTCCTTTGTTGATTGATAATTGGAGAGATTGCTAATTGGTTTGGGGTGCACTAAAGCTAGTCTTTCCTTGGGAGTTGGCTAGAACTTGTGGCTCAAGTCAATTCATCCACTTGACTTTCCTTTATTTAGTAAGGGTTAACTAAGTGGTAGCAATGAACAATTCTCATCACAATTGAGAAGGATAACTAGGATAGGACTTCTAGTTCTCACACCTTACCAAGAGCCTTTTATAGTTGTTAGTTTACTTTTCTTGCCATTTATAATTCTTGTCTAAAAATCCTAAAAAACCCCAATTATAACTCACAACCGATAACAAGACACTTCATTACAATTCCTAGGGAGAACGACCCGAGGTCCAATACTTCGGTTTATAAATTTTAGGGGTTTGTACTAGTGACAAACAACTTTTTGTATGAAAGGATTATTGCTTGGTTTAGAAACTATACTTTACAACAAGATTTTATTAGTGAATTTCTAAACCGTCAAAATGGCGCCGTTGCCGGGGACTTGCAATGGTGTTGTGTTATTGGTTATTGTATATATGTGAATAGTGTGAATATGTTTGCTTTTGTTAGCTCTTGCTAGTTTTAGGATTTAATTTTCTTGCTTCTTATTTGATTTTGTTTTCATTTTCTTCTTGCTATCATGAATTCTTACCTTGGATATGAGTTTGGTTATCAACATGTTGTAGGAAATGAGGACTATAATGAAGATGTGTATCAAGAATGGGATGACCAAAGGTGGGAGGAGCCATATGCTTATGATCAATCCTCATGGCAACAACCCCCACCAATGCACTATGAAGAAGAGTCATTCTATGATGCATATCAATCCAATAGTTATGGTGACTCACCTTGTGATTTTCAAGAACCACCACCATATGTCTATGATCCATACCCTCAACATAACTCCCAACCATACTCACAAGCCCCTTCTTACCAACCACCTTCATATGACCCTAATCCATATCCATCCTACCAACAACCATATGAGCAATATGAACCACACATAGAGCCACCACCACGCCAACATCAACATTTTCAAGAGCCACCTCCTCCACATTATTACCAAGATGAACCACCTCCAATATACGAAAATTTTCAACCACAAGATGAATACTACTTTCCACCACAACCTCCCATGGAAGAATACTCATATCCATTGAACCAAGAGCCACATGATCCTAATCATATTATCCAAGAGGAACAAGAGTCGAGGGATCATCTCAAGGAAGCATTGGATCAATTTCAAGCAACCATGGAGTGTGTTGTGCAACAAGTGGAAAGAGTGGAAAACATAGAACCACCACAATTCTACCAAGAAGAATCACCTTCCTACTATGAACCCTCCCCCCAATTTGATGAACCCTTCCACCTACCCCAATCTCTAATGGATGAGACTCTTGGTGTTCTTGTTCAAGGGCAAGAAGAGATGAAAAGGGACGTACAAAATTTCATGGCCGCCTTAGATGCGGTAACAAATCAATTAGCCTCCCAATGCTTGAACACTCAAGGAACTCCCATGGCTACATGTGGAGAATCGAATGAAGGACATAGCATGAAGGAGAGATCGGAAACTCCGGTGGGAAATGACGGAAGTTGCTTTGTATTGGAACAATTGGAGGAAGCTTTAATTGTTGAAGACAAGGAAGAAGTGGTAGAAGACTTAGGAGATGCGGAGCCTCCATGGGAACAAAACCCCTCCAAGATGATTGAAATTGATGCTAGGGAGGAAAGTGCACACCTTCCAAGGCATATCCCATATGAAGAATTGGATGGGATAGAGAAAGAATTGAGTTTCCTTGGTGATGAAGATCAAGCATCAAGTCTTAGTGGTGAAGAATCCTTTAAGCATGAAGAACCTTCTCCGGTTGGATTTAAAAGCGTTGAGGAGGTAAATCTTTCTCACCCTCCCTATTATGATTTGAGTAAAGGAAAAGGTTTAGATAAAATTGTTGAACAAAGGATTGAGATTAAGAGATCTTGTGAAGAGGTGGAAGTCCCTAGAAATAGAAGAACGAGGGTTGGTTATGCTTTGTCAAGATCTTTGGAAGCATCTTTGCCTAGGTTGTCATCTACTCCTTCACTTGAGTGGGTAAAATTCATTTCTATTAGTTTTATTGGCCCACTTGAGTATGGCTTGCTTGAAACGGATGGTCAACTTAGGATGCTTTGTGGGATGAAGCGTAAGCGAAAGATGTTTCGTGGTTGGCGTTGCAAATCAAGGCTCATTTTGGTTGATACTTCAAGAGTTGAATACAAAGGTGGGAATAGTGCTCAAATAGATGGGTCTAGGAGGATTGTTGGGCATTTCATAGAGAATTCATCTTGTTCACCACCCGGATGGATTAATAATGATGATCATCTTCAAGACGGGTGTGAAAATAAAGTGTGGGATCCCGGATTACAAGAAGAGGATCAACTTTGGGAGCCCCAAGCTTGTGAAGAACTCCATCAAGACTTGGCTCAATCCATGAAGAATCTTGGGGCACAATGGAGAACCAAGCATTGGTGGGAGTTCCAAGATGAATACAAGCACAAGCCACCTTGATGAGGAGCTCCCCATAAGTCCAACTTAAGGACAATAAACAAAAGTACTAGGTGGGAGACAACCCACCATGGTAAAATCCTTTCATTTTCTCTTTTGTATATATTGGTAGAATTAGTTTAATTTCATGTTTTGTTTAGTTAGTTGAGTATGTTTGGTAGTTTAAGTATGTTAAATAAGGTTTTATGGTGTTTTGGTAGCTGTTTGGAGGTTTGGAATGCTTGGATTGGTGCAAAAACATAGAAAATTTTTTTTGAAAAACAGAGCACCACCCACGCGTACGCGTACATGGCGCGTACGCGCACTTCCAGCATTTTCGACCATCCACGTGCGCGCGCCATGCGTGCGTACGCACGGATTGAGAAGTTCCAACCTCCATACATTTTCCAGAGAGTTGTGCCTGCGCCGCGCCAACGTTGTGCCTCTGGCACAAACCCCACTTGCGCACACGTGCACACGACGCGTACGCGCCACTGTCGAAATAAGCCAATGACGCGCGCGCGCCATGTGTGCGTACGCGCGGATTTCTTTCTCCCATCCACTTTTATTTTCTTCTCCTCTTTCCAATTCTTTCCTTCTCCTTTCTTCTTCCCTTCTCCTACCCCTCATCCAACACTTCCAAACACCATGGATAACCATTTATTTTAGTTAGTTAATTAGTTAGTTGGTTAGTTGATTAGCTAGTTTTAGTTTAGTTTTCATTTTATTTTCTCTCTTTTCATCATAAGTGTTGGAGTATTGACTTTGTTTACTATACATTGCTATATCCCTTATTACCTAAATGCTATTTTAGCATGAATATTTTTAGATAATCTTTGTTGGATTCTATGATTGAGGTTATATTTTGTTACTTGGTTTTGAGTTCTTCATGCTTACCTTTTGAAAAATACCAAGTGATGAGAATTGTCTTCGAGCTTATAACTCTTTTGAATTGCATGTTGTAGCTAGCCATCATGTGATTTGGATCCTTTTCCCTCGATTAGGCAACCTCTTGAAGGATGATGTTGTGCATTTACCTTAAGGCATTGTATTTCATGATTATATCCATCTATATGTTTGGCTTGAATGCTTTCATGCTTCTCTAATGCTTGTCTTACCTTACGAGCTTACTTAAAGCATCTCAAGCACACTAGGATAAGTGAAGTGCATGCTTCTTTTGTGACATAGCTTTTATGCTAATGTGTGTTCTAAACCGCGCAATTTAGAATTCACACACCTAATAGTTCTTAATGTCACACTAATTCACTCACCTCATTCTAGTGATTCACCTCATTCCAAAAATGTATGCTTCCTTGCTTTTATATCTTCTCATCTTATGGTGTTGTATTTTTGTTTTTCATGATAAATGCACCACAAGCAAACATGGAAGCAAGACTAAGAACACGCAGCAATCTGGAGATTCGCCGTACCCCCTGCTCATCTTTGAGTGTACCGAGGACGGTGCAAACTTTTAAGTGTGGGGAGGTCGTCCAACCGATCGGCGATTTTGGGTGACAAATTTCTAATCCCAACACTTTTGCATTTCATTTTAGGTTTTTAGGATTTTTTTACTTTCATTTTCTTATTTTTGCATATGTATACACAATAAGCTTAGTCAAAATAATGAAATTTTTCAAGGATTTCTATCTATAGGGCACCTCAATTGATTTGAGTGAAAACTTTTCATAGAACTTGCTTGAATTATATATATTATGGATCATGTTTTGAGCTAAGAACACAAGCTTGTGAGACTTGAGCCTAATAGCGTGGTTACATCTTATAACCACTTATTTTTCCTTCTTGTGTGCATGATTCTCTTTCTATGATTGTAATCTTTGATTTGTTTGACTCTTTATGTCTATTATTTTGTGTATTCATGCATTTATATGATTGAGGCCATCATTTCATTAGCTCACTTACCCAAATGGCCTTACTTTTTATCTCCCATTGTTAGCCAACTTTGAGCCTATGCTTAACCCACTTATTCTTATTTTAGCACATTACAAGCCTTAAAGCGAAAAACAATAATTGTCCCTTAATTTGGATCTTTGATTAGCTTAGGCTAGTGTGTGTGAATATCATTCAAGTGTGGGAACCTTGGGACATTGGGTGAATAAAAGGGTATTTTGTATTGTTATTGAAAATATTGGGAATTAGGTACATACTCATGTATTGATCAAATGTAAAACCTTATGCATTGATGCTCTTGTATATAGAAAGAAAAAAGAAAACAAAAGAACAAAAGAAAAAGAAAAACAATATGGAAAAGAAAAGAAAAAAATAGAAAAAGAAAGAAAAGGAAAAAAAAAGAAGAAAAATAATAAAAAGGGGACAAAATGCACCAAAGCGAAGCTCAATAAGATCAATGCATAAGTGTTGTGAAATGAAAAGGGATGCATGAGTATGTGAAAAAGTGAGTAGAATGGGTAGTTAGAGTAGAATTTAATTGTATAGGTTATTATATGGGTTAAGTGGAAAGTTTAAGCTTATCAAAGATTCAAATTCCAAGCTCACTTAACCAAATAAGCATTCTACCTTGACCCTAACCCCATTACAACCTATGAAAAGACCTCATGATATATGTATGCATGCATGAAATATTTGTTGATTGTTAGAAGAAAAAACAAATCTTATAAAGCATGATTAGGAGAGAATTGAGAGAATCAACCCTAAACACTTGAGTGAATAGAGTGCAAACACTACCGGTGAGGGTTTGATGCTCAATTACATGTTTTCACCTATGATCATAATTTTCATGCAAGTTTGTAAAAATATTTAATAACTCAATTCAATTGTGGATTAGACTTGCTAGTCCTTAGCCCTTGTGCATATATGTTTCTTGGGAATTGATTTATTTTGACCAAGCACTTGCATTCATTTAGATAGTTGCATATAGGTAGATTGCATTTAGTTAGTTTCCATTGAATAAATGCTATACCCTTACTTCATTCTTGGTTTAAGCATGAGGACATGCTTGGTTTAAGTGTGGGGAGGTTTATAAACCCCATTTGTAGGGTTTATCTTGTGCTTGATTTAGGAGATTTTATATACCCTTTTACCCACATTTATCCATTGAAATAGCATGGTTTTATAACTTCTCCTTTAATTGTGCTTAAGAGTGAAAACATGCTTTTTAGGACTTAAAATAGCTAAATCTAATTCTCCTTGATTCCATTAGATGCCTTGATATGTTTGCTAAGTGATTTAGATTTAGGAGGCGAGGATTGAACCAAGGGAATGTAGGAAAAGCATGTAGAAATGGAGAACTCATGGAGAAATAAAGGAAAAGCAAAAGCTGTCAACCCGACCTCTTCGCACTTAATCAGCCATAACTTGAGCTACAGAGATCCAAATGATGCGGTTCTAGTTGGGTTGGAAAGCTAACATCCGGGGCTTTGAAATGATATAAGATTTGCTATGGTTGAACCGTGTATGGTGACGCGTACGAGCATAGTACGCGCACGCGCCGTTGCTGCCACCTGGTTCACTTAAAGCAAAACGTGGCCAGCGAATTCTAAAGCCTTGTGGGCCCAATCCAACTCATTTCTGATGCTATTTAAGCCAAGGATTGAAGGGGGAATGGAGATACTTTTTCATACTTTAGAAGTTAGTTACCATTAGTTTAGTTTTAGCTTAGTTTAGTAGTGAGAGTTAGTTTCTAGAGAGAGAGGCTCTCACTTCTCTCTAGAATTAGGATTAGGATTAGGTTTAGTTCTTAGATTTAAGTTTTAATCTTTGCTTTCTTCCACTTCTATCTCTTAATTCTTTGTTGCTACATTCAATCTTCTTCTATTCTTTTGTTGTAATTTCCTTTATGTTGTTCTTATATTTTGTTGTAGATCTAGTATTGTTCCTTCTACATTCTTCCAATTCAACAAGAGGTAATTCACAATAAATGTGTCTTCTTTGCTTTTCTATTGTTGATCTCTTGTTTTTGTAGTTGTAGATTCCTTTAATTCTTGCATTTAATAATGTTTACTTCTATTGCACTTTATGTGTTTGTTGAAATGTCTCTTTTAGTTTTAGTGTAGATTTTGTTCCTCTTGGCCTAGGTAGAGTAATTAGTGACACTTGAGTTATCTAATTCCTTTGTTGATTGATAATTGGAGAGATTGCTAATTGGTTTGGGGTGCACTAAAGCTAATCTTTCCTTGGGAGTTGGCTAGAACTTGTGGCTCAAGTCAATTCATCCACTTGACTTTCCTTTATTTAGTAAGGGTTAACTAAGTGGTAGCAATAAACAATTCTCATCACAATTGAGAAGGATAACTAGGATAGGACTTCTAGTTCTCACACCTTACCAAGAGCCTTTTATAGTTGTTAGTTTACTTTTCTTGCCATTTATAATTCTTGTCTAAAAATCCTAAAAAAACCCCAATTATAACTCACAACCGATAACAAGACACTTCATTACAATTCCTAGGGAGAACGACCCGAGGTCCAATACTTCGGTTTATAAATTTTAGGGGTTTGTACTAGTGACAAACAACTTTTTGTATGAAAGGATTATTGCTTGGTTTAGAAACTATACTTTACAACGAGATTTTATTAGTGAATTTCTAAACCGTCAAAAAATCCGTTCATCAGTTAATGCGAATCACGAGGTTTTGGGGACGTTAGAAACTAAATTCTAGAGATTAGTTCTGTTTCGAGTATGCTCTTTATTCGTGCTTAGTGTTATCTCTTTCTCCATTAATTCTGATCTCTTTCTTGCTAATCTTGTATTATCATTCGTGCATGTCCTTGCTTGACTCTGTATCTGGTTGTTGTTTTAATCTTTTGAAACATTTATCCTCACCTTACAAACTCTATGCTCCTTGCTCTGAACTCTGATTTATTTCGGTGCAACATACCATTTCTTGTAATTTCCTTCTTGAGTATTAGTTTCAGATTCTCTTCGAGAAAAATTTCAAGTTACATCTTTTCTTACTTGACTGTATCCACAACCCTTGCTTAAATTTTGATGGGATTGTTTTTAATTCAGCCTAGACTTTCTTACATAAACTCTGAAAACTTGTTTATATAGTTTAATTTTGTTTATTTGTGATGCACCACTTATCTTTTATTGATTTATAGAAAATTTTATTTCAGAATCTATTCTTTAAATAGAAGCTGATTTTCTTCCAACTTTATTATTCTTATGGCTATTCTTACCTAATTATGTACTTAAGTATCCTTCAAGATTTTTAAAGAAAATATTTTGCTCTTAACATCAAACAAGCTTTAATTTACAAACCATGCATGATTTGTTTTGATTTAAAAATTAAATTGATATAACATATTATTTATACTAAGTTTAGTACTTTTGGAAAATGTTAGATTTATATATATTCTTTTGAAAAAGATAAACTAATTCCCTCTATTTCAAATTGAAGTTGTTCTAAATTGTTGCACTATTTTTTCTAATAATGTTCATATTGAAACTGTTCGATCCATAATTTTTTTCCTAAGCTTCGAATTAACTCCCCTTTATGCTCCATATCATTGCTTATATATGCATCCTTGTTTGTTGACAATCTCACGTATTCCTTCAAAACCTTGCGAAATACCATCTTGTGCAATTGCAAACTTGAGTATTCTTCTAATTTCACGCATAAACCTTTCGTGCCGTTTGTCTTTCTCTTCTCATGTTTTGTATTCCTTATATGCGCTAGTTCTTAGGGACGCAATTTGTGCGTACGGAAAGTGAATCTGGTCAGTATACGAAGTTATAAGGAGTTTAATTTTGAGGCAACGAGAGGAAGTGATCATGCTTTGTTAAAAGTTGTGAACGAATATTGTGCCTATTTGATTTTGTATTTTAAAATTTTTCTTGTGTTAAGTTATTTTATTAACTCTTGCATTACCTAGTATATTTTCTTCTATGTTTATGTGATATGATTTTCTTAGAACCTTTAAAATATTCAAAAGGATATGTGCATATAAATCTTTTCTTCATCTTATATCAATTTTCGAGGGCGAAAATTTTTGTAAGTTGGATAGAATGTAACATCCCGCATTTTTGAAAATCTAAATATAAATAAATTGTGATTTTATCTTTTTAAGTTTAAATTTTGTAATTTTAGAAATTATTTTATTAGAAATAATTAAGTAGATTCGGAGATAAATTCATTTTGAACCAATTAATATTCTTAGGTAATTTTATTATTTTAGAATATTTTGTATAATTTTAGTAATTGAAAATAAGAAAGAATTGTACAATTTAATTTAAGTAACTTTTATTCTTAAAAGGTTACGATTTATTTTATTAATTTGATATCTTATTTTATAAATCAAATAAGAATAATTAAATTAGTTTTATTAAGATTTGGAGTTAAGTTAATTAATATTTTTGTGTAATTTTTATAACTGGTTATTTTATATAATTAAATTTAAGAAATTTCTATTATGAATAAATATGATTTATTCTATTAATTTGAGCCCTTAAAGATTAATTTATTAGAAATGATTAAATTGATTTTGATAAATACTTTAATTTTAAGTCAATTAGTATTTACGCACAATTTTGATTATAACTAGTTATTTTATATATAAATTGAAATTAAAGTTATGATAGAAAAATAATAAAAGGTCATATAATTTAATATAGGTAATTGATATTTCGAGTTTAACTGTATTTTATAGAATGTGATTAGTATGCTTATTTTATAATTTAAATTAAAAATAATTGTTTGAGCTCATTGATATGCTGATAAATAAAATCTTATGCATTTTGAAAGTAATTTTTTATGAAGTAATTTTTATGGTATTATATTTGAATCTTAAATTATTATTCTTTCTCAAATATTTTGTAAAGGTTGTTATATTACTCATATACATTATACCTTAACCTTAAATTCCTAATTAAAAACCTAATTTGATCCTAAAGTCACAAAACACACGCACAAACAGAATGAGAAAGAAAGGAAACAGGGGAGCTCGAGGGGGAAAATAGAAAGGGAGAAGAAAGGAAGTTGAAAGAGGGAAGATGGGGGAAAATGGAGAACAGGAAGGGAGACAGAGGACGAGGGAGAAGGAGAGAGGGGGAGGACGAACAACGCTATGGAGCTTGGCGCCGCTACCGAGCTGCTGTCGCAGAGAAGAAAGAGAGAGGCGAACGTGACCCACGGAGGAGAGGAAGGAGCTACCGTCGAGCCACGCCCCGTTTCCTTGTTCGTGTATTGCCGTTGCCGTTCGCTGAGGGTGAGACGCGAAGAGAAGATGCTGACCTGCACCATCGTGCCTCGCTATCTTCGTCGAGCCTTCATCATTGTCGCTCCCTATTCCCGTTGCCATCAGGGTTTGCTGCCGCTGCCATTGAGAGTGACGCAGCAGAGGAGGAGTCGTTCCTCTTCCACTGCCGTCGCCGGAGACCTTGGTTGCTACTGTTCATATGGGTGAGTTCGTTATTCCCTAGTTACCAGAGTCACTGTCTATGAATCTTTTGTTGCTTTAGAATGACCTTGTCCCCATCTTTAATGTTCCTGAGTACACTATAGTTGTTGGAATCGTTACAGCTGGAATTTGTCACCGGGGGAGAGAAGCGGCTGCACCATCCTCTTCATTTTGACATTGAACCTCTATTCCTAACCATGTAACGCTCTTGCTCTTGTTCTATTTGGTATTTTGTTTCTCTATTATGTTCTTATTTTAATTATGATAGCCAATATCTCTGTTTTAGTATTATGGTGTTATGCTGAAATTGCCGAAATTGTCGTTGCTGCGAGCGTAACCAGAATTGATGCTGCTGCCGCCGTCCCGGTTGCGTTGAAATCGCCGCTGCAGTTGCCAGTTTAGACTAAGCAGGGATTGTTGCGTTAAACTATGCGAGTGCGACATCGAGGTAGGGGTTTTAAAATGATTTTAATTTAGGAATGCCTACAAGGTTTATTGAATAACTGCAAATAGATTTAATATCTGTGAGTAATTGATTGACGATGTGAATATTGAATTGTGGCTGAAATTGTGATTGGAATGGTTGAGATTGTTATTTGGAATTGTTGATTAGTGATATTGATTGATTATATGGATTGGGATTTGTTTGATGACTAATTGTTGAGAATTTCTGAATTTTAATGGGTTATGTTGGATTTGTTACCATTGAGCTGTTATTTGGTATATTGTAATGTTAGTGAACTTGGTTGGTGGTTGATTTGGAGTTAGTTTTGAGGGGTATTGAAGGGTTGGATTTTGAATACAAAATGGTTTGCTGAAAATTAGGTTCTCTTGAAATTAAACGGCAACTTTGAAAGTGAATCAGTGGCTCTATAGTGACTAAAATGATGAGAATTTAAATGTTAAGTAAATTATATTAAGTGTGATTATTGAGATTTAATTTTGAAGGTTTCATATTAACTGGAACATTAGTTATGATTTTTCAAAGTTAAGTCGTGAATCTGATTTTCTGCACTACTTTAAATGAAATCAGAAACTTTGAAAATCTATAACTAATTCTATGATGATCGGATTTGTGAGGGACTAAGTCTGGATTAAGCCTGGGAATATAGGGAGTTGGACTGGTGAATTTGAGACTTTTTCATTAAGTTTATGATTTATGGTAAATTTTTGAATTGGGGATGTCGAATCTGGTTTTCTGGGAAACGTTTAACACAGCAGCAACTTGTTTCTTCTATTGGATTTTCTCCAGTTTTAATTTTGGAATGGAACCAATTTTAAATGAAACTTTGGTCCTAATAATTTAATTTCATAAAAATTTAGAATTGTTAGAGTTGTGGTTTTAAAGATTTGGGTTTTCAAAGAAAGATGTATTATGCAGTAAAAGTCAGGTTTTGTTTTCTAAGTCAGTAACTTTGAGGCTTTATAATTTTTAATTCTGGAATGATATTGAGATGCAACCAATTGCAGGTGAAAGTTGAGTATGTTTAGTATATATGATTTAAATTTCAGGATTCTCCATGTTTTAATAAGTGAATTATGGGACTTGGAAGAGGTTGTGTTCAATGATTTGTAAAACAGAATTCTGCAGAAAATTACCAAACGTCCAAGATACGTAACTCCTTCATTAAAAATGGTATGACCCTGGAACCAATTGAGAAAGAAATTTAGATGAGTTATGTGTAACCACATTAATTTTGAAGGTATTTGGATTTAATTTGGATTTTATATGAAATTTCAAATGTTGTATGCTGCTGCTGTCTTCTGGTTTTAAAACACTGCAGAACAGTCACGGTTTGGCTTATATTCCTGAAGCTAGAGTCAGCAAAAAATTATGATTTTTGGTTTGATAGAAATACTAATCCGAGACGGTCGCATGGATATAAAGTTCGCGTGATTCCAAATTCATTTGATATTTTAAAAATAAAATGGAAATCAGGCTGCCAGGTTGTGTTGACAATTATTTTGGATATGGAATTTAAGAAATAGATTTTCTATACTATTATCAAATGTTTTTGAGAATATATATTGTTGTTGCAACTGCTGAAAGAGACTGATGAAATGTTGAGAAAGAAGGAACCCGTAAGGGTGGCTAAGTCCTATTTTTAAAGAAGATTATGTCCAAATTTTTATAAAAGTAAAAGGACTTAATCAAAATGAATACTTGAGACTTGTTTAACGATAATAACTTTGCTGATTCTTTTGAGAAAATATATTTGGTTTATAAAGTTGCTAACAAGGACATGGGTTTTGTCCCGCTTGCATATTTACAATTACAAAAGAGTATAGAGATAAAGAGAAAAAGAGTAATATAGATACAGATGAAAGAGTATTCAGAGAAAAGTAAAGAGATACAGAGAATAGAGCAATTAGAGTAGAGTAAAAAGATGCAGAGAAAAGAGAAACCAGAACAGAGTAAAGAGATATTTGTATATTTATATATATATTAGTTGCTTGATGCAACCCAGAGCTATATTTAATATATATTAGTTGCTTAATGCAACCCAGAGCCTCTGTAGGGAAACTAAGTTACCTACAGCCATTTTCCGCTTCCCCAGAGGAGAGCAGAGTATATATATATTTTCCTGCAGTAAGCAGAGGCTGTCTCAAATGAGCGGCTATTATCATATGCGCATTTATTTAGGAACGGAAAATCATATTCGGGAAATCGGGATTACTCGTGACCGGATAAATGTCGGGATTGCGGGCAGCCAACCGACACATGAGCTCATGGCTTGTACTAGGACTAGACATTCATCATATGCATCTATGTGACATTGTTTAGGTGTGTATATTATAATTGGTTTGCCTATGTGAATAATTCTGTTTAACTGCTAATTGCTATACTTGATGTAATTGCTCTTGATTGTGCTTGAATCTCTTTACTTGTGTTTGTATCTGATTGGCTGGGTTGTAGTGAATTGGGTGTTGATTGAATTGCTTGAGCCTAAGGCCATAATTGGTTTGTGTTTGAGGTTTAGTAAAGTATGAAAGATTAAGCTGGTTCATCATAGACTTAATGAACCTATGCTTGGAACAAATTAGTCATTCATACAGTCTAGGAAAACTTTTAAGACGTATATAAAGTAAAATATGGGTTTAGGATTTTGGATAATTAATTGATGCTTCTAAAGAAGGTTTTAGATTTTTGAAAGTTGAGCCATTGGTTTTCAAAAGAAGTTTATATAAGGCGAGCGATGAATACTACGAATGAAAGTAGTTTTCTTTTCAATGTCTCTAAATGAAATTAACTATTTGCGCTTTATTCTTTACTTTCACAGCATTCTCGACCTCTACTGATAACATGTGGTTTGGTCCTCACCCCCAAATTTTCCACCCTTCCAGCGACAGGTTTGAAGACGCAATTTGAAGCTGCGAGCGATCAATAGGCTTTCTTTATGGTTTTAATTACTTTCATAGAGTCCCCTCGCTATTGTCCTTTGAGATTTTATTTTACATAGAGGGGTAGGTTTAGTATATTGTATTTGAGATTTATTTGGTCTCTTTTGTATAAGAATTATTATCAATAATATTTATGTGATTATTATTATTTGTGAATGTTTGAATTATGACTTTAATGAATAAAAAAAACAAAATTTTCTGGAATTTTCTTAAAACTGAAATGCGAACTCGATACAAAGGCTCGATAATTAAGTAGTTAATACTAGAGAAGGTTACGTAATGTTCTTTCTAGTGGAAATACCCTGACTTAAGCAAGGTATTTTGCTGGACGGGACGTTACACTTTGGGTTAACGAATGCACCTGCTGTTTTCATGGATTACATGAACAGAGTGTTTCGTCCCTTTTTGGACAAATTCGTGGTGGTTTTCATAGATGATATCTTAGTTTATTCTAAAACGGTGAAAGATCATGAGGAGCACTTGAGGATTGTGTTACAAATCTTGAAGGAGCAGAAGTTGTACGCTAAGTTGTCAAAGTTCGAGTTCTGGAAGGAGGAAGTAAAGTTCTTAGGCCACGTGATGAGTAAAGGAGGAATAGTTGTAGATCCTTCTAAGGTAGAAGCGGTGATGGAATGGGAAAGACCAACGACTGTGACAGAAGTTAGGAGCTTCTTGGGCTTAGCAAGGCATTACCGAAGATTTATTGAAAGATTTTTCCGGATTGCGCTGCCAATGACAAAATTAACATGCAAAGAGGTGCCATTTGTGTGGACATCGGAGTGTGAAGAGAGTTTTCAAACGTTAAAGCAGAGATTAACTTCAGCACCTGTTTTGATCTTGCCAGAACCGCATGAACCATTTGAAATATACTGTGACGCTTCCTTGCAAGGTTTGGGTTGCGTGTTGATGCAACACCGGAACGTGGTGGCCTACTTATCACGTCAGCTGAGACCGCATGAGGTGAATTACCCCACTCATGACTTGGAATTAGCGGCGATTGTGTTTGCATTAAAGATTTGGAGGAACCACTTGTATGGAGTAAGGTTTAGCATCTTTTCTGATCATAAAAGTCTCAAGTATATCTTTGATAAGAAGGAGCTTAATATGCGCCAGAGAAGGTGGATGGAGTTGCTTAAAGATTATGATTTCGAGTTGAGTTATCACCCTAAAAAGGCAAACGTAGTAGCAGACGCTCTGAGTCAGAAATCTTTAACAATTGCATGGATGAGGATTAAGGAAGAGGAGCTAGTAGATAAGTTAGTGGATCTTAAGCTGGATATTGGTGAAGTTGCTGGGGGAGCTTGTTTGAACCACCTACAAATCTCAAGCACGTTTAAATCAGAAATACAAAGGGCTCAGCAAGATGAGCAGAAGCTTCAACAATTGTTTCAGCCAGTTGGTGATAAAAGGTGCGAATTCACTAAGGATGATGAAGGGTTATGGAGGTACAAGGGAAGGATTTGCATACCGGATGTAGGGAGTTTAAGACAAGATTTATTGTTAGGAAGCACTAAGATGTATTATGACTTAAAGAAGATGTTTTGGTGGTCGAGGATGAAAGGTGATGTAGCAACCGTAGTATCCAAGTGTTTGACTTGTCAGAAAGTGAAGATAGAGCATCAGAAACCATTAGGAATGCTACAACTACTTGAAATTCCTCAGTGGAAGTGGGAAAGAATTATGATAGATTTTGTGACCGGTTTACTGAGGACTAGGTCGGGATTTGATGCGATTTGGGTGGTCGTGTACTGCTTAACCAAATCTGCTCATTTTTTGTCTATCCGAGTAAATTGTTCTATGGATGAGTTGGAGAGATTGTACATCAAGGAGATAGTAAGGTTGCATAGTGTGCCGTCGAGCATAGTATCGGACCGTGATCCCCAATTCACCTTAAGGTTTTGGGGAGCTTTCCAAAGAGCTTTCGGTACAAAGATATGTCTTAGCACCACATATCATCTGCAAACTGATGGACAGTCGGAAAGGACTATTTAGACGTTAGAGGATATGCTAAGAGCGTGTGTGTTGGATCAACCCAGGAGTTGGGATCGTTACATGCCATTGGTGGATTTTGCATATAACAACAGTTTTCATGCGAGCATTGGGATGGCTCCGTATGAGGCCTTGTATGGACGGAAGTGCCAATCTCTACTTTGTTGGTATGAATCTGGTGAAGCAAGTATTTTGGATCCTGAAGTAATAGCAGAGACTACTGAGAAGATTAAGAGAATACGATAAAGGATTTTGACTGCTCAGAGTCCACAAAAGAGTTATGCAGATCAGAGAAGGAAACCGATTGAGTTTGAGGTAGGAGAAAATGTATTCCTTAGGGTTACTCCAACAACTGCGATTGGAAGAACAATCAAGACCAAGAAGTTGAACTCAAGATATATAGGACCGTTTGAAATTTTGAAGAGATTCGGGCCGGTGGCATATCAAGTCGCTTTGCCACCTCAACTGTCTAACTTGGATGACGTATTCCACGTGTCACAACTCCGTAAGTACACGCCGGATGCGGCTCATGTGTTGGAGCCTGAATCAGTCGAGTTGGAAGAGAACTTGACTTTCCAAGTAACGCCAGTAAGGATCAATGACACTAATCTAAAGAAGCTGCGAGGAAAGGACATTCCATTAGTTAAAGTTGCTTGGGAGCGAGCAGGAGTAGAAGAGCACACTTGGGAATTGGAGTCTGAGATGCGAAAGGATTAATCCGAGCTTTTCTCAGGTAATTCAAATTTTAAAGGTAAAATATCTTATTTGGTGGGGAGAATGTAAGAACTGCAACTAATCAACTGGTTAATTAAGTGATTAATTGCCCAAATTAGATCCAAAAAGTTAGAGTGAGAATTTGAGGATTTAAAGTTGATTTTCAAACTCAGTAGGCTTTTCTGAGTCAGAAAATCTGCTTTCTGCGAAAAACCATAAAAAACTACGGATCGGCAGTTGAATCGGTTGAACCGATTCAAGTCTGCCCGGTACCGCATGAGAACAAGTGAAAACCGGCAAAAACCTTAGAAAAATGTTAGAAATGGAAAACCGGGCGTTAAGTTTAAAGGTTTAGCCCGAAGTTGGGCCAAACGGGCTAAAAATGCTAACGGGTTGGACCGGGCCCAAGTTGGGCCCATGCCCAACATATAAAAGGGTTCATTAAGTGAACCCAATCAGCACCAACACTAAAACACACTCACCAACATGCTGAAAAGAAGTAGAAGGAGAGAAAACACCATTGACACTATTCACCCCTCTTCTTCCAAAGCTCATATCTTGAGCTAGAGAGCTCCGATCGCTGCACTGTTTGTGGCTACGCGTTCCTTGTGAAGAGCTCTACAAAACCCATCCAAGAAACCCTCAAGGTTTTCTCTAATCCTTGCTTAGCCTTGGATTCTTTTTAGTAAATGTGTGGGAGAAGTTTGATTATTGTGGCTTTGGGAGCTCTTGGAACTTATTTGTGCTTAGTGGAGTGGACGTGAAAGCTTGGAAATTGGTTGAAAGCTATTTGGTGATCAATTTGGGTTTTGGTGCATAAGGAAAATCGGCCAAGGTATGGTTTCGGTTTCCTCTATGTAGTATATAATATTCATGGACACTTAGGCTAGTGACCTATAGGATAGGGTTAGAAATTTATATGTTGTTGATGATTATTTGGGTTGATAATGTATGATGAATTGATGTTGTTGTTGTGATTGAATGATGAAGTTGAGATATGATGGATTGGATGAATGAACATTGTTGATTATTAATACGAATCATAGTTGAGTTGATGAGAAAAATTGATAGTGATATAGTGTTAATTGGTGAATATGTGATATATGTGATATTGAGGTTGAGAATAATATGTGAAGGAAAATATGGAAAGAATGGTGCAAAATGTCATGAAGTGTAGGTGTTGATGAGAAATGGAGTTTTGGAATGGTTCTATTTGGTATTGGTTGGGTTGAGTTGTGAAAATAAGTAACTTGGAAAATTGTGAACTTTTGGTAAAATAGAGTTTTTGGTGAACTTTGCTCGACCATAACTTTTGTCTCAATTTTTGAAATTGGTTAAAATTTGTTTAAAATTAAAGATCTTTGAAATCTCTTTAAATTGATATAAAATTTGTGAAAATTGGAATTTTGTAGAGGAAGTTATGATCCTTCAAAGTTGGTGTTAAAAATCTTAAATTCTACAAAGTTGCACGATTTCAAGATTTGCTGATATGTCCGGGTGCACACACTCATGCGGACGCACACGCTGCAAAAATTTTGACATGTGCGGACGCACACATCTGTGCGCACGCACAGGCAGGAAAGTGCGTTCTGGTCGCGGCGTTAGCACAGCTTGTGCGCGCACATATCCAAGGAAAAATTTCAACCTGTGCAGACATACAGGCTTGTGCGGACGCACAAGTTGGGGAGGCTGGTCTGTTGGGGGCGCTGGCACAGGTCGTGCGAGCGCACAGATCCTTGTAAAAATTGACATCTGTGTGTACGCACACCCCTGTGCATACGCACGCGTTTAAAAACTCCTAGAAGTGTGCGCACGCACAGACCCTTGTGCAGCCGCACACGTCCTGTTTCTCAAAATTTTAATTTGTTTTCAACTATTCTACCTTCCCAACATTGTTGTAAGCTTCTAAAATACCATTTTAAGACTTTTGGGCCTAGTTTCGAGTATTAAACTTAAGGGTTCTAGTACTTGGTTTAGTGATAAATTAGAAAACGGAGGCCTAGGTTTCTGGCGTGCTGAGAATGATCTGACGTTGGGAGGATGATAAGTGATATATGAGATAAGGAATGATGAACTTTCATATTGGAAACTGAGTTATGAATGGAAAGTGGTTAAGATGAGTCGAGGACTCAGATTGAGACGATGGATCTCTGTATACTGAAAATATTTTCTGAAAACCACTGAAATATTGTTTTTACTGAGAATATGAGACGCTATGCGCCCGGTAGGGACGACGGTTGGATCCCGCCTATCGAGGTAGCGGCGGCGGCATAAGGGCGGTGGTTCGTCCCGCTTGCGTTAAGATGTGAGGTCTGTGGCAAGAGTATCCCGCTCGCATCCCTTCGGACCTATAGGCGAGCAGGCACCGGTACCTGGACAGTGATCCGGGCACTATATCTCGGGGGTTCCCATATGAGAAATCCGAAGGGCGACGTCTCCATGGAGATGTGTCGGGTTGGCAGTTGAACCAACAATGTGATATCACAGCCAATAGGGCAGGCATTCATCATATGCATTTTCTATCTGTTTGTATTCCTTGTTTACTTGTAATGGCTTGCCTAATTGGATAACATGCTTACTTGCTATCTGAATTATTTGCCTTATATGCTTCTACTTGTGTTTTACTTGCATTGTATATTACCTATGTTTTCTACTGGGATTGAGGAGGTTCGGAAGGCGGTGGCGATGGGATCGCATGGAGGATAGGTTAGTGAAGGCTGTGAGACAGCGGTGTTTGGTTAGGATAGAAATCCCTTAAGATAGATCACCCGGTTTACTTATGATAAAGTTTATATTATGATTACTTGTTTTAGAATGCTTTAAGCTTGAATCTTGTGATGGATATGGAGCTTAGGATTGCCTTTGGCATCCTGGGGTCTTATATCCTACATCACTGGGCACTGTTACCATATTGAGAACCTCCGATTCTCATACCATATCTTTGTTGTGTTTTTCAGATGCAGGTCGCAACCCACCTCGGTGAGTTGCTTTGGATGGTGACAGAAGCGGAGGATCCTGGGCCGTTTTGGAGTCTTTTTGGTTTATCTGTTTAGACATCTCCCTTTTGTATTTTGTTTATCCTAGAGGCTTGTATTTGAGAGAAAAACTTGTATAAGCTGTTTTTAAACTGTCAGGTTTCTATATGGTCTGTATATGACTAGCCGGCTTAAACTCCGCGAGTCGAGGCTAGTTTCCTATGATATTATATACTTATCTCTTGATATATCTTATTTGTTTCTTGTGCCACAAGCTAGTAGCTTTGTTAGTACGTTTTGCGCTTTTGAATTCCTATTTTTAAGCTATATCCTTCATCGGGCTTCTAGATTATATTATTCTTTCTATATATCATACGTATGAGCTTTAGAACTATCGTAATCTCTGGTTAACCTTTGCTTTACGACGCGAGGTAAGGCTTAGGCTAATTAGGGTGTTACAGCCGTGTTCATTCTGTAGTAGAGGAGATCAATGACCACGGGCAATGGCTTTGATCACTTACAGCCTGCCATAGAAGAAGATCATTCACAAGCAAGGAAGACAGTAGTACCAGAGTTACTTCAGAAAGACAAAGCAACTCCGACTCTCAACTTTATTCCTATCCCTGAAAACACTTGTTTTACAAATACAAATTATGAATAGTTTCCTCTAATCCAAAAACCTTCTGATTCTGCCTGACTAAGACCTGCAAGACAACCATTGCTTGCTTCAAGCCACAATCCTCGTGGGATCGACCCTGACTCGCTCAGGTTTTACTTGGACGACCCAGTGCGCTTGTTGGTACTACTGCTGTGCGAAATAGTGTGGGTTTTGCGTACACGCGCACCAAGTTTTTGGCGCTGTTGCCGGGAATTGTTGAGTTTGGACAAACTGCTGTATTGTTTTGCTCCTTAGATCAGGTAAGTTTGTTTTACATTATTTTAGTTGAGTCTTTAATTCTTGTTTTCTTCTTCTTCAATTTTTTCAAAAAAAAATTCTTAAAACTTTTTTTTAAATATTTTTCTTTTCTTTGTTCAATTCTTATTCTTGGTTTGAATCCTGCATGTTCATGCTTTTCAATTACAAAAATTTTAAAACCCTTTCAAAAACCTTTTTTTCATATCTCTGGCATCCTCTGAATTATTTTCTTTGAGTCATAGTGTTAATGTTCTTATTGAGTCTTGCATTCTCTTTGAGTCCTATTTTTTTAAAAAAGATTTCAAAAATAATTTTTCTTTGGTTTAATCTTGTGTCAAATTTTTAAGTTTGGTGTCCCTTGGTCTTTTCCTCCAAATTTTCGAAAAAACAAGGGTGTTAGATCTAAAAATTTTAAGTCTTTGTCTTTTTTGTGTTTGTCTATTTTATCATAAAATTCAAAAATAAAAAAATCTTTTGTAACTAATTTCTAAAATAATTTTCGAAATTTCTCAAAAAAATTCAGATTTTGATTTTAAAATTTTATCTTATCTTATCTTAGTTGTCAAGTTTCCAAAAATCAAAATTTTTCAAAAGTAAAAATCATATCTTTTTTAAAAAAGTCTTATCTTTTTCCAAATCATATCATATCTTTTTCAAAATTCAAAAATCTCATCTTATCTTTTTCAAATTTCAAATTTAAAAAAAAAATTAAATCTTTTTAAAAATCAATTTTCTAATCTTATCTTTTTGTTTCTTATCTTATCTTTTCTAACTTCTAATTTTTAAATCATATCTTTTTCAAAATCAAATTTCAAAATCTTATTTTTTTCTAATTTCAAATTTTGATTTCAAAATCTTTTTCTTATCTTATCTTTTATTTTTATTTTTATTTTTTATCTTTTCTTAATTAATATCTTATCTTCTCTCTCATATTTTTCAAAAACCACCTAACTAACTCTTCCCTCCTTAATTTTTGAAAATAATATCTTCTTCTCTCTCTTCTTTTTCAAAATTACCTAACTAACTCTTATCTCTCTCAAATTTTCGAAAACTATATCCCTTTTTCTCTCTCTTATTTTTCAAATCCTCCTAACTAACTTCTCTCTTCTTAATTTTCAAAAAAAAATCTCTCTTCTTCTCTCTCATCTTTTTCAAAACTACCTAACTAACTCTCTTCTTTCTTAAATTTTCGAAAATTTCTCTCTCTTCTCTCTTTTCTATTTTCAAAAATTCACAAACCAATTTTAAAATATTTTTAAATTATTAACCATATTTTCGAAAATTAATTAATTAAATTAATAAAATAAAAACAAAAAATTATTTTAATTCTTATCTACTTTTTCTATTTATACTGCTCTTCTTCTCACATCTCTATTACTCAAAACTCTCCTATCCCTATCTCTTCTTCCATCTTCACTTCTTTATCTTCTTTCCTTTCTTCTTCACATCTAACTGGAAGCTCTTTGATCCAAGTAGAACAAAAAGCTTTCTTCTTTTCTCTTATATTTTATTCTATCTTCTCCTTTCAAGGTAATCTTCTTTTACTTCTTATTTTTATTTTTATTTTCTATCTTCTTCTTCTTTCTCTATTTCTGACTTTAAGGAGGAGCTTCTTGTCTATTGAAAGTCTCTTTCTTTTCTTTCTTTTTTCTTTCCTTCTTGTTTATGACTAGGAACAGAGATAAAGAATCCCTCTTGACTCCTGATCCTGAACCTGAAAAGACTCTAAGGAGGCGTTTACAACTAGCTAAAGTAAAACACTCCGAAAGAGACCTCTCAGAAAGTTTTGAACAAGAAACAGAGGAGATGGCCGAACTACAAGAGGAGCCTAGAAAGGTCCTTGGTAACTTCACCATGCTTACCTCTGACGTTTATGGCAGAAGCATTGCTGTGCCTACTATTGGAGCTAACAATTTTGAGCTTAAGCCTCAGTTAGTCTCTCTTCTGTAGCAGAACTGCAAATTCCATGGACTTCCACTAAAAGATCCACATCAGTTCTTAGTAGAATTCTTACAGATCTGTGATATTGTAAAAACTAATGGAGTTGATCCTGAAGTCTATAAGCTGATGATTCTTCCTTTTGCTTTAAGAGACAGAGCTAAGTTTTGGTTGGATGCTCAACCAAGAGAAAGTCTTGAATCTTGGGAAAAGCTTGTTAATGCTTTTCTGGCTAAGTTCTTTCCTCCTCAAAGGATGAGCAAGATTAGAGTGAAAGTTCAAACCTTCAGACAAAGAGAAGGTGAATCCCTCTATGAAGCTTGGGAAAGATACAAGCAACTGATCAGGAGATGTCCTCCTGATATGCTCTCATAATAGTCCCTCACAGGCGTGTTCTATGATGGTTTGTCTGAGATATCCAAGATTTCCTTGGACAGCTCTATAGGTGGATCTCTCCACTTAAAGAAAACGCCTACAGAAGCTAGAGAACTGATTGAGATGGTTGCAAACAACCAATTCATGTACACCTCTGAGAGGAATCATGTAAACCATGGAATCTCTCAAAAGAAAGGAGTTCATGAAGTTGACACTCTGAATGCCATCCTGGCTCAGAATAAGATCCTGACCCAACAGGTCAACATGATTTCTCAACATCTCACTGGGATGCAAATTACAGCTGGCAGTAATCAGGAAGCTTCTCTTGAAGAAGAAGCTTATGATCCTGATCAACCTACCATGGAGGAGGTGAATTACATGGGAGAATCCTATGGAAACACTTACAACCCTTCATGGAGGAATCATCCTAACCTCTAATGGAAGCATCAATAGAAACCTCAGCAAGGTTTCAATCAAGGTGGTAGAAATGAGAATAGGTTCAACAACAGGCCACCATTCCCATCTTCTCAAGGGAACACGGAGACCTTTAAGCAGAGCCTTTCTGACTTAGCCACTCTAGTCTCCAGCCTCACTAAGACCACCCATAGTTTCATTAATGAAACAAGGTCCTCCATCAGAAACTTGGAGATACAAGTTGGTCAACTGAGCAAGAGGATCCCTGAGATCCCTCTTGACACTCTTCCCAGTAATATTGAGGTTAATCCTAGAGAAGAGTGCAAGGCCATAACCATGGAGGTTGAGGCCGAATTGGAGGAGATTGGAAAGGCATTGAACGCCAGTGAAAAAGCCTTCACTGGGCATTCAACGCCCACCAGCCCAGCGAAGCTGGCGTTGAACGCCAGTAAGGACATCCCTGCTGGGCGTTCAACGCCCAGAATGCTAGAGGGACTAGCGTTTAACACCAGTCAGGGTGGTCAGTAAGGGTGTTCAACGCCCAATAAGCTGACAGAGCTGGCGTTGAACGCCAACCAAAGCACACCCTTTGAGTGACTGAATCCCTCTCAAGGACCCTCTAGCCCAGAACCAAAGGAAACCATAAAGACAATTGAGGTTCCTGTGAATGCACTTCTGCAGTGCATAAGTTCTGATGACTACTCATCCTCAAGTGAGAATGAAGACACTAGGGAAGAGCAAGTTGCTCGTTTCTTAGGAGCTCTAATAAGATTGAATGCCAAGCTATTCGGTACACAGCCTTTGGAGAAAGAACCTCGACTGCTCACCAAAGAACTCCATGCTTTGGTTCAACAAGAGCTACCTCAGAAGCTTTCAGACCCTGGATGCTTTCTGATTCCTTGCACCATAGGCACTATGACCTTTGAAAAGGCTCTGTGTGACCTAGGGTCAAGTATTAACCTCATGCCACTCTCAGTAATAGAGATGTTGGAAATCTTTGAGGTACAGCTGCACACATCTCTTTAGAGATGGCAGACAAGACTATGAAGTGTTTTGTCTCAAGCTTCACTTGACACAGAAACACCACAAGCCCTTAACTGGGGAACTCTTTTGAAGTTCTGATTTTTCTTTCAGCTACTCCTAGACATTGGTGCTCAAAGCCTTTGGCATACTCTGCTAATTACAATTGATCTCGACTCTAAATGTTTTGTCTCAAGGATTACTTGACACAAGAACACCACAAGCATATGACTAGGGAAACAACTCTTTGAGCTTTTAATCATGTCTGACCTCCCTAGTCATTGATGCTCAGAGCCTTGGACCTTGCTTTTATATCCCTTTTTTTTGTTGTTTCTTTTGTTTCAAGGATTAAATTTTCGTTTATTTCAGAGAAGTCATAATAGTTCTCTAAATCCCTGTTCCATGTACATCAACATTCTTTGATTCAAATTTAAATATGCACTGTTCATGTCATGCATTCAGAGTCACAGAAAATACCATCACATTTGAATAAATGAGACTAATCTAAAAATTAAACTCAATTTCTCATGCACAATATCTTTTCTTCTTTCTTTTTTATTTCAAGCTTAGTGAGCAATACATGAGGCGCCTTTCAACATTAAAGCAAATAACAGAACATTTCAAAATACAGAACTAAACTCGAACCTAGGAATCTAACTAATAAAGGATCATGCAATAAACAAAGCAAAATAGCAGAAAACCGGAACATAACATAGTAAGAGTGGGAAGGAATATAGAATAAAAAGAACTCAACCACCTCAGTTATGTTGGTGGCCATCTCATTCTTCCAGTTATGCTCTTCAGTAAAGATGATTTGCCTCCCTTTGGTCCTACAGAAAAGCTATAAGCGAAGCGACAACACCAAACTTAAAGGTTTGCTTGTCCTCAAGCAAAGAAGAACTGAAAACAAAACAAATAGTATGATGAAAGAAGAATAAAAGGATAAAATAACAAGAGAGAATTAGGATTGGGGGGTGGAAGATTTGAAATCAGGCGCTGAGGTGGTTTAATTGGGCATCACAGGTGACGCATACGCGTAGGGCACGCGTACGCGTGGATCGTGCGAATTTCAAGTGATGCGTACGCATCATGGACACGTACGCGTGGACAGCCAGTATGGGAAAATGACGCGTACGTGTCAGGGATGCGTACGCGTGATAGGGCTTGTACTCCCAGCATAGTTCCAGCCCCACACCATCATAACTCTCTGTCCATACACCCATTTACGCCGATTTGCAGGGTCACACGGACGCGTGGGGGACGTGTACGCGTGGACTGGTAAAAACGCAAGCGACGTATACGTGTGAGAGACGCGTACGCGTGGACTTGCTTGTGCACAAGACACGCCACCAGCACCACTCCTGCCTGACTCTCTGTTCAATTTTATTTTTCAAGCACACACATATGACGCGTATGCGTCAGCGACGCTTGCGCGTCGTATGCTCGTTTTTTTTTTTTTTTTTGAATTGTTCGGTTCCTGTTCTAAAATAGCTGCATGATCAAAAAAACAGTAAAACTCCATAAAAATAAAATAAGTAAGAAAACTACTACTACGAAAAATAACTAAGGATACGAAATTATCGGGTTGCCTCCCAACAAGCGCTTTTTTAATGTCACTAGCTTGATACTTGATTGTTGAATTTTCTTCCTCTTCTTCTAGTTGGTTAAAAGAAATGTCTCCAAGGGGGGAGGGGTAAAAATTAGTGCCCCCTGATATAAATTCCTCCGAACAAGCTTCCTTTTATTGTGATTAACTTGATTCACCTTGCTTGTTGGTGTAGAGGTTGGATTATTTTTTTCTGACCTTCTCTTTTTCATGGATATTTTCTTCTGTTTCTTGGCCACAATCCCCTTTTTAGTGCTTTCCTTAGTTTCCTTCACTTCTTTGATTTCAAAATTTGGGTGTTGTGTGATGGTTAGAGTGTACCCTTCGTCAAGAACTTCTTGAATTGGTGGTTCAATAAAATCACTCTCTATGCCAGTCTCAACTTCATTGGAGTGTAGATTCCCATAATTGTTTTAATCCCTTATAACCTCCTTTGTTTGTGCATCTTCCTCTTCTTCCATGTGTGAGGGTGGAAAGTTCTCTAATTCATTGGAGTATAAGCTCCTTTGATTGATTTCCTCACTTTCTTCTATAGGATCTTGCATTATATCTCTTGGGAAGGAATTTATTTGTTCCTCTTCCTGGGACTTGATAATCGACTGCACATGTTTCTCTACATTTTTGACACTCGTCTTTATATCATGTATGAATTCTTTCATGAGAAACTCAAGATCTAATGGTACTTGATATGAATAACGAGATGGTGGCTCTTGATATGAATAAGAAGGAGATGATGATTCTTGATAAGAGTAAAAAGATGATGGTTCTTGGTATGAATAGGGAGATAGTGGCTCTTGATATGGGTAGAAAGATAATGGTTCTTAATATGGAAAGAGAGGTGGTGGTTCTTGGTATGAATATGGAGATGGTAGTTCTTGATAGTTGGAACATAGAGCACTGAAGTTTCTTTGGTTTTGACTTTGCGAACCAAAATTTGGGTAGTTCCCCCATTCACAATAATATGAATCACTCCTTGGGTGAGAGTAGTGACCCGTGTGATCTCTCTCCATTATTTTTCTTAGTACAAAACACCAAAAAGAATTAAACGCACCATGTGGTAAACAGGAAAGCAAAGAAGAAAGAACAGAATTCTCCTTTTTTTCGAAAAAACTAAAGGAAAATTTAAATAAAATTAAAACTAAAACGCCTTATCTAAGCAATCAAACAACTAATAGTTGTTAATCACTATCAATCCCCGGCAATGGCGCCAAAAACTTGGTGTGGAATTTAGAGTCCAAAAACTAACCGGCAAGTGCACCGGGTCGTACCAAGTAATACCTCAGATGAGTGAGGGTCGATCCCACGAGGATTGATGGACTAAGCAACAATGGTTGATTAATTTACTTAGTTAGACAAATAGAAAAGAGTGATTTGGTATTCAAAAGCATTAAACAATAATTCATAAATTTAATAAAGCAAGCAGTAAACAAGTTGTAAAATATGTATGGAGAAACAGTTAAGGCTTCAGAGTTATCTATTTTCCGGATTGACTTCTCTTATTAATTTATTTTAATCATGTAATATTTAATTCATGGAAAACTATATGTGACTAGACCCTAATTCCTTAGATCTTTCTAGTCTCCTCTAACTTTTCTCAACCGCCAATTTCTTGGTCAATTAATTCCAATTAGGGGGTGGAGTTTAATTCTAGTTATTATGCCACAAAAATCCTAATTATCCAAATATAAGAGGATTATATGTCACGTATCCCGTTAAGTCCAGATAATTAGAATTTAGGAGAAATTGTTTTCAAGCTGTTGTTCAAGTAAAGAGCTTTTCCAAGTTATACAAGAACTCAATTAGAAAGAGGGTCATACTTCTGTTCCACCCAAATTCATAAGATAAAGAATGAAAAAAATTATTGAAATATAAATCAGTACATGAATTAAAATAGAAAAATAATAGTATCAATCCATACAATAGACAGATCTCCTAACCTTGACAGTGGAGGTTTAGTTGCTCATGGTTCAGAGGGAAAATAAGGATTGTAAATCGGGCTGAGGTGGAATGAAAAGTGAACTAATGTTGGAATCCTCCCCTAGAAGAGAAGTTTCTTTTCTCTTATATCTCTAATCCTAATTATTTTAAAATCTATTTTCTAAAACTAAAATAATATCTTTTCCTATTTAAAAATAAATTTTAAATCAGAATTAGTTATATAATCAGCGTTTTCTGCACGTGGCGCATGTCACGCGTACGCGTCGATGGTCTTCTTCGCGTATCACGCGTACGCGTCAGGTACGCGCACGCATCGCTGAGCAACTTTGCTTTTCATGCGTACACGTCAGGTACGCGCACGCGTCGCCATGGAAAGCTCCAAATCACGCACACGCGTCAGGTACGCGCATGCGTCGCTCTTCACTGTCATCTCCTTTAATTCTTGTGCTAATTCCATTTGTGCAAGATTCCTCTCCATCCTTTAAGCCATTCCTACTCTATATAGCCTTCTTCTCTTTTTCTGCGGAAGCTCCATCAAATCCAACCGAATGCTACCCAAAATAAATAGAATTGCACAAGTTAATTAATTCTTGATTAAACTTAACAAATTAAATGCAAATTCACTAGGAAAAAGATAGGAAAGATGCTCACGCATCACAACACCAAACTTGAATTGTTGCTTGTCCTCAAGCAACCAAACTAATATAGGCTTAGAATGTGAATTTGCATGAGAATGACAGTTCGATTAAGCTCGTGTCTCTTTTTATAGTGGGGTTTACAACTGCAATCTTGAATAGTTTTGGCATCTCATTCTCCTTTGAATAAGAAGGATGTCAGTGATGACAAGTCATCTTAGCCTAGTTTCACTAGCCTTTTTCTTTTGTTTTCAATTGAATTATGCACTTTCTTGAGCCATAAGCAAGCCAATTGGGTAGATTTTCATGTTTCCTTTGATTTAATCAACCATGTATGAATTCATGCTATTTCATGAGGTTTTATTCTATAATTGTCACATATTATGAAAGAATGAATATCTCATGATTTTGAGCATAGCTTTGATGTGTTTGGTTGATTAATGATAGGTGAAGAAAGCTTGGAGAAAGGTTGAAGCAAGAAGGAAGGGTTAGGAGGAAGAGAGGACAAAAAGTTTGAGCAAAAGTTTGCCTCAAACTTTAGCTCAAACTTTTTGATTAATTGAAAATGAACCAGGGAGCAAAAAGTTGGACCAAAAGTTAGCCTCAAACTTTTGTGCAAACTTTTGGGCAAAAAGCTGGAGCAAAAGTTAGCCTCAAACTTTTTGGCTAACTTTTGGACAAAAAGCTGGAGCAAAAGTTAGCCTCAAACTTTTTGGCTAACTTTTGGCATCACAAATCAACACCCTGGAGAGCAAAACGTTGGCGCCATGAGTGTGCAAGGGGAGGCCAACGTTGGAGCAAAAGTTTGACCCCTAACTTTTGCCCCAACGTTGGTATCAGCAAAAGAGAGTGGCTGATGTGAAAAGTTGGAGTAAAAGTTAGCCTCAAACTTTTACTCCAACTTTTACTCAAGCTTTCATGATTCCAACTCGGTTCAATTTGGTTCTTCTCCAAACTCCAAGAGCAATCAACCAAGGCCTCTATCAACCCAATTCCATCAAGAGCAAAGGCCCAATTGAAGGCTTGAAGACCATTTGAAGAAAGTGTATAAATAGCATAGGATTTAAGTTTTTAAAGGAGCTTCCCTTTTTAGTTTTCATAGAGCTTTCTTTTCGGGTTTGATTGGGAGCTCACTTTTACATTCTAGCATTGTTGTTTTAATTCAAGAGGATTAGGGAGGAGAATTGATCTATCTTCTTCCTTGTTCTTGCCCAGCACTCTTTAATTTTCTTGCTTCGGATCTTGGGTGGAGAATTGAAGAACTTCTGTTTCAATCTCACCTTGGGATCTTGTTTAATTCTCTGCTTAATTGAATTTCAGTTTCGGTTAATCGCTTCTTCATCTACTTTCTTTGCAATTTACAATTTCTTTGCAATTGTTCTTGTTGGATCTAGGAAGGCATTGAGATCTAGACTTGGTTATCTAGTCTCTTGGGTCCTGAGATCTAACTTCCAATTCACATCCTCTGTTTAATGCTTTTTTTTTTCAATCTCATTTACAATTCTGTTTTAAGATCCGGTTCAATTCCAGTCATCCTTTACTTCTCTGCTTGTTGCAATTTTACTTTTCCTTGATTTATTTCTGCAAATCCAATTCCCAATTCCCTTTACAATTCAAGCCATTTACATTTCTTGCACTTTAAGATTCTACAATTTACATTTCTTGCGTTCTAAGTTTCTGCCATTTAATTTCTTGTTCTTTAAGATTCAGCACATTTACCTTCTCTGCTCTTTAATTTCATGCCAATTCCCCATTCCCTTTACTTTCCATGCGATTTAAATTCTGCAATTCACAAATCTCTCAACCAAATCTTGATTCGCTTGACTAAATCAACCACTAAACTAAAATTGCTCAATCCTTCAATCCCTGTGGGATCGACCTCACTCCCGTGAGTTATTATTACTTGATGCGACCCGGTGCACTTGCCGGTTAGTTTTGGGTGTTTTGGAGAAATTCGTTTTTCCATAAAAATATCCCATCAAGTTTTTGGCGCCGTTGCCGGGGATTGATTAGATTGACAATGATTAAGTGAAGTGGAGATCTAGATCAAGCACTTTTTCTTTTCTGTCCTTTAATTTTCAATTAACCCACTAACTGTTTGAATTTTTGCTTAAGCTAACTAAAACTTCATTCTAGCAGTAGATTGAAGTGTCACTGGTTTGTGTGTTTCTTATGTTCTGCTTGTATGTCAGGTACAAGAACAACCACACCCACCTTTCATGAACAAGACGAAAGAACTCTCAGGAGGTTAAGAAGAGCTGAAAGAGGGAAAAATATTGTTAGAGAAGAGGAATCAGAAGAAGAATTCCAAGATATGGAGGAACATTCAACCAATCCACCTGGTGGAGCAGACAACAACAATAACAACCCACCCCAGAGGAGAGTTTTGGCCTCCTATACCTTTGCAAATGCTAGACATTGTGGAAGCAGCATTCTCACCCCTAATGTCAATGCAAATAACTTTGAATTGAAGCCACAACTCATTACATTGGTCCAAAACAACTGCTCGTTTGGGGGAGGACCATTGGAGGATCCAAATCAACATCTATCTACCTTCTTAAGGATTTGTGACACTGTCAAGTCCAATGGTGTGAATCCTGAGACCTACAAGCTTCTGCTGTTTCCGTTCTCATTAAGGGACAAGGCCGCACAGTGGCTTGAAACTTTTCCTCAAGGAAGCATCACTAGCTGGGATGATTTGGTGACTAAATTTCTAGCCAAATTCTATCCACCCCAAAGAGTCATCAGGCTGAAAACTGAGGTGCAAACATTCACACAATTGGATGCTGAAAATCTGTATGAAGCATGGGAGAGATACAAGGCTCTGCTGAGGAAATGTCCACCAGAAATGTTCACTGAGTGGGACAAGCTATAGAACTTCTATGAAGGACTCACTCTAAAGGCTCAAGAATCACTTGACCATTCAGTTGGAGGATCATTGCAACTGATGAAAACAGCAGAAGAAGCTCAAAATCTTATTGACATGGTGGCCAACAATCAATATTTCTTTGCTCACAAAAGAAATCGCCAACCATCACAAAGGAGAGGAGTAATGGAGCTAGAAGGAGTGGACTCAATCTTGGCTCAAAACAAGATGATGCAGCAGCAAATTCAACAACAATTTGAGCAAATGGCCAAGAGGATTGATAGCCTCCAAGTTGCAGCAGTTAACACAAGCCAACCATCATCCACATGGGGGCAAAATGAAGAAACTCAAGAAGAACAACAATAAGAGCAAGTACAGTATATGCACAATCAAGGACCAAATGAAGTGTATGGTGATACATACAATCCATCCTGGAAGAACCACCCAAACCTCAGATGGGGAGATAATCACACCCAAAACTAACAACCATGGCAGAGGAACTCAAACCAAAACAACCCAAGAAGCAACCAAAACCACAACCAGCAGCAAACTAACCAGAACCCCTACAGAAAACCTCAAAACAACTACCCCAACCCCAACCAGTACCAATCCAATAACCAACCCACCAACCAAAATGCCTACCATCCACCACCCACATCTCATAACCCACCTCAAGTATCACCTGAATCTCAAAGACTCACTAACTTGGAGACCTTGATGGATAAAATGTTGAAACACCAGGAAATGATAACCAAGAACCATGAAGCCTCCATAAAGAGCCTAGAGAGGCAGATGGGGCAAATCTCCAAGCAGATCTCTAGTGAGAGACCTTCAAGCTCTCTGCCGAGTGACATAATTCCAAATCCTAAGGAAGAATGCAAGTCAATACAATTAAGGAGTGGGAGAATATTGATGAACAATGATGACACTACAAAGAAGCAAGGAGAGAGCAGCAAAAGGCCAATAGAAGATGAGGAGCAAACAAAGGCAGATGAAACCAAGGATCAAGTTGTGATGCCAAACAAGAGCATTGAGAAACTCAAAGAAAAGGACAACCAACCACACGGTTCAAAAGAAGTAACTCAGGGACAGCAGCAAATAGGAAAGAGCATCACACCTCCACTGCCATATCCCCAGAGGTTCAACAAAGAAATTAAGGACCAACATTTTCATAAGTTCCCTGAGACTTTCAAAAAGCTGGAAATCAATATTCCCTTGGCTGAAGCACTTGAGCAAATGCCTCTGTATGCCAAGTTTTTGAAGGAGCTTATCAACAAGAAAAGAAGTTGGGATGAGAAAGAAACTATACTGCTTACTGAGGAATGCAGAGCCTTGATTCAAAAAGGACTTCCTCCTAAGCTTGAGGACCCAGGGAGCTTTTTGCTACCTTGCACCATTGGAGAATTAACCATCACTAAAGCAATGTGCGATCTAGGAGCAAGTATCAACTTAATACCATCCTCCTTGGTAAAAAAGTTGCATATAGAAGAAGTTAAACCAGTACAGATATCTCTAGAGCTAGTAGATAAGTCAACAGTATACCCCAGGGGTATGATTGAAAACCTTTTGGTCAAGGTGGACAATTTCATATACCCTGCAGATTTTGTGGTTCTGGATTCAGATGGGGATGATGGTGATTCTATTATACTGGGAAGGCCATTCTTGGCCACTGCTAGAGCTATCATAGACATAGAGCAAGGAGAACTAACTCTCAGGATGAATGATAAGAGTGTCACTCTGAAAGTATTACCAGAAGCCCAGTTTAGTAATAGGAGGAGGGACTCTATGGAAATTGACAAGGTGATTCACAACAATATCCCAAGGCAGAAGATTGTGCAGAAGGATAAAAAAGTCCAAGAGGATATTGGAGTATTAGCCACTAAAGAGAGAAATCCCCAAGGTAAGTCTACAGCCATAAAAGAAAGATCAACAAAAAAAGGGATGAAACGCAGAAACAAAACAAAAAGGGGTTGGAAGAACAGGAAGATTCCAACAGAGGGGCTTTCCAAAGGTGACAAAGTGCAATTGATATATCAACAACTGGGAGCAAGCCGACAGACTGATGACTATTACAATGTTAGCAACATACTCTCGTTGGAACATGCTGAAATTGAACACCAGAGAACAAAGAGGAGGATCACAGTCAGGGGAGACAAGTTGAGGAACTACAAGCCTCAACCACCATAAAAGAAAGCTCCAATGTCAAGCTAGTGACAATAAAAGAGCGCTTGTTGGGAGGAAACCCAACCTGAGGTAGTTTTCTTTTCATAGCTTTTTCAATAAAAATGTTGAATAATTGATATGCATTGCAAGGAGCTAAGTTTGGTGTTGCACACCAAAAATAACTTAAGGGAGAATGGAGGATTCTAAGTTCGGTGTTCCACCAAAACCTCATTCAAAAGCACATTCTAACTTCCTGCATATTGCTAGTTCCAAGCAATCAAACAGATTATTCAACCACTTAACTGCTTTTTAGTCTTAACTTCATAACCTTTAGCAAGGACACAAGATTTTGCCTAGAGTTAACCTGCTGTATCCAGAGAAGTGGCAAGAAATTAAGTTTGGTGTTCCCACACCAAATTGAATCCACAAGCCACAATCAATTCATGCATACTAACTGGTCATCTAAGAGCTTGAGAAGCAAGCAACTTTTGAGAATTATGCAGGGAATTCACCACCATTTGAAGACACTATGCATCATAACTCAAAAGGGCACAACAGAAGGAAGGACAAAGGAACTGCAAACCAATAGGTTGTATTTACACTTAACTCTTACTGTTGAAAAATGTTTTGACTTGTGTTTTGTTAAAGTGTTCATCTAATACAAGTAGAATCACTCTTAGAATAAGTAAGCTAGTCTATGTGTGTGCTTGTGTGTTTACTTTCACTGAACAAAAAGCATGCTTTGTCCCCTGCATTTTCAATTCAATAAAAGAAATGTTTGAATGTGAAGTGAGATAGTTCTCTGTTAGATAGAAGTACAATAAAAGTAAGTGGTGGTGTGTGTGTGTGATTGTATAATAGCTCACTTTAGTGAATAAGAGAACTAGGATGTCTCCCTCTAAGTAGAAAGTGGCCTACTGTCTATGAATCTCAATCAAATAAAAATCCTTGGTTAGAAAGAAAAACAAAAAGAAAGAAAAAAGGGGAGAAAAAGAAATAGCCAAAGAGTGGCAGAACAAAAGAAAAACAAAAAGAAACAAAGATGGACACCAATAGCTTGAACCTTAGAATATATGCCTGTGGTGTCTTTGTATTAGGATCTGCTTGGATTATTAAGCTCTTTGGAGTGCATCAACACTTGATGACTTGGGTTAACTAACCCGGGATCATCAGCTGAAAGTCCACTATCAAGAGCAACCTAACTACAAGGCATTTAGTAGCCCAAAGAGGTGCTGGGCATCAATGTTCTAAGAAGGAATGTGAGCCAAGTGTCTATAGTGAATAATGTGTCAAGTATAAAGAAAAGGAAATGAACTTGCTACACATGACACTCAAATAAAGCTTATGAACAAGATAATAGCCAAGGATAAAGGAATAATGAGAGGTCATAGCAGTATGTTACTTGAAGCTTGAAGGAGGCTCTCTAGGCTTAAGAGTCAATAAGAGGTGAGTGTGTACATATCCACATAAAACCCCATGAACTACCAATAACACTCTACTAGCATGAACATCCTCTTCCATTTCATTCTTTCTTCTCAATAAATCATTTCTTGCTTGGGGACAAGCAAGCTTTAAGTTTGGTGTTGTGATGACAAGTCATCTTAGCCTAGTTTCACTAGCCTTTTTCTTTTGTTTTCAATTGAATTATGCACTTTCTTGAGCCATAAGCAAGCCAATTGGGTAGATTTTCATGTTTCCTTTGATTTAATCAACCATGTATGAATTCATGCTATTTCATGAGGTTTTATGCTATAATTGTCACATATTATGAAAGAATGAATATCTCATGATTTTGAGCATAGCTTTGATGTGTTTGGTTGATTAATGATAGGTGAAGAAAGCTTGGAGAAAGGTTGAAGCAAGAAGGAATGGCTAGGAGGAAGAGAGGACAAAAAGTTTGAGCAAAAGTTTGCCTCAAAATTTAGCTCAAACTTTTGGAATAAGTGAAAATGAACCAGGGAGCAAAAAGCTGGAGCAAAAGTTAGCCTCAAACTTTTGGGCAAAGAGCTCGAGCAAAAGTTAGCCTCAAACTTTTGTGTAAACTTTTGGGCGAAAAGCTGGAGCAAAAGTTAGCCTCAAACTTTTTGGCAAACTTTTGGCATCACAAATCAACACCCTGGAGAGCAAAAGTTTGCGCCAACGTTAGCCTCAAACTTTTTGGCTAACGTTGGCGCATAAACAACACACCCTGGAGAGCAAAAGTTTGCGCCAACGTTAGCCTCTAACTTTTTGGCTAACGTTGGCGCCATGAGTGTGCAAGAGGAGGCCAACGTTGGAGCAAAAGTTTGACCCCTAACTTTTTCCCGAACGTTGGTATCAACAAAAGAGGGTGGCTGATGTGAAAAGTTGGAGTAAAAGTTTGCCTCAAACTTTTACTCAAACTTTTACTCAAGCTTTCATGATTCCAAACCCGGTTCAATTCGGTTCTTCTCCAAACTCCAAGAGCAACCAACCAAGGCCTCTATCAACCCAATTCCATCAAGAGCAAAGGCCCAATTGAAGGCTTGAAGACCATTTGAAGAAAGTATATAAATAGCATAGGATTTAAGTTTTCATGGAGCTTCCCTTTTTAGTTTTCATATAGAGCATTCTTTTCTGGTTTGATTGGGAATTCACTTTTACATTCTAGCATTGTTGTTTTAATTCAAGAGAATTGGGGAGGAGAATTGATCTCTCTTCTTCCTTGTTCTTGCCCAGCACTCTTTAATTTTCTTGCTTCGGATCTTGGGTGGAGAATTGAAGAACTTCTGTTTCAATCTCACCTTGGGATCTTGTTTAATTCTCTGCTTAATTAAATTTCAGTTTCGGTTAATTGATTCTTCATCTACTTTCTTTGCAATTTACATTTCCTTTGCAATTGTTCTTGTTGGATTTAGGAAGGCATTGAGATCTAGACTTGGTTTTCTAGTCTCTTAGGTCCTGAGATCTGGATTTCCCATTTCCCATTCTTTGTTTACTGCTTTCAAGCTCATTTACAATTCTGTTTTAAGATCCGGTTCAATTCAAGTCATCCTTTACTTCTCTGCTTGTTACAATTTTACTTTTCCTTGTTTAATTTCTGCAAATCCAATTCCCAATTCCCTTTACAATTCAAGCCATTTACATTTCTTGCACTTTAAGATTCTGCAATTTACATTTCTTGCGTTCTAAGTTTCTGCCATTTAATTTCTTGTTCTTTAAGATTCAGCACTTTAAATTTCAGTTCTCTTTAAATTTCATGCCAATTCCCCATTCCCTTTACTTTCCATGCGATTTAAATTTTGCAATTCACAAATCTCTCAACCAAATCTTGATTCGCTTGACTAAATCAACCACTAAACTAAAATTGCTCAATCCTTCAATCCCTGTGGGATCGACCTCACTCCTGTGAGTTATTATTACTTGATGCGACTCGGTACACTTGCCGGTTAGTTTTGGGTGTTTTGGAGAAATTCGTTTTTCCATAAAAATATCCCATCAATCACTGTCATTCGGAATTAGAATCCGGATAATATTATGAATTCTCTGAGCTTTTGTAACTCAATTTAACCCTTGAACACAGTAATTTTTCTTTGATTCTCTTTTCTTTGGTGCTTTGCACCTTGAGCCTAACCGTGACTTTAAATGTTTTGTCTCAAGCTTCACTTGACACAGAAACACCACAAGCCCTTAACTGGGGAACTCTTTTGAAGTTCTGATTTTTCTTTCAGCTACTCCTAGACATTGGTGCTCAAAGCCTTTGGCATACTCTGCTAATTACAATTGATCTCGACTCTAAATGTTGTCTCAAGGATTACTTGACACAAGAACACCACAAGCATATGACTAGGGAAACAACTCTTTGAGCTTTTAATCATGTCTGACCTCCCTAGTCATTGATGCTCAGAGCCTTGGACCTTGCTTTTATATCCCTTTTTTTTTGTTGTTTCTTTTGTTTCAAGGATTAAATTTTCGTTTATTTCAGAGAAGTCATAATAGTTCTCTAAATCCCTGTTCCATGTACATCAACATTCTTTGATTCAAATTTAAATATGCACTGTTCATGTCATGCATTCAGAGTCACAGAAAATACCATCACATTTGAATAAATGAGACTAATCTAAAAATTAAACTCAATTTCTCATGCACAATATCTTTTCTTCTTTCTTTTTTATTTCAAGCTTAGTGAGCAATACATGAGGCACCTTTCAACATTAAAGCAAATAACAAAACATTTCAAAATACAGAACTAAACTCGAACCTAGGAATCTAACTAATAAAGGATCATGCAATAAACAAAGCAAAATAGCAGAAAACCGGAACATAACATAGTAAGAGTGGGAAGGAATATAGAATAAAAAGAACTCAACCACCTCAGTTATGTTGGTGGCCATCTCATTCTTCCGGTTATGCTCTTCAGTAAAGATGATTTGCCTCCCTTTGGTCCTACAGAAAAGCTATAAGCGAAGCGACAACACCAAACTTAAAGGTTTGCTTGTCCTCAAGCAAAGAAGAACTGAAAACAAAACAAATAGTATGATGAAAGAAGAATAAAAGGATAAAATAACAAGAGAGAATTAAGATTGGGGGGTGGAAGATTTGAAATCAGGCGCTGAGGTGGTTTAATTGGGCATCACAGGTGACGCATACGCGTAGGGCACGCGTACGCGTGGATCGTGCGAATTTCAAGTGATGCGTACGCATCATGGACGCGTACGCGTGGACAGCCAGTATGGGAAAATGACGCGTACGTGTCAGGGATGCGTACGCGTGATAGGGCTTGTACTCCCAGCATAGTTCCAGCCCCACACCATCATAACTCTCTGTCCATACACCCATTTACGCCGATTTGCAGGGTCACACGGACGCGTGGAGGACGTGTACGCGTGGACTGGTAAAAACACAAGCGACGTATACGCGTGAGAGACGCGTACGCGTGGACTTGCTTGTGCACAAGACACGCCACCAGCACCACTCCTGCCTGACTCTCTGTTCAATTTTATTTTTCAAGCACACACATATGACGCGTACGCGTCAGCGACGCTTGTGCGTCGTATGCTCGTTTTTTTTTTTTTTTTTGAATTGTTCGGTTCCTGTTCTAAAATAGCTGCATGATCAGAAAAACAGTAAAACTCCATAAAAATAAAATAAGTAAGAAAACTACTACTACGAAAAATAACTAAGGATACGAAATTATCGGGTTGCCTCCCAACAAGCGCTTTTTTAATGTCACTAGCTTGATACTTGATTGTTGAATTTTCTTCCTCTTCTTCTAGTTGGTTAAAAGAAATGTCTCCAAAGAGGGAGAGGTAAAAATTAGTGCCCCCTGATATAAATTCCTCCGAACAAGCTTCCTTTTATTGTGATTAACTTGATTCACCTTGCTTGTTGGTGTAGAGGTTGGATTATTTTTTTCTGACCTTCTCTTTTTCATGGATATTTTCTTCTGTTTCTTGGCCACAATCCCCTTTTTAGTGCTTTCCTTAGTTTCCTTCACTTCTTTGATTTCAAAATTTGGGTGTTGTGTGATGGTTAGAGTGTACCCTTCGTCAAGAACTTCTTGAATTGGTGGTTCAATAAAATCACTCTCTATGCCAGTCTCAACTTCATTGGAGTGTAGATTCCCATAATTGTTTTAATCCCTTATAACCTCCTTTGTTTGTGCATCTTCCTCTTCTTCCATGTGTGAGGGTGGAAAGTTCTCTAATTCATTGGAGTATAAGCTCCTTTGATTGATTTCCTCACTTTCTTCTATAGGATCATGCATTATATCTCTTGGGAAGGAATTTATTTGTTCCTCTTCCTGGGACTTGATAATCGACTGCACATGTTTCTCTACATTTTTGACACTCGTCTTTATATCATGTATGAATTCTTTCATGAGAAACTCAAGATCTAATGGTACTTGATATGAATAACGAGATGGTGGCTCTTGATATGAATAAGAAGGAGATGATGATTCTTGATAAGAGTAAAAAGATGATGGTTCTTGGTATGAATAGGGAGATAGTGGCTCTTGATATGGGTAGAAAGATAATGGTTCTTAATATGGAAAGAGAGGTGGTGGTTCTTGGTATGAATATGGAGATGGTAGTTCTTGATAGTTGGAACATAGAGCACTGAAGTTTCTTTGGTTTTGACTTTGCGAACCAAAATTTGGGTAGTTCCCCCATTCACAATAATATGAATCACTCCTTGGGTGAGAGTAGTGACCCGTGTGATCTTTCTCCATTATTTTTCTTAGTACAAAACACCAAAAAGAATTAAACGCACCATGTGGTAAACAGGAAAGCAAAGAAGAAAGAACAGAATTCTCCTTTTTTTTGAAAAAACTAAAGGAAAATTTAAATAAAATTAAAACTAAAACGCCTTATCTAAGCAATCAAACAACTAATAGTTGTTAATCACTATCAATCCCCGGCAACGGCGCCAAAAACTTGGTGTGGAATTTAGAGTCCACAAACTAACCGGCAAGTGCACTGGGTCGTACCAAGTAATACCTCAGGTGAGTGAGGGTCGATCCCACGAGGATTGATGGACTAAGCAACAATGGTTGATTAATTTACTTAGTTAGACAAATAGAAAAGAGTGATTTGGTATTCAAAAGCATTAAACAATAATTCATAAATTTAATAAAGCAAGCAGTAAACAAGTTGTAAAATATGTATGGAGAAACAGTTAAGGCTTCAGAGTTATCTATTTTCCGGATTGACTTCTCTTATTAATTTATTTTAATCATGCAATATTTAATTCATGGAAAACTATATGTGACTAGACCCTAATTCCTTAGATCTTTCTAGTCTCCTCTAACTTTTCTCAACCGCCAATTTCTTGGTCAATTAATTCCAATTAGGGGGTGGAGTTTAATTCTAGTTATTATGCCACAAAAATCCTAATTATCCAAATATAAGAGGATTATATGTCACGTATCCCGTTAAGTCCAGATAATTAGAATTTAGGAGAAATTGTTTTCAAGCTGTTGTTCAAGTAAAGATCTTTTCCAAGTTATACAAGAACTCAATTAGAAAGAGGGTCATACTTCTGTTCCACCCAAATTCATAAGATAAAGAACAAAAATAATTCTTGAAATATAAATCAGTACATGAATTAAAATAGAAAAATAATAGTATTAATCCATACAATAGACAGAGCTCCTAACCTTAACAGAGAGAAAATAAAAATTGTAAATTGGGCTAAGGTAGAATGAAAAGTGAACTAATGTTGGAATCCCCCCCCAGAAGAGAAGTTTTTTTTTCTCTTTTATATCTAATCCTAATTAATTTAAAATCATTTTTCTAAAACTAAAATAATATCTTTTCCTATTTAAAAATAAAGTTTAAATCAGAATTAATTAAATAATCAGCGTTTTCTGCACGTGGCGTAGGTCACGCGTATGCGTCAGTCACGCGTATGCGTCGCTCTTCGCTGTCATCTCCTTTAATTCTTGTGCTGATTCCATTTGTGCAAGCTTCCTCTCCATCCTTTAAGTCATTCTTGCTCTATATAGCCTTCTTCTCTTTTTCTGCAGAAGCTCGATCAAATCCAACCGAATGATACCTAAAATAAACAAAATTGTACAAGACTCAAAGTAGCATCCATAGTGTCTAAAAGATAACTAATTCTTGATTAAACTCAATAAATTACATGCAAATTCACTAGGAAAAGATAGGAAAGATGCTCACATATTAATAATTGCCAAGATATGGTTATTAGACAAGGGTGATGACCCCAATTCTTATGCCTAGCCTAGAGCCCTTTTTATTATTCATATTTGAAACCCAAAAATCCCAATTACTTAGTTCTTGTTATAGTTAGTTTAGTTGTTTACTTAGTTCTAGAATAGAGGTAGATTTGTATGCTCCCTTACTAGGTTGGATTTGCTTATACTTGGTTTTAGTTACTTTGATTTAGTTTCTTGCACTTTAAGATTCCTTATATGTTAAGTTTAGTAGTTTAAATTCTTGTTTACAATACCAACCCCAGAAGTCTAACCAATATTGATGCACATGTTTGCCCATTCTCTTGAGGACAACCCGAGACCAATACGCTTGGTTACTTTATATTGGGGTTGACTTTGTGATAACCAAATTCTAAATTTGATCGAGGGAACTATTTTTTGGTTTAGGACTATACTATGTCAATGACATTGGTTTTCTATTGATGAAAATTCTAGAATAATGATAATTCCTTCATCACAGCTATAACAAGGAGACTTGAGCGTTTGTGGAGTGACAAAGGAAGCATAGATGTCATACATGTTAGTAATGATTATTACCTGGTCTATAGATATAAAGCATTCCAAGAGAGGAAAGAGATCTTTGTTTGAATTTGAAAGTTGCTACCATTTTTCTATTAATGGTAGCATGAGAATGTCAAGATAAACAGGCTGCAAAACAAAGAAAGAAGCAATTCATATGGAAATTCATTAGACACAAAAGAGTGCAAGAAAAAGAGAAAGAGAAACTTCTATGTAGGGAAGGTTGCTTACCCTTCCATGGGAAGCTATTAAAAATAACATACCTAATTCAACTCCCTACCAACAGCTTTAGCTAGAGTTCCAATAGCATCATATACAACTTATAACACGTGAAGCAATCAGTGGAACTTGAAAGAAAAGATAGGAGTCATCTAAAGAAGAAATACAAACAAATCATAAAATACGAAATTCAAGCAATGCCACATGGATCAGATAAAGCTACCACATGCAAAAAAACTATGGCAATTATATGGATTCAATCAGCAAAATATAGGAAAATCAACAGACCCGATGAAGCAATATGCACCTAAAATCAGAAATTACAAAAATTTAAAACCATAAAAATCAGAATAAGCACCTCCCAAAAAAAAAAAAGAAACATATTAGAACAGTAAAAAATTCACCCAAAGAAAGAGCACAATTTCAACAGCAACTGCCAAGAAGCTTGTGTACCTAAAATAAAACATATTGTCTAACAAAATTCTAACCATAATGCAAAGTTTTCTTAGATCAATGTTAACAAAACAAAGCAAAAGCATTTTACACGTTTCTAGTTAATCCGACCAATAATTATATCAATGACAATTTTAACTCAGACAGTAAGCTTACAAACAGTAAAAAATTATAACTTAAATCATGTAATATATGCAGCACCAATAAGATAAACACCAATCAGTTGCCTCAATTCTCCAGCATGAGCTATAAGTTAATCAATCATGATTCAATGTGCTCTTTAGTGTTCAACCACAGACGAAAATCTCAGAGAAAGGAATGAAAAGTAGGCAGATTATTTTAATAGACTTCAAATTGGATGCAATAGGAATTGTTTCCCAAAGGGCCATTAAGGGTGTGTTCGTGAGTTAAATTTATAATTATAGTTCAAAGTTCAAATCCTCCCCTTCCCTCTCTTCCAGTCCAATACAACTTCTAAAATATATTATTTCCTGCAGGGACATCGAACCGAAATTGAAATTGAAATTCAAATGAGAATGAAATAAAAGTTGAAGAGAGAGAGAGAGAGAGAGAGAGAGAGAGAGGTTAGGAGTACGGACAGGAAGTAATCGTAGAAGCCAAAAGTGAGGACAAAAGCATGGCAAGCCCTAGCAGCGGTGGCAGCTTCAATCGACCCCAGGAGAGACAACAGTGCACGGCGGAACAGCCTCCTTCTTTCTTGCGTCGTGTCTTCACCCTCTCTCTCTCCATCTCGTCTGCGAATTGTCTCTCTCTCCTCCAAGCTCCCTGCTCCGCGATGGTGATGGCAACAGCTGCAGTGGAGTTGCGGCGGTGACCCCCTCTCACTCTCTGTTCTCTCGATAGCGCCCTCTCATCTCTGTCTCCCTCATCTCCTCCCTCTGATTCTCACTTCCTCTCAGATTTAGGGGTGTGTGTGTGTGTGTGTGTGTGAGTGAAAGGAGGCGTGGTGGCAGCGGTGAGTGATGGTGAGTGAGTATGAGTGTGGGTGTGTTAAGGTTAGGGTTTTGAACAATTCGAAGTTGAATTGCGAAGGCAAGGGGGCAAAACCTTTCTCTAATCTAATATTTTGATGGCCAAAGGGGGAAAGGGGAAAAACAATTCTGTAGTGTGTGTTTTTGGGGGGAAAGGGGAAGAAAAATTTACTCAGGCGTAGTTTGGTAAAGCTTTTATTTTTCAAAAGTAGTTTGTAAAAGTTAATTTTTAAAATATGACTTTTTAAAAATTGTAGCATTTATATTTGATAAATTAAATTAAAAATAGCTTTCAATAAACACAAGCAACATCAATTACATTTGGCAAAATAACTTTTAAAATTTAAAAATACTATAATAGACATAAATGTAAGCATTAAATTTTCCTTTTTCCCTGATTCCGTCCCCCCCCCCCTTTTCTTTCTTATTTTTCATGTGTATGTGCGGCAGTGAGGAGAAGAGATGTGAGGGTTATGGTTTGAGTGAAATTAGGGTTTCTAATTATCAATTAGAATTGGAAATTAGAGATTTTATAAAAGATTTTGGATATAATAGATATTTAGGTAAAATTAAAGGGTAGAATAATAATTTTAAAATTAAATATATTCTATCAAAAATATTTTAGGAACACTATTTATTAACACTAGTGGCTCAACAGGTACTTCAGTCGCATTTCTATTGTTTTTAAAAGATTAATTTTTATATTTTTATTTTTAAAATTATAAATTTTATAAAATAATTTAAAAATTAAGAATAAAAAATATTTAAAAATAAATATAAAAATTTTATAAGTTATTTAAATTTTAAAATGTATAAAATTTATAAATTTAAATTAAATGAGATATTAAAAAAATATATATTATTATTATTATTATTTGTAATAAAATCAGGATAAACATTTATAAAGTAATTATTTATAAATATTATATAAGTTTATTCATTTATTATTTCAACAGTATTTAATTTGAAGCAAAGATAAAATATTATATTCAAATCATTTTATATCTTCATATATAATTCTAAATTTTATATTCAATTTATTAAATTATCTGTAATTTTATTACTTTTTAAAATTATTAATTTATACTTTTATTATATTTCTTCGTTGTATCACACTATTATTTCTCTTACTATTATTTTCTATACACATGCCTGTCATTGTCTCACCACAATTGTTATATTGCCTTGTTCTCCTTTCTTATTTTCTTTTTCTCCTCCTACCTTCTCTTTAATTATCACCAAGTACCATATCACAATTTTATATATTGTCTGTCACTTTGATCTATAACCATTGGTTCTGATAACTTTTATCAGTTGTCAAAGTGTTATTAAAAGAATTTATTTTTGTGTCTTTTGAATATCTAGATGTATAAAAATAATAATTTTTTCTTGATGTGCGTGTTAAGTAATTTTATTGATCAATTAAAAAAATTTAAGACATAAAGTATTAAAAGTTTTTTTTTCAAATTATCAAAATTTAATGTTAGTAACCTTAAAAAATAATATCAAAATATATTATTTTTAACTAATATAATAAAAATAGTATATTATTGTAAGTTTTTAACTAATAATTATAAATTTAAATTATAATTTAATATAATATCTTAGAATAGAAGATTGTCACTGCTTTCCATATTTGACTGCTATTATATAAGTTTTACGTTTATTTTATTGTGCATATTAATTAAACTATATTTTATTATTTTATGTTATATGTTTTGAAATAATGCGATCGTACTATAAGGATGATATTAGTTTTCATAACTAATGTGAATCTTCTTACTATTTTGTTTGTTATTTAAATACTATCCATAAAAAGTAATTACTTAAAGTAAAACACTATATAAAAGGAAATAAAAAATTTTTTAAATTTATCATTCTCGTTTATTTCTTAATTATCACTTGATATTACTCAAATTTAATAGGTTGATGCTGGTGATTCTTTTTTATTAGTTAAAAAATTTCAACTCTCTCTCTCTTAATTTTATTAAATAGTTTTTATAGGTCAGAATATTTTTAACTTCCTCTATAATAAGTATTTTTTAAATTATCTAACGCATAAAATGTCACATCTTTTCATTTTATCTTGAAAGTTTCATATTTTTTTATATATCAAAACATTACGGTCTATTATATTATTATATATTATCTTTGTACCACAAAACAAAAAGTAAAATTTTATATCTTTTTTTTACTTATTTTATTTTATTTTGATTATCTATATTAGCATGTATATTATCCATTTATTTTCTATTATTTATGCAATATTCTTATAGAGATGAAATGTAAGTAAGTAATCAAAAATTATTTTTTTAAAATTAAACTTATTTATTCATAAGTACGTTATGTTACCAAGAAAAAATAGATTATTATCCTCAAGCTTATGTGAAATATAAACATAATAATAAAGTTGTAATTTGAATATGTAAAGAACCTAAAATAAAAATAATTTTATACATGAATAAAGAAGTAATATAATTTGTTATTTTAAATTTGAAAAAATAACAAAGTAAGTATTGATTGAAAAATCTCAAAATAATTATAGTAAAATAATCAAATGTTATAATGTCTTAATTTACCACCTACATAAAACTTATCAATAATTATTTTTTTAAAATAAACATAAATATATCTACACGGTTCCACCTTATAAATATTGTGGTTTGGTTGTATTTAAAAAAAATACAAAAATAGTTTACAAAGAAAAAAATGCTAGTAGAAGCAAACTCTCTGTTGAAATATTAGATTTAGTTACTCATTTAAAAAGTTTAAATTACACTTTCACAGTTTTTAACTGTTATTCATGCAGGAAAAAAATATATTAGAAAAAAGGCTTTGATTATTATTACAACTTGATCCTTGATATTGGATTTTTTACTACAACTCCTTTTCTCCTTCTTGCTACATTTTTATTTTCAAACATTAGTGTCATAATCCTATCACAAAAATTAACTGCACATAATATTTTTAAAATATAATAACAGTATAATTAATATATTTATATAGAAAAATTACAAAATAAATTATTAATGATATATATCAATTTAATTTATCAATATATAATGAATTCTCTATTTATGCTTGTTAAAAGTTGAGACTGAAAATTAGAATATAGTATCATAGAGTACGTAGTGAGTACTAAACTATATAAACTAAGACTAATTTTTTTCCCTTGTCTTTATCTCTTCTAAATCTCATAAATGATAAAACAATTTATTTTCAGTCAAAATTTAATTAAGCATACTTTTTTCTCTTTAGAAACTCGCTTCATTCTTTATTATCTATATAAACCATATAATTACAAAAAATGTATACTCCGTCTTCTCTCAATCTTCCTTGACCGTGACCTAATCTAGCATAAATAAACATCTTTCATACTACCTGACATCACTCACAAATTATTAAAGAAATATAATCATTTTTCTTATAGTTATCGTTAAAAATAGAGGTTTTATTAATAATTTGTAATTGAGTTAGTAGTTTCTCTTCTTGCAATTTTTCAGAGACAAAAAAAAATAAAAGTATTTCAATACATAATTGATTTAATAAATGGGAGAAAGATACATAGAGATAAAAAATAATTAATAAAAGTAGATGAAGACCTGAAAGAAGAGAATGGAATAACACTACAAGAGGCGTGGGACTTAGCAGCCCCAAATGGCCGGCTGTTGTCCCCAACCGCCCCAAATTGGCTGATTTGTGGCGAATCCTGCTGCGAAATTTGGAGCCGCTCCAAATTAATTGAACTGAGGCGGTAATCGGCCCTCACCGCAGCAAATAACTATGGGGGGAAAGGGGTTTTTCCTCACTAATAAAATACCCAGACCAAATTAATTTTGCGCCATAACCTTCAAGTATTTGGCGCGAGAACCCTTCCTCAGAGCCAAGGTATAGCAATCACTGGTCTCCTTCCCCGCTGTCCTTACCCTTCCCTCTGTCAGATCCAACTGAGTCCACTTCATCGTTCTGTGTAGGTCAACAGGCTCCTCCCTCAGCCGTGTAGCTCCCGTGCACGAAGGTGAAGTAGAAGGGGTCGTCCGAGTTTTCTCCTTCTGCCGCGCATGTGTGTGACATCGTCGGCATCATCCCAATCCATCCGTCCGTGTGTCATCCTTGGCAGCCTTCTCCCCTTTGGCGGTGCTTCGCGTTTCCGATTGCAATAGACTCCCCTCTCAGTGGTATGTTCCTCTCCCTCATCCCAATTTAAGTTTCAGGGCTGTTGAGAAAACTATTCTTGCATCAATTTAATCTTTATGCTTTCTAAATTTTGGTCTGAACAACGTATTTTGATTAATTTTGGCCAAATTTTTCTTCAATTTAACACTCAGATTGAATTTTCTCCCAATATCTGAACCCCTGAGTCTTGATGTGTTTTTAGGAGTTAGTTGATTTCCTATTTAAATGCTGAAATAACCTACTTGCTTTGCATAGAACCTGTGATTGCTTTCTTTTTTATCAAGACCCATGCACTTTCATATTTTCTTTTATTTTACTTTTTTCATTTTTCATTCCCCGAAAATCTGATATTGTAATCTCTGCACATTGTTGTGGAAGATGATTACTCTTAGCTTGGGACTTAATTACATAGATTTGCAAATGTCAAATATTTCGATTTAATTATGATATAATATTTGTTTATTTCGATTATCTGCGATGGTGGCTGGAGATATATGAATGATTGGTTGGTGTTCTGTTCACGTTATCAATCGGCGATAATTTTGGAATAACATGGGGATCGGGTCAAGTTCTTTTTTATTCAAAATTTTTATATGAGTTTTAATTTGAGCTAATTACAATAGAACGTTATCTTTTAAAATCAAAGTAGAACAACTGACATAGTATTAATGAAATTATATTTTATAGTGTTGATTAATAAGACTCTGAATAGTCTTCATCATTAGAAGTTGGAGATGTTTGTGTTTTTGAGCTCATCAATAAAAAAGATCTGTTTGATGTTCATATTTGTAGAGCCCAATGCTAAGGTGATGTATTATAACTTCAGGAACTAAGAGGTCATAATTCTTAAATAAGGTTAATTTCGCGAAGATGTATCACCTTTTTTTTTCTTTTCTGTTGAATCAAACTTTTATATTTGGTTTGGAGCAGTTATATATATGTATGAACTAAGTATTTTAATTTTATTTCTTGTTTTGTCACTTCATGATTAAATTATTATCTTCTCAAAGTGAAAGACAAGGTTGCGTTTCGTATAAGGATAAGAAAAAGTGAGGCAGAATTTTTCATGGATTTGATTCAAAATTGTAAAATTTGAACAAATTGGATAGGTTAAGAATTTTTTTAACATAATTTTTGAGTCTTTTCCACATTTAAGAACCTTATTGATATATTAAAGATAAAACCATTTTTAACTACCACTAGCACTTAATCCTCTATAACTTCCGTTGCTGTCATCTTCTTTCGCTTTTTCAATTAATTTGTTTTCTTACCAGAGACTGTAACTGTGTCTATGAACAAGAAGAACATCCATGGCTTCCTCTAGTTTCCATAGAAACAAGCATTCTCCTTCCTCTGTGATCTGTTTTGAATGTTTATTTTCCATGGTTTTAATCTCAAGATCTCTCATCAGCTTATCAATATCTTGGTTACCATTGTTCAATGTTTTTTCTAATTCTCGAAGTTAAATTCTGACTTTCTCTGAACTTAATTTGTTTGCACTGAATCAGGTTCTCTGACGAGTGGGTATATCAAAGCTCTTGAATAATTTACTTGGGGTGTATTCCTGTACCTGCAACTGTGACAGGTATTATCAATGGAGTAGAACCAATAAGTCTTGCACAAAGTCTTTTCGGGAATTTATTAAGTATTCATTTTTAATCTAAAGACTTATAAATTAATGGCAAACCACTCCACATATCTATTTGTTCTATTATTCAAGATGTTCTACTAACATGATTCAGTAAAATTAATTTTGCATTATTATTATAAATGTAATCTTAGTGATTGAACTTGGTAGGGATGAATATGGTATTTCGTTACTTAAGACTGAAATAATAACATTGAAAGGTTCAATTGACACTAAGGAAGATGCCCTGTCTTCATTATTTTGATAAGCATGGAGTTATATGAGACGTTATATTCTTAGTGATTGACTCATTAGTGATATTTTTAGTGATTGACTCATTAGTGAGGTTGTAATTCAAATTGGTCCACTTTAATCCTTTTCTTCTTGATTTGGTACCAATTTACTATTTTGTTTTGTGTTAGTGATCTTACTCGTACCTGACCTCCCTGTGGTAGCTTTTCTTCTTCCCAGGTTTGCCTAATTAAATTGATTTTAGTAATTCCACTTAGTTATTGGACGAAATAGGTTTATTTTATTGCCATGGTGTCATTTGTCATTTCATTCTTGGTGGTATATTTAGGAGGTTTGTTTATGAATCTTTATTTACCTTCATCCTGTTTAATATGGCTATGCAGCCCACATCTATTCATAACATATATTTTCAATTTTAGTTACATATAAAACCGCATCAGTTGAAAATGTTTATTCCTTTCACCAAAGCTGGTTAATTATGAGACTTTAAAAACATTTGCAGTGTTTAGGATTTGAACATTTGTGTACGCTTGATATTTTTATATTCCCCTCTTTTGATGAGCATGGAGTTATATGAGATGTTATTATTTGGTACGTGTATTTCATGATGAAAACTTAAGTCTTTATTTATCTTTCCACCATGTAAATGATTTTGGATGCAGATTTTGAAGGCAAGACAGATCTCAACATTCGTGCTTTAGAGGTTGTGGAAGAACTTAGAACTAAAAGAGCAGACAAGCAGGTTAGTTATTAGTTATCACCCTTGAATGCTAAGATCCATATGTCGTTGTCAGTGGTGTAAACTCTGGATCATTGTTTGACCTTTTTCCTCTTTATGGTTTTTCCGTTGTCATTATACTATTAATATAGTTGTCTGATCACTATTTTAGAGGAGCATACTAACAATTCTTTTGACTTTCTAACAATTTCCAAACAGTCCATGCTCCTGTTAGTGGCTTTTAACAAAGACAAGGCAGCTTTACCTCAACCTCTGCTAATTAGAATTTAGGTGAAAATAAATACAACCTCACAAGATGCACAAAATAATGAGTCAATCCTATGTATTTCATACTCAAAATAAGTCTTCATTTCTTTTATTATATATGTTGTGTTCTTATATGATATAATTAATGGAGCAGTTTGATACTTTCATTTTGGGTGTTTTCAAGCATAAAACTATCCTCCATGTCATCACTTTTACCATTTCGATTTACCCCTTCCCATTTCTATATTAGTGACTTCGCCAACTCATACATTATATTTTAATACTATACTAATTTCTCATTTTTTTATTTCTCAGATTAATATAATATTCCTCTTTTTCTTTTTTAAGGAAGGAATTTATTTTCCATTTCAAATATTTGGCGTCGGACCCAGAGTTTCTTTCTTCCAGTAATTTTTTTTGAAAGTGAAGCATTTTTCAATGAGTAAGCAAATTTCTCCTACATTTCTGGTGCCTGTGTATTATCCTGTATGCTAGTAAATGTGTGTTTTATTATTTGGTTTAACAGTCAATCGCCCAATCTATATTAAGTGTTAATTACTTACTTTTTTCTCGTGGTCTGACTTTATTTTACGATTTGTCGTCGTTCCAATTTTTCATTAAACTAGATATCGATAAGAGTTGGATTTCAAAGTCACGAGTTGGTGTAGAATATAGGGACGGTTTGACCAGATTCCTAGATTTTGCATTTGCCAATGCATCATCTGATGGGATGATACGTTGTCCATGTCCGAAGTGTGGCTTCCTCCTCTTACAAAATAGAGAGGATGCGTTTGATCACTTGGTGATCAACCCTTTCCCGTCTACTTACACATTTTGGATCCATCACGGTGAGAGACGCAGGGTCGAGAGCTCTTGTGACGGACAAGAAGATCAATCTGAACAACATTTCAATGCCTCGATGCTTGATATGGTCCATAATGCATTTAACTTCTCAGGACTTCCCGGTCCCGAAGAAGACTCAGAGAATGAACCTGACGGCGGCGCTATGGATGAGTTGCCTTACTTATACAATGAACCTAGTCGAGAGACCCGCAACTTTCACGACCTACTCGAAGACGGGGAGCAGGAGTTATACTCAGGATGTTCAAAGTTCTATAAGTTGTCTTTCTTGGTGAGGCTCAATCATATTAAGTCCATGTGCGGAGTGAGCGATAAGGCCTTCGGAATGATATTGGAGTTGCTCACGGACGCCTTTGAGCATGCCTGGATTCCATCCACTGTGCACGATGCCAAAAAAGTCATAAGAAAACTCGGCCTCGCGTACAAAAAGATAGATGCATGTCCAAATGACTGCATGCTATACCAGGGCAACGACCAAGAGCTGACCAAATGCAAGCAGTGTGGGACATCGAGATGGAAGCATAAGACTAAAAAGAACTCTAGGGTGAGGATCAAGATGGTTGTCAAGAAGAATGGCAAACCACAAGCGGCGAAGATTCTTCATTACTTCCCCCTTATTCCACGATTGCAGAGGTTATATATGTCTAGTAAGACAGCCGTTGACATGATGTGGCATAAGAGAGGTCCTAACTCTAATGGTATGTATAGGCATCCAAGGGACGCCGAGGCATGGAAGTCATTTGACATACGATATCCCGACTTCTCTCGTGATCCGCGTAGTGTTCGCCTGGCATTAGCTAGCGATGGCTTTAACCCTTTTGGGAACATGAGCTCGAAGTACTCAATTTGGCCAGTGGTTCTTATCCCATATAACATGCCACCCTGGATTTGCATGAAACCCACTTGTTTATCCTCTCTATGATTATTGCTGGTCCTAAAATGCCTGGAAATGACATAGATGTGTACTTAGAGCCGTTGATCAATGAGTTGAAGCAATTATGGAGGGGTGTTAAAACTTATGATGCAGTCGAGAAAAAAAACCTTCAAGATGCATGCTGCGTTGATGTGGATAATCAGTAATTTTCCAGGCTTGGGGAACTTATCTGGGTGGAACACGTACGGTGGGAGAGCCTGTCCTGCGTGCAATTCGGATACTGAAACTAACTGCCTTACACACAGCCAGAAATGGTGTTTCATGGGTCATCGTCACTTTCTGAATCATGACCACAAATACAGAAAAGGCCGGTACTCCTTTGATGGAAAGATAGAGGATAGAGGTCCACCTATTAGAGTCTCTGGTAGAGACATTATCCGGCAGTTAGAGGGTGTGCATGTCCAATTTGGCAAGGTGCAATCTATTACGGGGAAAAGGACACGCAGACAGCAAACTCCCATGCAAGATGAAACTCCTTGGAAGAAGAGGAGTATATTCTTTGAGCTGCCATATTGGAAGAACAATGAATTGTGTCACAACCTTGATGTCATGCACATAGAGAAGAATGTGTACGACAACATAGTATTCACCATAATGAACGAGAAAGGTAAGTCTAAAGACCACATTAAAGCTCGAAGAGACCTCTAGTCGATGGGAATCAAGCATGATTTGTGGCCACGGGAAGATGGAAAGTACCCATCCGCCATCTTTACTATGACCAATCCACAGAAGGAGCTCTTTCTAAGGACTATCAAGAATGTAGTCTTTCCAGATGGATATGCTAGCAACATTTCCCGCTGTGTGGATTTACGATAGCGCAAGTTGTCGGGGCTGAAAAGCCACGACTGTCACATTCTAATGGAATATCTACTTCCAATCGTGTTAAGGAATGCATTGTCTCTCCAAGTGTCTTCTGTCCTGGCGGATTTGTCATCCTTTTTTTGTCGATTATGCAGCAAATCCATAGACCCTCAACAACTTCCTCTCCTTCAGAATCACGTGGTTCATACTCTGTGTCGCATGGAGACAATTTTCCCTCCTTCTTTCTTCACAGTGATAGTTCACTTGACAGTGCATTTGGTCGAGGAGGTGCGTCTCGGTGGCCCAGTGCATTATCGGTGGATGTACCCAATTGAACGGTAATTATCAAACAAAATTATCAATTTTGCCCTTAATTAGTGCTTATGACACGTGTTATATTCCCAAAGGTACCTATGTCGTCTCAAGCAGTACGTGCATAACAGATCACAACCAGAGGGCTCAATTGCAGAGGGATACTTATTCGAGGAGATTCTTGTATTCTGTTCAAGGTACTTAGATAATGTCGAGAGTAGGATTAATCGACCATTCTGTGTTGACGATCGACCGCGTGAAGTCATGCCTGATGAGAGTGCAACCATGTTCCCAGAGGTTGGAAAGGCGGTCGGGGCTGCTTCTTTTTACACCCTCACACCAGTTGAAAAATTACAAGCTCACCGTTACGTATTGGTCAATTGCCTGGCCGTGGAAAAATATCTTAAGTAAGTGCATTTGAAAGTATCTACTTCGTATGATTTTCTATAGTTGGAGAACCTGACATGACATTTTTGTGACGTTTCTAGTGAGTTTAGGGTGATCACAAAGAGAAAGTTACGAAGTAGGACAAGGTCACAGTCTCACATAGACAGTGTTGTGCACAGAGAATTTTCCGATTGGTTCAAGCATAAGGTGAATCGTGGTATCATTTATACACATACATATTAATAATGGTGTCATATTATTCGTATCTCAAGATAATGAATATTCAATTTGTTCACTGCCAGGTTACATTGGGAAGCAGCATGCACTCGAACGAATTGCAGTGGCTTGCATGTGGGCCCAATGTTCAAGTTAGCCGCTATACATCTTACAACGTAAATGGATTTATGTTCAGAACCCTCTCGAGAGAGGAAGGGTTGAAAACCCAAAATAGTGGGGTGTATATTACTTCTGACACTAGGAGTTACACAAGCAAGCACGATAGTAATGTTGCTGTTGGTAGCGTCTCGTATTACGAAAAACTAGTGGACATCATTAAGTTAAATTATAGTGGTCAATTCACAGTCGTCTTGTTTAGATGTATCTGGGCAAACACCACATCTGGCAGAGGTATAAAACATGACTCTTTGGGACACACAGTGGTTAACTTCTCTCATCCAATTCATACCGGTGATTGAGAAGATGATGAACCGTACATTCTTACATCCGAAGCTCGCCTAGTATACTATGTCGAGGATGACGCTGATAAAGAATGGAGTGTCATAACCCAAGGGACACGTTTGAAATGGGTGAAGATATAGGACAGTGTAATTTCAAATTTTCTCCCCAACCGATCCTGACTGGGTTGGCTGAGTTTGACATCGAAGGTTTGTCATTGAGACGGGACGACGATTTGGAGGAACCAACCACTGATGCCATCAATAATTGCGATGAGGCTGCCTATACATAGATGTCTTCAGATACTAATTCTGGACATGTGCACTATTTTATAGTGTATATCACTGTTGAGGGTTATAAAATTGCATAAATATTAATTAGCAACTAGTATATAATAGATTCTTAGAACTTGGATACACCTGATATATATTCCTATTTATTTACAATTAATTTACCTGGAGAATGTGATTTTTTAAACATATGTATTGCTTAATTTATTTAATCAAGTAAGATGTTACTAGATTGTAATTGACACTATATATTGACTGACATGATCTTTTTTTTCCAGGGAAATTGGAAGAGACGGATCTCTTTCTTTGTGCCTCTAGCATCTTGTTTTGCAAGGCGATGATTGAGGTCTCCCTATTCTCTTCACTGGAGCACTCAAGGTCATTCACAAGAGACCTATGGTTCAACACATTGCCCGTTCAGTCATGGCTGGACACATTCTCAGCACACAGGCACTTATGTGATGCTATTACTATTGCACGTGGGGATATTAGGACGGTAAGTTGTCATGTGTCTACTCGTATAAAGGCTACTTGGCTTTATTTTAACCTGCCATAGCGAATCCAGATGTTTTATTGTCTTTAATTAAAAGGCACTTTCGAAAGGGGCTAACATATTTGAAAAAATGGACATTGCAGGGATTGCTTCAATACGCAACAAAGTACCGCAAGAAATTTGGTTTCGGGTTCGTCACTAGCACAAACATATACCTTTCGCAACAAATACTGGAGGAGGTGCAGGTACCGTTTGTCTTTCTTGTGATTTTTTTAGCTATAAGGTTGGATACAATTGTTCAGTGCAATGGTGATATGGCCGGTTTCTTATTTAGATAGATAACTAAGGGAATTACTACTACTCCTATGATTTAAGAGTCTCTTCTGAACATTAAATCATCATCACTACGTAATCTACCTAGATTTTGTAGGCCTAGATATTAAATAAAGCTACAAATTAAGGTACTATTCGAAGCGAGATTTGAGACTTGAGTTGGACAACAACAAAATTGAACCACCTTTAAGGAAATAATCAAATGTGAGAAGGAAAAAGATCCATTTGTAACGGGTTGGATTCTAGCTCTTGTTGACTGTATGTACTTGCTGGCAGCATCGTAATTTGCTCTTTCCTTTTTTTTCTGTTTTATTGAATGAAGATCCATTTGTAATGGCCAAATTTGTGAAGCATGTTCTTAAGCTGGTCTATATTTCTGACCTATATTTCTGATATATACCACGATGTCTATTCAAATTTGTCAAGCATGTCCATTACTGATATATATTTCTGTTTGGTTTGGCTGATTTTGGCTTATTCTTAATTTGAGACGTGAAGCATTAAATGTTGCTGAAGTATATAGCAATTGCCTCTGGTTAGTATTTTTGATGACTTTTAGCTACCAACTACTGCACCTTATTAGCTGCAACCTCATTAAACTTGTGCAGGCACGATATCAGAATAGTCTGCAAGTTGAACTTGAAACGGCATCTCGGGAGGAATTCACTCTTATAGAAAGAGGTCTTACGAAACTATGGGAACGTAAGCCAAACCAGTAGTTTATAATATGGCGCTATTTTGTGCTTTGTTTTTTGTAAAATTTGTGACTTCTAATCACTTGTTTGCTTATGGTGTATCCGTCAGGTTTGTCTCGGGAAAAGACTCAAGAAGTTTTGGACGAGACTGGCGAGGTAGTTCAAGATTCAATGCTCGAAGAAGACGTTGCGCCAGATAGTTCTGATGAGGTTGTCTCTAAAGGACACCAACCTTCCATCATAACTTTTGACCTTAATAAAACTCCAGAGGAGAATGATATCTGTTGACTCAACTCTTTATTATTAGTCTGCCTTATCTCACGAAATATTAGGACTCAATTGAACAAAGTGACTATTTGTGATTTTTCCTTTGCTTGTTGAATTTGATGAAGTAGTAATGAATTTGGAAGAGATTAATCTCAAATTACTATATATCTAACATTAGATTTATTTAAGTTTTGCGTGCATAAGTTTATTTTTTATTTTATTTTTTATCTTATTTTATTTTTTATCTAATTTTATTTTTTTTCACTTTGAAATTTATTAGTGATCAAATTCTAGACCTTTTAGATATAGAATTTTGATATCATGTCATAAAATTATTCTTTCCAAAATTTTAAACTTGTAGAAAAAGACAGCAAAATAATTATATCATTAACATTATATTTTTTAATTTTGATAAACGTTTTGATTGAATCAATATAAACAACAGTATGTCTGCCTCCTTCATCTCACTGAATAAACAAAAATGAAATAATAATAATAATATATGAAGTAGAGGAAATTAAAATATTAAAAGAGCACAGAGTTTGACAAATAATGTATGTGAGGAGGAATAAAGCCCGTGATTCCCGACGAAAGGATTTCATATTATCTTTTTTTTCTTTTGTTTTTTTTTTTGAGAGATGTAATTTATGTCTCCATCAGAGACAGCACAGCATTATCACACTTCACAGTCTACTTCACCATTATTTCTCACTGTTGTCAATTCATACATTTCTTACGGCCATTTCCACTTTTCCATATGTTAATTTTATATTTTTTTAAAGGTAAGATAGTGATTTGCAGTTTATTTTAGAGTAAATTTTCTATCCTCATGAATGTATATGTGAAGAATTTTTAAGGGAAATGATTGAGTTATGCATGTAGCTTTATTAAGACAAGTGTATCCTGTAGCTAGGAAACAAGAGATTGAGTTCTACAATTCCATTCTTTTTTTTCTTTCGAGTTTGGTTCAAGTTATATTTCATACTAATTTCACTTATATTAATAATTAATAACTTTAAATAGAATAATATTTAAATTGGTACCTAACAATATTTATATGTATAAATTAGTCTCGAATAAAATCTTTTTAGACAAATTACTCTCTTTTTAAAATGTTAGATAAATTAATTTTGAATAAAATAAAAAACCAAAATAGTCTCAAATACTTCTTAAAAATTAATATATACTTAGCAAAATAGTATGGGAGGTAAGTATTTATGTTTTTTGTAATTTTTTTATTAATAACCTATAATACTTTTAAAAACATTACCAAAAAAAAAATTCAACACAAATGTACGAAAACGTTTTTTTATTCAACTATTTTTATATTTTATATAAAAATATTATTTATATAATTAAATCAGTTAATAAAATTAACATAAATATTTGTTTAGAAATATATACATAACAAACTAATATATTCGTTAAGTATTTATTTTTTATTGTAATTTTTCTTTCAATACCTACTAATACTTTTAAAAAAATTACAAAAAATCAAAAAACACAAACTTAAATTTTAAATTAGATAAGCCACCGCCCCTTAAATCCTTATTTTTTTTCCTAATACCAATAATCCTTATTGTAGCTTGCTTCGTCCAGGTTCATCTCCTCCACGTCCGTCTCTGCGGTTTGCCAGCGTCCTAGAGCCCTTTCTCTCACTGTCCGATCCCCGGTGGTTTCTCTCTCACCGTCACTCCAGTCATCCCGCTGCAGGTAAGCACGATTAATCCTAGTTCTTCCCTTCAATATTCACAGCATCCAACTTAGGCAATGCTATTAACGATAATATGTTTAGTTTGCATTTAGTATGTAAGGGTCCCTAGTAATTCATTAGATGAATGGAACCCCCTTAGCAATCTTATCAAATCTTTGATTAAATTGATTGTCCATAGAAATTGATGTTTGATTATCCAAATTTAAAGTAGGCCTACAAATGTTCCAAGCTCCAACATCTTGGTTCAACTCATTGATTGGAACTTTTATGAAACTCTATTCTATTATAACTAAGTATGATATTTTTTCAATTTGTTAAACATGCTACTCATAAGTCCCAAGCTTAAAATTAACTTCCAATAGTACAGAATATTATTATGGTTCTAGGCATTATAGAGAAACTGTGAGTACGTCAATATTTTTTTTATGCCTAACATATTTGATTTCCTTGTTAATGCAGTTGAGAAAGATGATAATTTATATTATGATGTACATATTAATTGTTATTACTACGCTATTTCCGGCTTACTAATTTTTTTATCTAAGCTATATTCGGGTTAATAAAAATGATACATGAATAATTATATTTAACATAAATAATTGAATGATTATATTTAACATGAAATAATTATATTTAACATGAATAATTATATTTAACATAAATTAATAATTTGATTTTAGGAATTATAGAGAAATTGTGAATACATCAATATTTTTTTTATGCCCCACATATTTGATTTCTTTGTTAACATGGTCTCTCAACTCATGTACTCATGTACTCATATACTCATGTAACTTGGGTATGTCGGTATCCTTTTTGCATGTTAATTTATATTATTATGTACATATTAATTGTTATTACTTCGTTTTAATCCGAATGCAGTTGGGAAAGATGCCCCGGGCAGGTTGTTTCACGAAGAAAGCCCGTGTAAACACAGCATGTCATCAGCCTTAAGTGGGAGGTCATGTGGCTTCAACTTTGCAGAGAGCGGACTGCCCAATTCCGCCATCCAGTGGCAGTAGTGCCCCCACATCCTCGTCTTTACGTCCCTTTCGTCCACCCCGAACCGAACCACTGCCTGCTCCACAGGCTTCCATGAATGATGTTCAAAACTCGGAGCCAGACGCCGAAGAGGTAGACCCAGAGACAGATGAGGTAGATTCTTTTGACCAACATGTTGATAACCTTTTTGCTGCATCGGATGCTCAGAAGCGCAAGGGACGCAAGACCACAGATTTTTGGGATGTTAAAATAATTGGTATAAGAGAACTTATTTAATTCTACTTTTCATTGCCCTATTTTTCTATGATGTATTCGCAGCTTGACTCCAATGGTAGCTAACTAAGAATTAATATATTTTATAGAATCCGATGGCACAATCAAATAGGTCAAACTGAGTGTAAAGGAAGCTATGAAGCCACCTAACGGAAGAAAGGTCGTACTCAGGTTTAACAGTGCACTGCAACCAGTTGGGGATGAAGCAGGTCTACTGAGCGGCGTTATGGGACTGCTAGGATCTAACTACACCAAATTTTCAATCTGTGAGAGGGACTGGAGAAAGGTTCGCACCAGGGACAAGGTCTATAATGAAATAGTAAAGGTAAAATGTTATTTTTATTTCTTCGTACCATTCCAAACTCATACTTTGAACACTACTCACAGCTTAATTTTAATGTTGCAGGAAATGTTCCATTTGAAGAAGATAGTAGAGGAATTATAAAGCGTATAATATTCAAAATGCTAGGAAGGGCTTGGAAGGAAATGAGGAACAGATTATACCATCACTTCTATGACCCAGAACTTTCACTTGAAGAAAATATTGAAAACCGCCCAGATTGAATTACTGAGGACCATTGGAAATGGTTTCTCGATTATCGCCATAGCGACGAGACATAGGTCATATAGTTTTGTTTCATAACAGAAAAAGTCCATTTATGTCACATTGAGTTAGTCAGAACTAGTGTCCAGTAACTCTTAATTTGTTGGCATGACAGGCGATTTGTAAAAAAAAATGCTGAGAATCGATCAAAGAAGCTTTACACCCACATCGGCGGATCGAAAAGCTTGGCTAGGCGCGGAGAAGAAGAGGTAATCCAATTTTGGGAATGTTTTTGAATTATCTGTTCTTATACTTAATGCTTTGTCATGGTTATTGGTACAGTCGGAACGACAAGGGAGGAGAGTTGATAGAGGAGAGTTGTATCTCTTAACGCACAAAAGATCTAATGGGACCTATATCCATGATGCAGCTCGCGCTATTGGAGTAAGTAATGTGTTGAGAATCGGAAAGTAGTGTCTCCTATGTTTTAGTTTTTAAAATTTTATTGGAAGTTTGTGCGGTTAGCGACTTGCTAATAAATGCTTATAATTGCTCATCTATGTGTGTAGGAAAGAATTGAGGCTATTGAGCAACGTGATGAATCCTCTAGACTGTTGTCTCATAATGATTCGCTTGCTCAAGCTCTCGGAAAGGAGCACCCGGGTAGGATGCGTGGCATGGGGTTGGGGCCGACTTCTAGTCAAGTCTTCGGTATGAATTTCCATCAGCCGATCAATGATTTTGAAAGGGAGGACACCCAAAGGATGCTACTTGAACTACAAGCAGAGTTGGCATCATTGAAATTGAAAAGGAAGGCAGTGGAGGATGAAGTAGCAACCGAGAAGACCAAAAGACAGGCAGCGGAGGATGAAGTAGCAGCTGGGAAGGTCAAGATGCAGGCAATGGAAAGTGCTTTGATATGTCTACTTCAAGGGCAAGGTAGGAAGCTGCCATCAGACGTCGCTGCATGGATGAGTGCATTGGAGGGTCAGAATAGAAAGTAGATCTTAGGATTATGGAACCTTTTCTTCTTTCATTTATAGACTTTTATGTTCTTGATTATGCAACTCTTAGTAAGGAGTACAGTTTGTTGATATTTGAATAATTATATTAATTAAATTAATGGTTTTGCTGTTGTCATTTACCTTGCAATTTATTTTTCGGGATATAAAATAATTTAACTTACTAATATTAAGAAGGATTAAAAAAAATGAAAAAATGTACATTAAAATAAAAAACAGAGTGGTTTGCCAGTGTACAATACAGTATTTTTGCGGCCATTCAACCGGAAAATAGTGGCAGTTACGAACTAGCCGTTAGAAAATTGAAAATTCAGGTTAGGAGATAGCCAGTTACATTTCAAAAAACATTGACCATTAAACAGCAACGTTTTCAAAAAGCCAGTAATTAAATTTGAACAAAACCGTGGCCATTAAACAGCGGCGGTTTCAAACCGCCGAACATTTCGTGTGGATCACTGTTGTCCAGATTGCGGCGGTTTAAAACCACCACTAAACATTGCGACGCAAATTACCGGGTTTTGTGGCGGTTGTGCCAGTGGTTCCTGAGAACCGCCGCAAAATCATATAACCACCCCCTAATAGGTAACACTTAACAAACTGCTGGAATCCAGTTTCGTGGCAGCTTAAAACCGCCGCAAATCACTCCAATAACCGCCGCTATTTCCCGCTTCTTTTGTAGTGTAAGGAAGAGGATGATGTGGATGAAAAGTACAAAGTTATTCTAATAACGTGATTATAAGGTAAGAGAAATTGGTGGATGTTTTTTTAAACTGAATAATTAACTTTAAGTAGAAAGTTAATTAGAAAGGGTAATATTGGAAAGAAATTTTGGACACTAAATCCATGTATTGCCATTATATATTGTTATAGATATTACTGAGTTAAAATAATTATTTTTATTTTAAATTATAATGAACAGATTAATTATACTTTATAAAGTACCGTTTAAATCTGAAATATCAATTATCTAATTTAAATCATTTAACTTTATTATTTTTCCATTACCAAAACTTGATTTTGAATTATATAAAATAATCAATTTCAATTATACCAAATATCCAATTATACTAAAGATAATATAAGAAAAACTTAATTAATTTAAATTTCAATTATCATCAAAATTTCTTATGACTCCTAATTACTTTTAAAATTCAATATGTATATCATAAAGCTTTATTTAATTACTTTTAGTAAAATAATTTTTTTAGAATAAAATTTTTAACAAATATATTAAATTTAATTTTCCAAAAACTCAGATTGTTACAGCAAAATGAAATAAGGACTGAATAAAGACTAACGTTTTTGCTCATAAATTAGTAGCAACATGAAATAAGTGAGGAAAGTCTATCAGTTGTTAAGCAGTCGCTAATTTCTCACTAAATAAGCTTTTGATTAGTGACTCAATTACGACCACTTACTTATAACATTTTCTCGGTTAGTTTTGGATTTGTTATAACTCTGCGACGGATTTCCAACGAGATTAGCGAGTAATTTGCTACAAAATAGGTAGGATATAGCTTTTTCTTTGCGACGAAATTGCAGTTGCCAAGTCGCTCGCTAAACTAAACTTGTGACAACTTAGCGACAAATATATTTTGCCCGCTAATCAGCGACTTGAAATCAGCCAACGAAGTATGTCAGTTGTTAAACGGTCGCAAATTTCTCGTTACTTAGGTCCTAGGTGCTCAATATTCGTATTTCTACTTTAGCAACTAATTAGCAAGGAACACTTTCCTAACTGAATGATTTATACATTGCGATGAGTTAGCGACGGCTATTTTCTGTTGCTATCCTAATTTTGAATTTGACAATATTATGCGACAAATTAGCGAGAAACTAGTTGCTCGCTAAAAATAAAAATTTTGGTGACAAATTAGCTAGGAAATTGTCCATCGCAAAATGTATTTCAAGTCTTTGTGACGAATTAGCTAGTAAGTAGTAACATTGTTCCTCACTAATTAGACTTTTTGCACAAAGTTTATTTAGCGACGAACTAGTGTGTGAATTGTTTCTCGCTAATTGTATATCAAACAATTGCGACAGAATAGTGACAATAATATCCCTCGCTACTTTACTTTTATTCGATTGAACCCCTAAGTTACTGATTTGCTAGAACATTGTCACTCGGTAATTAATTTGTGACAAATTAGCGAGAAAATTTTCCTTGCTCTTTTTTTAGCTACAAAAGTCAATTTGCGAGAAACAAACTTACTCGTGAATCTCTCACTAATCAATTGCTTTTCTCAAGTTCGGATATTTTGTGACTGCTCATTAATTTTGTCGTTAGTGTGCCACTAATTTCTCGCAAGTTAGTGATGGATTAGTGACAAGAAATATTTCTCGCAAAAATTCGTCGCTAATTTGTCAAATTCTTGTAGTGTCGGAACTCCATCAAAGCTTGCTACAATTGATTTGGAATGTTGGAACATTTTGGAGATTCAAGCATTGTTGGAAGTTCAAGGATGAGTATAAGCATAAGCCACCATGACAAGGAGCTTCCTAAATGTCCAACTTAAGGACTTTAAATGAAAGTGCTAGGTGGGAGACACCCCACCATGGTAAAACCTTCCAACTTTCCTTCTTTATTTCATTCTTGTAAATATGTCTCTTAAGTGTTAGATTGATATGATAGATTCTAGTTTGATTGGAATATTTGAATGGAATAGTTGAATAAATTTTTGGATGTTAGAAAGTTAGCCAATTTTTGGATTTTGAATTGTTTTAGAATGTGCATGGTTACATAGTTGAATTGCATAGATTTTGGGCTTTGATTTTGGATCATCGATTTTGATTTTAATTTGACTTTGATTTTGATTTTTAATTGCATAGTTGAATCTAGTTGAGAAGTTGTGTTTGCTTTTTAAGTTCTGTTATGTTTAAAAAAAAAAACCATGTGTATGCATACTCAATGGTGTGTATGTATAACCCCAAAATTCGACCATCTCGTTTGTGTAGCCACTTGCCGCGTACGCGACTGGGCCAAACAGAAGCTACCACCCGCATACCAGCTGCTCGCGTATGCAGCCTTACCCTCCGCGTCCCAACTCGTGCATACGCATGCTCAATGGTGCATACGCACAACCTTTTCTTCTCTATTTTTCTCTTCTTCTCTCTTTTTTTTTCTCTTCTTTTCCTCATTCAACCACCATCCGTCATCATCATTCACCATCCACCATCATCCCCATTAGTTAGTTAGTTAGTTTAATTTTCTATTTTAATATATTAGGTTGTTAGTTTAGGTTATCTTTTGGTGATAAGTGTTAGATTATTGATTTGATATGTTGAATATGTTGAGATATTGCTGCTGATTACTAACTTGATGCTATTTTAGCAACATTATTGTTTATATTTATTGTTGGATTTCTTTGTTGAGGTTATACTTTATTGCTTGGTATTGAATTATTCATGCTTAATAATTGTGCATACTAAGTACTTATGAATTGCTTTCAAAGCATTCTAAATCTTTTGAATTGCATGTTTTGGCCACCATGTGATTTGATTTCATTATCTATCATTAGGGAATTTGCTTCTATTTGATACCTTTGTTGTTAGGTGATGCTTGATTATATTGACTTGTATTTACATAACCAAGTTTGTGAATCAATATTGTGGAATTATGAAATTGGATTGTAAGCTCACCTAGGGACATCCTTTTGAAATTTTCAACCTATATAGACCATACTTGCTATGTGATTGATTTCAACTTCTATCTCTCTTTTCCTAAGTTGCATAGCACCAATGTGCTCCACTCTATGTCAATTAGGTGATGCGAACAAAAATTCAAAGTGTGTCATTAGTTGATGTATGAGTTCTATATGATTCTTGGTCCGTTAAGTTTTCTTGCACATCAACCAATTTTCATTCATTATCTATTTCACAATCACTTGATTATTGCTTGAATGCTTTCATGATTTTTTATTACTTGTTTGTTTATTTTTAATTTACAAGTTTCCTTCAACGTATCTCAAGCACACTAGAATGAGTGAAGTGCATACTTCTTTTGTGTAATTGTGACATAAAGCTTTCAATGCTAGTGTGTGTGTTCTAAACCATGCGCAAACTTAGAATTCACACACTTATTTTCATCAATGTCACAAACTGATTAACTCACTTCATTTTAGTGAGTCTTACCTCATTCCAACAATCTTTGCTTCCGTGCTTTTGCATTTACTCGTCTTACTATCTTGTTTTCTGTCTTTCAAGATGATTCACCATAAGCAAAAAGGGAAGAAGAAGAAAGAACATGCAACATCCAGTTGATCCACCAGCTAAAGGTGGCAATTCGTGAAGTCGACGTTCCCCCTTGCTCATCTTTGAATGCACTGAGGACGGTGCAAACTTTTAAGTGTGGGGAGGTCGTCCGACCAATCGGCCGATTTTTGGGTGAAAATTTCTAATCTAAATACTTTCACATTTCATTTATTTTTCTTCTATTACTAGGTCTTTTAGAATTTTTAGTTGCATTCTCTTGGTTTGCATATATATATATATATATAATAAGCTTAGTCAAAATAATAAAATTTTCCAAGGAATTTATCTATAGGGCATTCCAATATTAATTTGAGTAAAAATATCTTTTATTGAAACTTGCTTGAATTATATATCGTGGAACATGGTTTTTGAGCTAAGAACACACAACCTTGTAAGTTTTGAGCCAAATTGTGTGGTTACATCATATAACCACTATTTTGATTTCCCTGTGTATTATTTTCTCTCTATGATTGTAATCTTTTATTTGTTTGATTCTTTTTGTCCATTGTTTTGTGTATGAATGTATTTATATGATTGAGGCCTTTATTTCAAATAGCTCACCTACCCAAATAGCCTTACCCTTTTATCCACCTTTGTTAACCAATTTGAGCCTATTTTAATCCCCTTTTTGTTCTTAATTTTATCACATCACTACCCCCTAAGTGAAAAACAATAAATGTCCTTAATTTGGATCTTTGATTAGCTTAGGCTAGTGATGAGCGGATAATTTATACGCTTTTTGGCATTGTTTTTACATAGTTTTTAGTATGATTTAGTTAGTTTTTAGTATATTTTTATTAGTTTTTAAATAAAAATCACATTTCTGGACTTTACTATGAGTTTGTGTATTTTTCTGTGATTTCAGGTAATTTCTGGCTGAAATTGAGGGACTTGAGCAAAAATCAGATTCAGAGGCTGAAGAAGGACTGCAGATGCTGTTGGATTCTGACCTTCCTGCACTCAAAGTGGATTTTCTGGAGCTACAGGAGTCCAAATGGTGCGTTCTCAATTGCGTTGGAAAGTAGATATCCAGGGCTTTTCAGCAATATATAATAGTCTATACTTTGCTTGAGTTTAGACGATGCAAACTGGCGTTCAACGCCAGCTTTCTGCCCTATTCTGGAGTTTAACGCCAGAAACAGGTTGCAAAGCAGAGTTAAACGCCAGAAACAGGTTACAAACTGGCATTTAACTCCAAGAAAGACCTCTGCATGTGAAAGCTTCAATGCTCAGCCCTAGCACAAACCAAGTGGGCCCGGAAGTGGATTTCTGTAAACCCTAGTAACTAGTTTAGTATAAATAGGACTTTTTACCATTGTATTTATATCGATCTTTTGATATCTTTGGATTATCTTTTGGTCCTTTGATCACGTTTAGGGAGGCTGGCCATTCGGCCATGCCTGGACCTTCATCACTTGTGTATTTTCAACGGTAGAGTTTCTACACACCATAGATTAAGGTGTGGAGCTCTGCTATTCCTCATGAATTAATGCAAAGTACTATTGTTTTTCTATTCAATTCAAGCCTATTTCTTCTCTAAGATATTCATTCGTACACAAGAACATGATGAATGTGATGATTATGTGATGCTCATCATCATTCTCACTTATGAACGCGTGCTTGACAAACACTTCCGTTCTACATGCAAACAAGCTTGAATGTGTATCTCTTAGCCTTCTGATCGTGAGATTAGAGTCTTCGTGGTATAGGCTAGAACTATTGGCAGCCATTCTTGAGATCCGGAAAGTCTAAACCTTGTCTGTGGTATTCCGAGTAGGATCCGGGAAGGGATGGCTGTGACGAGCTTCAAACTCGCGAGTGCTGGGCGTAGTGACAGACGCAAAAGGATTACTGAATCCTATTCCAGTATGATCGAGAACCGACAGATGATTAGCCGTGCAGTGACAGCGCATCTTGGACCATTTTCACTGAGAAGACGGGAAGTAGCCATTGACAACGGGGATGCCCTACATACAGCTTGCCATGGAAAGGAGTATGAAGGATTGGATGAAGACAGCAGGAAAGCAGAGGTTCGGAAGGAACAAAAGCATCTCCATACGCTTATCTGAAATTCTCACCAATGAATTACATAAGTACCTCTATCTTTATTTTATATTTTAATTATATTTTAATTATTAAAACTCTATAACCATTTGAATCCGCCTGACTGAGATTTACTTGGACGACCCAGTGCACTTGCTGGTTAGTTGTGCGAAGTTGTGACAAAGAATTGAGAATACGATTGTGCGTACCAAGTTGTCGGCGCCATTGAGATCACAATTTCGTGCACCAGCTAGTGAGAGTGTGTATTATTTAAATATGGGAAAGTTTGGGAATATTGGTTGAGATAAAAGTGTATTTTTGTATATTTGTTGAAGATCTTGAGCATACTCATGCATTAAATGTTTAAACCATATGCATTGATACTTTTGTATATATTTTATTTTGAAAAGAAAGACAAGAAAAGAAAAAAGAAGAAAAAAATAAAAATAAAAATAAAAGAAGGAAAAGAAAAAGAAACAAAAAAAGTGAAAAAGAAAGCAATAAAAAGGGGACAAAATACCCCAAAGTAAAGTAATAATAACAATGCATATGTGTTGTGATTAAAATAGGGAATGCATGAGTGTGTGAAAAAGTGAATAATGGGTATCTAGCTTTTCATTAGAGTTAAATAGATTGTCATAGGTTAGATGAAAATTTTAAGTTAATCAAAGATTCAAATTCTAGTCCACTTGAGCAAATACAATCTTACCTTGACCCTAACCCCATTACAACCCTCAAAAGTCTTCATGATATTTGTATGCATGCATTGAATAATAGTTGATTGTTAGATGAAAAACAAGTCTTAGAAAGCATGATTAGAGGAGAATTGAGTGAATTAACCCTATACACTTGAGCGATTAAAGCGTATACACATCCGGTGAGGGGTTCGATCGCTCAATTCTATGTTTCCACCTTTGATCATTTCTTATCTTGCAAGTTTGTTAAATTTTCTTATATTACTTGAATCAATTATGGATTGGATTTGATTATGATTGTTTTAGCCCTTGATTATGTATCCATGCTTTCTTGGAAATTGATGTGCATTGACTAGGTAGATACATGTAGATAACTAGATGGTATTGGGTAGAATAGTTACATGCATTTAGGTAGATTGCATATAGGTAGTTTACTTGCATTGCATAAATGTTGATACACCTTTCATGTATCTTTCTTGATGTTAAGCATGAGGTCATGCTTGTTTTAAGTGTGGAAAAGTTGATAAACCATAATTTTATGGTTTTATTTTGTATTGATATTGGTGGATGATGAGCGGATATTTTATACGCTTTTTGGGGTTAATTTCATGTAGTTTTTAGTATGTTTTAGTTAGTTTTTAGTATATTTTTATTAGTTTCTAGGCAAAATTCATATTTATGAACTTTATTATGAGTTTTTGTATTTTTCTATAATTTCAGGTATTTTCTGGCTGAAATTGAGGGAGCTGAGCAAAAATCTGATTCAGGCTGAAAATGGACTGCTGATGCTGCTGGATTCTGACCGCACTGCACTCAGAATAGATTTTTTGGAGCTACAGTAGTCCAATTGGCGCGCTCTCAATTGCGTTGGAAAGTAGACATCCCAGGCTTTCCAGCAATATATAATAGTCAATACTTTGTTCAAGGATAGATGACGTAAACTGGCGTTCAACGCCATTTCCATGTTGTATTCTGGCGTTAAACGCCAGAAACAGGTTACAAGTTGGAGTTAAACGCCAGAAACACGCTACAACCTGGAGTTCAACTCTGGAAATAGCCTTGGCACGTGTAAAGCTCAAGTCTCAGCCCTAACACACACCAAATGAGCCCCAGAAGTGGATTTCTGCACTATCTATCTTAGTTTACTCATTTTCTGTAAACCTAGGTTACTAGTTTAGTATTTAAAACAACTTTTAGAGATTTATTTTGTACCTCATGACATTTTAGATCCGAACTTTGTACTCTTTGATGGCATGAGTCTCTAAACTCCATTGTTGGGGGTGAGGAGTTCTGCTGTGTCTCGATGACTTAATGCAATTATTTCTGTTTTCTATTCAAACACGCTTGTTTCTATCTATGATGTTCATTCACACTTCAATATGATGGATGTGATGACCCGTGACATTCATCACCATTCTCAACCTATGAACGCGTGACTGACAACCACCTCCGTTCTACCTTCGATTGAATGAGTATCTCTTGGATTCCTTAATCAGAATCTTCGTGGTATAAGCTAGAATCCATTGGCAGCATTCTTAAGAATCCAGAAAGTCTAAACCTTGTCTGTGGTATTCCGAGTAGGATTCAGGGATTGAATGACTGTGACGAGCTTCAAACTCACAAGGGTTGGGTGTAGTGACAGACGCAAAAGGATCAATGGATCCTATTCCAGCATGAGTGAGAATCGACAGATAATTAGCCGTGCGGTGACAGCGCACCTGGACCATTTTCATTGAGAGGACGGATGGTAGCCATTGACAACGGTGATCCACCAACACACAGCTTGCCATAGGAGGAACCTTGCGTACGTAAAGAAGAAGACAGGGGGAAAGCAGACATTCAGAAGACAAAGCATCTCCAAAACTCCAACATATTCTCCATTACTGCATAATAAGTATTTATTTCATGCTCTTTTATTTTTCGCAATTCAGACTGATAATCATAATTAATCTCTTGACTAAGATTTACAAGATAACCATAGATTGCTTCAAGCCAACAATCTCCGTGGGATCGACCCTTGCTCACGTAAGGTATTACTTGGACGACCCAGTGCACTTGCTGGTTAGTGGTACGGAGTTGTGAAAAGTGTGAATCACAATTTCGTGCACCAAGTTTTTGGTACCGTTGTCGGGAATTGTTCGAGTTTGGACAACTGATGGTTTATTTTGTTGCTTAGATTAGGAAAATTTTTTCTCTTTGGTTTAGAGTCTTCTATTATTGTTTTTGGTTGAAATTTTTTTAAATCCTTATTTTCTCTTTTTAAATTTTTCAAAAATTTTATAAACTGATAATTGAGTTTTTCTGTTTGAGTTTAGTTTCATATTTTAAGTTTGGTGTCAATTGCATGTTTTTATTTTCTTTGAAATTTTCGAATTTGTGTTCATTGTTCTTTCTTAATCTTCAAGTTGTTCTTGTTTATTTTACTTGTTTGATCTTTGTTTTGTCTTGTTTTTCTTGTGCTTTTTCAATTTTTTAGTTTTCCAAAAAAATTTCATTTATTAAATACCTTAATAAAACACGTTAAATTTATAGCTCAATTGGTTAGAGCATTGCGCTTATGTTCTTGGTGATTGGGTATCCTCCTTTTAAAACTTTTCCAAAAATAATTTTTCTTTGATTAAATCTTGTGTCAAGTTTTAAGTTTGGTGTTTTCTTGTTAGTTCTTATTTAATTTTCGGAAATTTTTTTTTGGTTTTCTAAATATTTTAAGTTTGGTGTTCTTTTTTATGTTCTTGAGTCCTTTGAGTCTTTGACTTTTTGTTCTTCGTGTTCTTGTGGATCTTCAAGGTGTTCTTGAGTCTTTCTTGTGTTTTGATTTTAAAATTTTTTAGTTTGGTGTTCCTTGGTGTTTTTCCTCCAAATTTTCAAAAATAAGAAGCATTAGATCTAAAATTTTAAGTCTTGTGTCATTTTATTGTTTTTCTCTTTCCTCATTGAATTCAAAAATATCTTTTCCCTTTATTTTAATTGATTTTTCGAAAATTACCTTTAAAAATTCAGATTTTTATTTTAAAAATCAAATCTTTTCAAAATTCAAAATCTTTTTCAAAAATTATATCCAAAGTTTTTCAAATCTTCTCAATTAAGCAATTATTTTCATTTTCAAGTTTATTTTTCTCTAGATTTTCGAAACTTACATTTTAATTTCTAATTATTCTATTTTATTTTATCTTATTAGTTTTATTTATCTTAATAATTTGGTTTGTTCTACTTCAATAAAATAAAAACAAAAATATATTTTCCTTGCAATTTATATCAATTCCATTTTATCCATCATGGATCTAAGTGGAAATGAACAGTCCAGAAGGACTCTGGGATCATATGCTAATCCCACTACTGCTGCATATAGGAGTAGTATCTGTATACCTCCTATCAAAGCAGGCAGTTTTGAGCTGAATCCTCAACTCATTGTCATGGTGCAGCAAAACTGCTATTATTCCGGTCTTCCATAGGAAGAACCTACTGAGTTTCTGGCACAATTCTTGCAAATTACTGACACAGTACATGACAAGGAGGTAGATTAGGATGTATACAGACTGTTACTGTTTCCGTTTGCTGTAAAAGATCAAGCTAAAAGGTGGTTAAATAACCAACCCACAGCAAGCATAAGGACATGGAAATAGTTATCAGACAAATTCCTGAATCAATATTTCCCTCCAAAAAGGATGACACAACTAAGACTGGACATCCAAGGCTTTAAACAAGAGGATGACGAATCCCTTTATAATGCTTGGGAGAGGTACAGAGGGATGTTAAGGAAATGCCCCTCTGAAATGTTTTCAGAGTGGGTTCAATTAGACATCTTCTACTATGGGCTTATAGAAGGAGCTCAGATGTCCTTAGACCACTCAGCTGGTGGATCTATACACATGAGGAAAACTATTGAAGAGGCTCAAGAGTTTATTGATATAGTTGCCAAAAATCAGCATCTGTACATAAGTAGTGAGTCCTCCATAAAAGAAGAAGCCAAAGCAGTGTCTACTGAACTTGGTCCTCCAGAACAAGTTGCTGAACTCAATCAACAATTGTGTTTTCTAATAAAATAGCTAGCAGAATTCAAGGAGATGCTACAAGACACTAAAAATGCTAATAAAAATATGGAGGCACAATTGAATCAGACAAAACAGCAGTTATCAAAGCAGATAACAGAAAAGTGCCAGGCAGTTCAATTAAGAAGTGGGAAAATATTAAATACCTCACTTCAGAGCAGCAGAAAGCCAAGAAAAGAACAACTGACAGAGGATGAGCAAAAAATTATCCAAAATCCCTCTGAGGATAGTAAGGGCCCAGAGAGGAACAACTCTGGCGTTCAAACGCCAGAAGAGGATGCAAGGTTGGCGTTAAACGCCCAACCCACGCGCAGTTCTAGCGTTCAAACGCCAGAAACAGGCAAGGAGCTGGCATCAAACACCCAATGGAAGCTCAGTTCTGGCGTTCAAATGCCAGAAACAGGTAGGAAGTTGGCGTCCAACGCCAATCAAGCTTCCAACCCTGGCATTCAAACGCCAGTGAGGGATCAGACACACACAAGTGCTGATAACAATCCCTCTAAAAAGGCTTCTCCAACCACTTCTGTAGGAAATAAACCTGCGGCAACCAAGGTTGAGGAATACAAAGCCAAGATGCCTTATCCTCAAAAACTCCGCCAAGAGGAGCAGGATAAGCAATTTGCTCACTTTGCAGACTACCTCAGGACTTTTGAAATAAAGATTCCATTTGCAGAGGCACTTGAGCAAATACCCTCTTATGCCAAGTTCATGGAAGAGATCTTGAGTCATAAGAAGGATTGGAGAGAAACTGAAAGAGTTCTCCTCACTGAGGAATGTAGTGTAGTCATTTTGAAAAGCTTCCCAAAAAAGCTTAAAGATCCCGAGAGCTTTATGATACCATGCATATTAGAGGGTGATTGCACCAAGACAGCTTTATGTGATCTTGGGGCAAGCATCAACCTAATACCTGCATCCACTATCAGAAAGCTTGGTTTAACTGAAGAAGTCAAACCAACCAGGATATGTCTCCAACTTGCTGATGGCTCCATTAAATACCCATCAGGCGTGATTGAAGACATGATTGTCAGGGTTGGACTATTCGCCTTTCCCACTGACTTTGTAGTGATGGAAATGGAGGAGCACAAGAGTGCTACTCTCATTCTAGGAAGACCCTTCCTAGCAACTGGACGAACTCTCATTGATGTCCAAAAGGGGGAAGTAACCCTGAGGGTCAATGAGGATGAGTTCAAGTTAAATGCTGTCAAAGCCATGCAGCATCCAGACACACCAAAAGACTGCATGAAATTTGATCTTATTGACTCTTTGGTAGAGGAGATCAACATGGCTGAGAGTCTCGAATCAGAGCTGGAAGACATCTTTAAAGATGTTCAGCCTGATCTGGAGGATTCAGAGGAATTGAAAGAGCCTCTGGAAATTTCTCAGGAAGAGGAAAAACCTCCTAAACCCGAGCTCAAACCATTACCATCATCCCTGAAATATGCATTTCTGGGAGAAGGTGACACTTTTTCAGTGATCATAAGAATTGCTTGCAGTGGTTTATGCCATTGACAAGTTTAGATCATACTTAGTAGGATCAAAAGTGATTGTGTATACTGACCATGCTGCTCTTAAATATCTACTCACAAAGAAGAATTCAAAACCCAGGCTCATAAGATGGGTGTTGCTTCTGCAAGAGTTTGATATAGAAATAAGAGACAGAAAAGGGACAGAGAACCAAGTGGCTGATCATCTGTCCCGGATAGAGCCAGTAGAAGGGACGTCCTTCCCCTCTATTGAGATCTCTGAAACCTTTCTGGATGAGCAACTGTTTGCCATCCAGGAAACACCATGGTTTGCAGACATTGCAAACTATAAAGCTGCAAGATTCATACCCAAGGAGTACAGCAAGCAACAAAAGAAAAAATTAATTACTGATGCAAAGCACTACCTGTGGGATGAACCATATCTCTTTAAGAAATGTGCAGACGGAATAATCCGTAGGTGCGTGCCTAGAGAAGAAGCACAGAGGATCTTATGGCATTGCCATGGGTCACAATATGGAGGCCATTTCGGATGTGAGCGAACAGCCACCAAGGTCCTCCAATGTGGCTTCTACTGGCCTACACTCTATAGAGATTCCCGAGAGTTTGTACGTAACTGTGACAGTTGCCAAAGAGCTGGTAATCTGCCTCATGGTTACGCCATGCCTCAACAAGGAATCTTGGAGATTGAGTTGTTTGATGTATGGGGTATTGACTTCATGGGGCCCTTCCCACCATCATACCCAAACACTTATATTCTGGTGGCAGTTGACTATGTATCAAAATGGGTAGAGGCCATTGCCACACCCACTAATGATACTAAGACAGTGCTGAAGTTCCTCCAGAAACATATCTTCAGCAGGTTTGGTGTCCCTAGAGCACTAATTAGTGATGGGGGCACTCACTTCTGCAACAAACAGCTTTACTCTGCTATGGTCCGGTATGGAATTAGCCACAAGGTGGCAACTCCATATCATCCACAGACAAATGGGCAAGCAGAAGTCTCTAATAGAGAACTAAAAAGAATCCTGGAACGGACTGTAAGTACACGTAGAAAGGATTGGGCAAGAAGCCTGGATGATACTCTGTGGGCTTACAGAACAGCATTCAAGACTCCTATAGGGACCTCTCCATACCAGCTTGTGTATGGTAAGGCCTGTCATCTGCCCGTGGAACTGGAGCATAAGGCCTACTGGGCAACTAGATTCCGAAACTTTGATGCCAAATTAGCTGGAGAAAAAAGATTGCTCCAGCTGAATGAGCTAGAGGAATTCAGACTCACTGCTTTCGAAAATGCTAAGCTTTACAAGGAGAAAGCAAAAAGGTGGCATGACAGAAAGTTGTCACCTAGAGTCTTTGAACCAGGACAGAAGGTTTTGCTCTTTAACTCTAGGCTCAGATTATTCCCCGAGAAACTGAAATCCCGGTGGAGGGGACCATATGTGATTACAAGCGTGTCACCATATGGCTATGTGGAGCTTCAAGACATTGATTCTGATAAGAAGTTCATTGTTAATGGACTGAGAATCAAGCATTATCTTGAAGGCAATGTTGAGCAAAAGTGCTCAAGGCTGAGGCTAGATTAAAAGCTCAGCAAGGTCCAGCTAAAGACAATAAAGAAGCACTTATTAGGAGGCAACCCAATGTTATTTAACTATATCTCTTTATTTTCTATTGCTATTTTATGTTTTCCTTAGGTTGATGATCATGTGAAGTCACAAAAACAACTGAAAAATCAAAAACAGAATGAAAAACATCATTAAAAATAGCACACCCTGGAGGAAGAACATTCTGGCGTTTAAACGCCAGAAACAAGCATCTGTTTGGCGTTTAACGCCAGAAACATGCACCAATTTGGCATTTAACGCCAGATCCCCACAAGATCTGTGGACCCCATAGGATTCCCATCTACCTCACCATTCAAATCCAAACCATTCCCCTCCCGAACCCACCATTCACACACCTCCATCTCCTCCATCTTCTCCACTTCTTTCTTCTTTTGCTCGAGAACGAGCAAACCTTTTAAGTTTGGTGTGGTAAAAGCATTGCTTTTTGTTTTTTTCCATAATTCAGTGGTAGAGCAATTGACTCCAGATCAAAGAGCTATGAGGGAGGAGCAACAAAGGCAAGGAAGAGACATAGAGGAGCTCAAGAATACCATTGGTTCTTCAAGAAAAGGAAGACGCCACCCTCACTAAGGTGGACCCATACCTTAATCTCCTTGTTCTTATTTTCCTGTTTTTCATTTACTATGGCTTTATGTTTTATTTATGTTTGTGTCTTTACTATATGATCATTAGTGTCTAAGTGTATATGCCTTAAAGTTATGAATGTCTTATGAATCCATCGCCTCTCTTAAATGAAAAATGTTCTAAAAAAACAAAAGAACAAGAAGTACATGGTTTCGAATTCATCCTTGAAATTAGTTTAATTATTTTGATGTGGTGACAATACTTTTTGTTTTCTGAATGAATGCTTGAACAGTGCATATGTCTTTTGAATTTGATGTTTATGAATGTTAAATATGTTGGCTCTTGAAAGAATGATGAAAAGGAGAAATGTTATTTGATGATCTGAAAAATCATAAAATTGATTCTTGAAGCAAGAAAAAGCAGTGAATACAAAAGCTTGCGGAAAAAAATGGCGAAAAAAAAAGAGAGAAAAAGAAAAAGCAAGTAGAAAAAGCCAAAAGCTCTTTAAACCAAAAGGCAAGAGCAAAAAGCCAATACCCCTTAAAATCAAAAGGCAAGGGTAATAAAAAGGATCCAAGGCTTTGAGCATCAGTGGATAGGAGGGCCTAAAGGAACAAAATCTTGGCCTAAGCAGGCTAAACCAAGCTGTCCCTAACCATGTGCTTGTGGCGTGAAGGTGTCAAGTGAAAACTTGAGACTGAGCGGTTAAAGTCAAGGTCCAAAGCAGAAGAAGAGTGTGCTTAAGAACCCTGGACACCTCTAATTGGGGACTTTAGCAAAGCTGAGTCATAATCTGAAAAGGTTCACCCAATTATGTGTCTGTGGCATTTATGTATCCGATGGTAATATTGGAAAACAAAGTGCTTAGGGCCACGGCCAAGACTCATAAAGTAGCTGTGTTCAAGAATCAACATACTGAACTAGGAGAATCAATAACACTATCTGAATTCTAAGTTCCTATAGATGCCAATCATTCTGAACTTCAATGGATAAAGTAAGATGCCAAAACTATTCAAGAGGCAAAAAGCTACAAGTCCCGCTCATCTGATTGGAGCTAAGTTTCCTTGATATTTTGGAATTTATAGTATATTCTCTTCTTTTTATCCTATTTGATTTTCAGTTGCTTGGGGACAAGCAACAATTTAAGTTTGGTGTTGTGATGATTGGATAATTTATACGCTTTTTGGCATTGTTTTTAGTATGTTTTCAGTATGTTTTAGTTAGTTTTTATTATAATTTTATTAGTTTTAATTAAAAATCACATTTCTGGACTTTACTATGAGTTTGTGTGTTTTTCTGTGATTTCAGATATTTTCTGGCTGAAATTGAGGGACCTGAGCAGAAATCAGATTGAGAGGCTGACAAAGGACTGCAGATGCTGTTGGATTCTGACCTCCCTGCACTCAAAGTGGATTTTCTGGAGCTACAGAACTCCAAATGGCGCGCTTCCAATTGGGTTGTAAAGTAGACATCCAGGGCTTTCCAGAAAAATATAATAGTCCATACTTTGATCAAGGATAGACGACATAAACTGGCGTTCAACGCCAGTTCCATGTTGCAGTCTGGCATTCAGCGCCAAAAATAGGTTACAAGTTGGAGTTCAACGCCAGAAACAGGTTACAACCTGGCGTTCAACTCCAGAAACAGCCCAGGCACGTGAGAAGCTTAAGTCTCAGCCCCAGCACACACCAAGTGGGCCCCAGAAGTGAATTTTTGCACTATCCATCTTAGTTTACTCATTTTTTGTAAACCTAGGTTACTAGTTTAGTATTTAAACATCTTTTAGAGACTTATTTTGTACCTCATGACATTTTAGATCTGAACTTTGTACTCTTTGACGGCATGAGTCTCTGAACTCCATTGTTGGGGGTGAGGAGCTCTGCTGTGTTTCGATGAATTAATGCAACTATTTCTGTTTTCTATTCAAACACGCTTGTTTCTATCTAAGATGTTTATTCGCACTTCAATATGATGGATGTGATGATCCGTGACACTCATCATCATCCTCAACCTATGAACGCGTGCCTGACAACCACCTCCATTCTACCTTCGATTGAATGAATATCTCTTGGATTCCTTAATCAGAATCTTCGTGGTATAAGCTAGAATCCATTGGCAGCATTCTTGAGAATCCGAAAAGTCTAAACCTTGTCTGTGGTATTCCGAGTAGGATTCAGGGATTGAATGACTGTGACGAGCTTCAAACTCACAAGGGCTGGTCATTGTGACAGACGCAAAAGGATCAATGGATCCTATTCCAGCATGAGTGGGAACCGACAGATGATTAGCCGTGCGGTGACAGCGCACCTGGACCTTTTTCACTGAGAGGACGGATGGTAGCCATTGACAACGGTGATCCACCAACACACAGCTTGCCATATGAGGAACCTTGCGTGCGTGAAGAAGAAGACAGGGAGAAAGCAGAGATTCAGAAGACAAAGCATCTCCAAAACTCCAACATATTCTCCATTACTGCATAACAAGTAACCTTTAATTCATGCTATTTAGCTTTCATAAACAAAAATAATTTTTATTATTAATCTCCTGACTAAGATTTACAAGATAACCATAGATTGCTTCAAGCCAACAATCTCCGTGGGATCGACCCTTACTCACGTAAGGTATTACTTGGACGACCCAGTGCACTTGCTGGTTAGTGGTACGAGTTGTAAAAAGTGTGATTTACAATTCGTGCACCAGCAAGCTGAAGTCTCTAATAGAGAACTAAAAAGAATCCTGGAACAGACTGTAAGTACTCGTAGAAAGGATTGGGCGAGAAGCTTGGATGATGCCCTGTGGGCTTACAGAACAGCATTCAAGACTCCTATAGGGATCTCTCCATACCAGCTTGTGTATGGTAAGGCCTGTCATCTGCCCGTGGAACTGGAACATAAGGCCTACTGGGCAACCAGATTCCTAAACTTTGATGCCAATTTAGCCGGAGAAAAGATATTGCTCCAGCTGAATGAGCTAGAGGAATTCAGACTCACTGCTTTCGAAAATGCCAAGATCTACAAAGAGAAAGCAAAGAGGTGGCATGACAGAAAGCTATCATCTAGAGTCTTTGAACCAGGACAGAAGGTTCTGCTGTTTAACTCTAGGATCAGGCTATTCCCCGGGAAACTGAAATCCCGGTGGAGGGGACCATATGTGATTACAAGTATGTCACCATATGGCTATGTGGAGCTTCAAGACATTGATTCTAATAAGAAGTTCATTGTTAATGGACAGAGAATCAAGCATTATCTTGAAGGCAATGTTGAGAAAGAGTGCTCAAGGCTGAGGCTAGATTAAAAGCTTAGCAAGGTCCAGCTAAAGACAATAAAGAAGCGCTTGCTGGGAGGCAACCCAGCCATTCGCAAAACTTTTTCTTATTTATTTTTATTTTTATACAGGTTTAATATAAATAATCTTCAAGGTAAAGAATCAATTGCATAAGTTCATAGGGTTGCAGAAGGATTCAGAATACAAAACAGCAAAAAGAAGCTCACTGGTGCGAAAAAAAGCCAGTAAGAGTTATTTTGGGCGTTTAACGCCAGTAGAGATAGCCATCTGGGCGTTAAACGCCAGAAAGAAGCAGCTTCTGGGCGTTTAATGCCAGATTTACAGCATCCTGGGCGTTCAGAAAAACGCCCAGTGACAAAAGAGTTTCTGGCGTTTAACGCCAGTTAGAAGCAACAGCTGGGCGTTAAACGCCCAGACTAAGCACCAGTTGGGCGTTAAACGCCCAAAACATGCAGCAGTTGGGCGTTTAACGCCAGGATTGTGGGGAGTAGGTAATTTCGTTTTCAATTCAAATTTTTTCCATTTTTCATGTTTCAATTCATGATTTCTTGCATAAACATGTTACAAATCCTAATTTTTCAAATCCTTTTTTCAAAAAGATATCAAATGTATCTTAATTCTAAACATAAACTTTTTTTTAATCCTCTTCAACTTCTTTTCAAATCTTTTTCAAAACAAATCTATCTCTTTTCCTTCTAAAATCTTTTCAACTCATCAATATCTTCTTCAAATCTTCACAATATCTTTTTCAAAACAAAGCTATCTTTTTCAATTATCTTTCATATTATTCATATCCTTTAAATTTTAAAGTGCATCCTTTTCCTATCATACTTATCTTTTACAAATCATATATTTTATCATATCTTCTTCAAAATTTTCGAAAACCCACCCCCTTCCCTTTAAATCCTAGTTTGGCCTCCCCCATCCTTCACAATTCAGACTTAGCTCTCCTCATATCCCACTTCTTTCCTTTCTTTTGCTTGAGGACAAGCAAACCTCTAAGTTTGGTATGTCTATCCGTGATCACTAAGCCAATACCTACTAAGATCATGGCTCCTAAGGGAAAACAAACCAACTCAAGAGGCGAGAAAGAGAATATTCCAAAACCACTTTGGAATCAAGGGAAGTTCTTAACCAAAGAACATTCAAACCATTACTACAAAATAATGGGTCTAAGGTCAGTGATCCCGGAAGTTAAATTCGATCTGAAAGAAGACGAATATCCAGAGATCCAAGAGCAAATTCGAAACAGGAGCTGTGAAGTCCTAGCTAATTCTGAAACAAAGGTGGGAAGAAACATGGTTCAGGAATTCTATGCAAATCTGTGGCAGACGGACAGGCAGAGAATAGCTGGAACCGCATTCTATGACTATAGAACTCTGGTCAGAGGGAAGATTGTTCACAGCCACCCTGACAAAATAAGGGAGATCTTCAAGCTGCCTTAACTGCAAGATGACCCAGACTCCTTTAATAGGAGAATAATGAGATCAAATCTGAGCTTGGACAAAATCCTAGAGGACGTATGCCTCCCTGGAGCCAAATGGACAACCAACACAAAGGGTGCCCCAAACCAACTCAAAAGAGGAGATCTCAAACCAGTCGCCAGAGGCTGGCTGGACTTCATTGGGCGCTCTATACTGCCCACTAGCAACCGCTCTGAGGTCACCATCAGAAGAGCAGTGATGATTCATTGCATTATGCTGGAAAAAGAAGTGGAAGTTCATCAGCTGATTGCTTGTGAGCTCTACAAAATTGCAAACAAGAACTCTAAAGATGCCAGATTGGCTTATCCAAGCTTGGTCTCTCTGTTATGTAAAGATGCTGTGGTAAAAATGGGAGTATATGAGTATATCTCAGTTGAGCAACCAATCACTAAAAAGTCTATAGAAGGACAACAAGTGCAGGACGACCCCATCAAGAGGAGAGCACAGGAGTTCCTCCCGGAAATCCCTCAAATTGAATACTGGGAGTGCCTAGAAGCATTAGACACCAAGTTGCAAGAAGCTGTGGATCAACTGAAAGAAGAACAGCAAAATCAAAACAGCATGCTCTGCAAAACTGCTTAGAGAAAAAGAAGAGCAAGGGCGTGAACTGAAGGAACTGAAGCGCCAGAAGCTATCTCTTGAAGGGCCAAGCACTCCACAGACTAAAGAGGCATCCATGATAAACCACTATTTTATGGTTTATATTATGTTTAATTGTGTGGTTTTATCATGATCCTTACCCACTTATTCATTAATTTAGCATGCATTTATATTTCCTTCCTGAAATTATTACATGATTGAAAACTGCTTCCTAGAGAATTTTAATTATGCATTTTAATTCTCCTTTATTCCATTCGATGCCATGATCTGTGTGTTAAGCGTTTCAGGCTTTATAGGGCATGAATGAGTTGGAGATTAGAAAGGAAGCTAGTAAAATGGAAGGAACACAAGAAATTGAGGAGATAACTAGCGAGAAGTGATGCAGCCGCATGGCTCACGCGACCACACGAAAGAGGAGAAACCGCAGTGACGCGGCCGCATGACCCATGCGACCGCGCGGAATGGAAAAGCACAAGTGACACGGAGGCGTGAACGACGCGAACGCGTGGCAGGGAAAAATGTGAATGACGCATCCACATGGATGACGCGATCGCGTGACATGCGCGATCTGCATAATCTACAGAATTCGCTGGGGGCGATTTTGGACCCTATTTGACCCAGTTTTCGGCCCAGAACAGCAGACTAGAGCCAGAGAACATGCAGAAACCAAGGATATCATTCATTCTACACAGTTTTAGTTTTAGATCTAGTTTTTTTTACTCCTCCTCTAGGTTTTTCTCTCTACACATTCATAGTTCTTAGGATTTTAATTTTTCTCTTGCTTTTTTGTGCATTAGGATATTGAGAAGAGCTATTACCTTATCAAGACTTCGTCATTCTAGTTCGTTTTCTTTACTTGGCTTTACTCTTCCATGTTCTTTGCTTTGTTTAATTTTACCATTGGAATATCTTTTTGGATTATTTAATATAAGGATTATCTTTATTTTTAATTAATTATTTTAATTTTTATTTACAATGTCTTTCTTTAATTCCTTTTCATATGCTATGAATTTTACATTCACAATGAGCGAGTAGTTCCCTAACTTGATGGGGAGTTGATTGAAGGAAACCCTTGAGTTGGAAAGCTTAAAAGAAAGATTGTAATTGGGTTTATGATTGGATTGCCTTATAGTCACTAACACCAATCTCTTTTAATTAAGTGGATTGCAACTTGTGAACAGACGTAGCATCCCAACTTGTTTGACTTTCCCTTACCTAGTAAAGGATAACTAAACAGGACAACTTTTAATTGTCAATTAATCTTGAGAGTATTCCAACAATAATAGGGATTCCAACTAATCAACTCCCAATCAAGGATTTTATTTACATTATTCAAATTCTCCAATTTAATTTCCTGCTTACTCAATTCAAACCTTTTTGAAAACCTCTGATTAATAAAATAGCACACTTTTCTGTAACTCGTTGGGAGACGACCTGGGATTCATACTCCCAGTATTTTAATTTTAAATTTCTGTGACACCTTTCTAAATTGATAAGTAGATTTATGGCGAGTTAAGTACTATACTTGCAACGTATATATTTTAACAATTTTAATTCGCCAATTTCTGCCTGCATCAATTTTTGGCGCCGTTGCCGGGGAGTTGCAATAGAGTGCTAAAGTTATTAATTAGAATTTATTTATTTGCATTTTATTTTATTTTGCTACTATGATCTGCATGTTTCTTTCGTCAAATGACGCGTTCACTTCCTGATCCAAGCTTGCCAATATTCGATCCTGAAATTGAAAGGACTATTTCACGAATAAGGCGAGCTCGGCGTTAGTTAGTCCTTTCTGAGGGCGGATTTAAAACGCCATTTGAGGAAGAAACCAGCTCCCATTCTACTGATTCGGTTGATTTACGTACAGGTAACATGGCGGCAGCCAGAAGAGTTACTATCCAGGAGGAAGGAGCCCCTGATTTTACAATGCAACCGTTTCAAGCGCATCACCCAGCGGTGGCTACAGATTTTGAAATAAAGATCGCACTGCTCAATTTGATGCCCAAGTTTCATGGCTTACCTGCTCAAGAGCCTATCAAGCACCTGAGAGATTTCCAAGCAGCCTGTTCTACTGTCAGGCGTGATTGTGCAGATGAAACTTCAATTTTGCTGAAAGCTTTCCCGTTTTCTCTTGAGGCAAAAGTAAGAGAGTGTTACTACACTCAACCCCTAGCAAATGTATCCAACTGGGATACACTCAGAAAAGAATTTTTGGAAAAATTCTTTCCATCTGAAGTTACTGATAAACTGAGGAAAGACATTTCCACGATTGTTCAAGATGACAACGAGACTCTCTTTGAATACTGGGAGCGCTTCAATAATCTTCTGGAAGCATGCCCCCACCACAGGATTGACAAGATAATGTTACTCAGCTATATCACACAGGGCATGAGGCCCCAAGATAAGACCACATTGGAAAGTGCTAGCAATGGGTCTATGAAGAAGTACAAGACCACTGATGAGGCATGGCAATTGATCAGTGACTTAGCTGAATCTACTAAGAACCACAGGCAGAAACAAGGCCGTTCAAAAGCCATTGCAGAAGTATCCTCTAGCAGAGAGACTGCTGCTCTAGCTCAGAGTATCTGTGAAATGACCAACTTGCTGAAACAGATGCAATTGAATCAACAACAAGTTCAGCAAGCTCAACCTTCTCCAGCACAGCAAAGCCAACAGTTAGTCCCACAGAGAGTCTGCGGAATTTGTGCTGATTATAGCCATTATACTAATGAATACCTGTAGCTCCAGCAGGAAGACAACATGGTGGCATCCACTCATAACTTCTATGACCGCCCCAACCAAGGGTACAATCAAGGTGAAAATCATAACCATGGATGGCAGGATAATTCTAACCAGAATTGGAGGGACAACAGTAACAGAGGAGGCAGAGATAATCAGGGAAATCAGAGGTGGAATAATAGCAACAGCAGGGAGCAAAATCAACCTTACAGAGCACCTCACTTGAGGCAATCCCAAGGACCACAGAATACCCAACAGCAGACCTCTCAATTTACTCATCTTTCTTCATCTCCCAATGAAGAGTTACTACAATCTTTTGAGCGAAGACAACAGACCATGGAAAATAACATTATGAGTAACATTAATGCCAGTCTGAATGGTCTGGCCTCTACTTTGCAAGCTCTTATCTCACATATTGGATCAATGCAAAATTCCAGTAACCAACCTTTGAGCTCCACTGGAATCCCCTCTCAACCATTACCCAATCCAAAGGGAGGCATTAATGCCATCACCCTAAGGTCCAGAACCACACTGCAAGAGAGGAATCAGGAGGAGCCAAGCTCACCAGAACACGCCTCAGCTGAAGAGGTAGTAGAGATAAAAGATGTTGAAGAGGAAGAGGACATACAGGACATAGCTGAAAAAGAAGAAGCTCAACCACAGGAGGAAGCACCAAAAGGCCCAGACACTGCAGAAAACACCACTCCCATTCCATTTCCACAACTTGCAAGGAAACCCAGGAAGCAGCTGGAACCCGATTCCAAGATGGTAGAAATATTCAAAAAGGTTGAGGTAAATGTCCCTCTTTTTGATGTTATTCAACAGGTACCTAAATATGCAAAGTTTCTAAAAGATTTATGTATACATAAAGACAAAATTAATGAATTAGAAACTATTCCTTTAGGTAGTTCCATATCTGCTTTAATGGGAGGATTACCCGAAAAGTTCAGTGACCCAGGTCCTTGTATAGTTAGTTGTACTATTGGTGGTGTAGTAATTTATGACTGCATGTGTGATTTAGGAGCATGTGTTAGTATAATGCCTTTGTCTATATATGATATTTTGAGGCTCCCTCGCTTAAAAAGGTCGGCAGCTCGTTTTGTGTTAGCAGATAAAAGCATTATTACAGTGGCTGGAGTTGCTGAAGATGTTTTAGTGAACATTAAAGGGCTTACATTCCCCACTGATTTTTATATCTTGGAGATGCCCCATAATGACTCGGATAAGCCATCATCAATCCTACTTGGAAGACCATTCCTGAAGACATCAAAATTCAAATTGGATGCTTTTTCAGGAACATACTCTTTTGAAATAGATGGCCGAATAGTAATCTTCAATCTGAATGGAGTCATTGACAATCCTCCAGAAGATCATTCCATCTTCCAGTGTGATGTCATAGATGAAACTGTAGCTAAAGTTCACAAGAGTTAGAAGAGAGGCACACTGGACAAGGTCCAAGTGTGGGGACCCTCTTGACTGACAATGAGGGCATTTCGGCATTTTCACAAGCTCTAGACAATCCAGAACCTGCCCATGATCAGAAGTTGGAATTGAAACCCCTCCCTCCACATCTCAAATATGCTTATCTTGAAGACGAGAAGAAGTTTCCAGTTATCATTGTAAGGGAACTCACTTCACAACAAGAAGAGCAGTTACTTGATGTGCTGAGAAGGCACAAGAAGGTAATTGGGTGGAGTTTGGCAGACATAGTAGGCATCAACCCTCAAGTATGTGAGCACAGAATATTTTTAGAAGAGGGAGCAAGATCAGTCCGTCAAGCCCAAAGAAGATTGAATCCCACTATCTTGGAAGTTGTCAAAAAGGAAGTGACTAGATTGTTGGAAGCAGGTATCATCTATCCCATTTCAGACAGTGAATGGGTTAGCCCAGTCCAAGTGGTGCCCAAGAAGTCTGGAGTCACTACAGTGAAGAATGAGCATGGAGAGCTCATAGCAACTAGAGTTCAGAACGCTTGGAGAGTCTGCATTGATTACAGGCGTCTCAACCAAGCCACCCGTAAGGATCACTACCCACTTCCATTCATTGATCAAATGCTGGATCGCCTGTCAGGTAAATCACATTATTGCTTTTTAGATGGTTACACAGGTTATTTCCAGATTTATATTACTCCTGAGGATCAGGAAAATACCACTTTTACATGTCCTTTTGGGACTTATGTTTACAAGAGAATGCCCTTTGGCTTGTGCAATGCACCAGCTACTTTCCAACGGTGCATGATGAGTCTTTTCTCTGATCTTATTGAGGACTGTATGGAGGTTTTTATGGATGATTTTAGCATTTATGCTGATTCTTTTAGCCTTTGCTTAGATGGATTATCTAGAGTATTAGATAGATGTGTTAATACAAACCTTGTATTAAATTTTGAAAAATGTCACTTTATGGTAAAACAAGGGATTGTACTAGGACATGTGGTATCTAATAATGGCATTTCTGTAGACCCAGCAAAGGTGAATGTTATTTCTAGTTTACCTTACCCCTCCTCTGTGAGGGAGGTCCGTTCGTTCCTTGGCCATGCAGGTTTTTACAGGAGATTCATAAAGGACTTCAGTAAGGTAGCACTTCCCTTGTCCAGATTACTGCAGAAAGATATTGAGTTCGAGTTCAGTGAGGATTGCAAACAAGCGTTTGATAAGCTGAAGACCGCCCTGACTCAAGCTCCAATTGTGAGAGGACCAGACTAGAGCCATCCATTTGAAATCATGTGCGATGCTTCCAACCACGCCGTAGGAGCAGCGCTGGCTCAGCGTGAAGGTAAGGATCCTTTTGTTATCGCTTATGTGTCTAAGACTTTAGACGCTGCCCAGTCCAATTATACTACTACTGAGAAAGAGCTTCTTGCTATTGTTTTTGCTCTGGATAAATTCTGAGCTTATTTACTTGGTACTAGAGTAGTAGTGTATTCGGACCATGCAGCTTTAAAGTATCTATTATCTAAAAAGGAGTCCAAACCAAGGCTTATACGTTGGATACTGCTATTACAAGAATTTGATTTAGAAATAAAGGATAGGAGTGGTAACCAGAATTTAGTGGTAGACCACTTGAGTCACCTTGAGCACATTAAGGATGATTCTACTCCTATAGATGATAATTTTCCATTTGATAACCTGCAAGCAGTATCTGAGGTAGTCCCTTGGTATGCACCTGTAGCTAATTATCTAGTTAGCCGCACATTTCCTCCAAACTTTTCTAAGCATCAAAGAGACAAGCTGAAAAGCGAGTCTAAATATTATATATGGGATGACCCGTATTTATGGATATGTGGCACTGATCAGGTAATTAGACGGTGTGTGCCTCAATCAGAATTCTAGTCTATTTTAGAGGCCTGTCACTCATATGAGAGTGGAGGACATTTTGGCCCTCAAAGAACAGCTAGAAAGATCTTAGACTGTGGATTTTGGTGGCCTACTCTTTTTAGAGATGCTGCTGAGTTTTGTAAATCTTGTCTCCCATGCCAAAAATTTGGTAATATATCCAGGAGGGATGAAATGCCGCAATAAATTATGCTTTTCTGTGAAATTTTTTATGTTTGGGGCATTGACTTCATGGGTCCATTTCCAAATTCTAATGGTTATTTTTATATATTGTTAGCTGTGGATTACATTTCCAAATGGGTGGAAGCAATTCCTACCCGCACTAACGATGCTAACACTGTTATTTCCTTTGTGAGAAACCATATTATTTGTCGCTTCGGATCACAACGAGCAATCGTGAGCGATCAAGGCACCCATTTTTGTAACAGGAGAATAACAGGATTAATGAAGAAGCATGGGATAATTCATAAGGTTGCAACAGCATACCATCCTCAGACCAATGGGCAAGCCGAGGTGTCAAACAGAGAGATAAAGCGTATCTTGCAGAAGATAGTCAAACCTCATAGGAAAGACTGGAGCACTAGGCTACAAGATGTACTCTGGGCATATAGGACAGCATACAAAACACCCATTGGGATGAGTCCTTTCCGCTTAGTTTATGGAAAAGCTTGCCATCTCCCAGTTGAAGTAGAGCACAGAGCCTTTGGGCAGTCAAGGAGTTCAACATGGGAATTGAGAAAGCCGGAGCTGAAAGGAAGTTGCAACTGCAAGAACTGGAGAGCCTTCGCCTAGAATCTTATGAGAACTCAAGAATATACAAGGAGAAGATGTAGGCTGTACATGATCAGCACATCAAGAGAAAAGAGTTCCAACCTGGGGATTTAGTCCTCCTTTATAAATCTCGACTGAGGCTCATGCCAGGCAAGTTGAGATCACGATGGGAAGGTCCATACAGAGTAGAGAAGGCCGAACCGTACGGAGTTTATCACCTAAGCCATCCTTCGAGCTCTGAACTTATCAAAGTTAATGGACAACGTCTGAAGCTATACCATGGTGAGAAGATGCAGAAAAACAAGGAGCTTAACATCTTCCTCTTGGAAGATCCCCAAATAGCAGAAGATTGAGCTAGTGGAGCGTCCAACTTACGGACGTTAAAGCAAAGTGCTAGGTGGGAGACAACCCACAATGGTATGATCGTTCTTTTCTTTATTTTTTTCTTTATTTTTTTTATTCAATAACTCTTCTCTTCATTAGTACATTTCGTGCATCTGCATTTACATACTTTTATTTTTAAAAAAAAGTGCCACGCGACGCGACCGCACCAGCGACGCGTCCGCGTCGCAAAGAGAGGAGAGAAAATAAAAACGAACAGAGAGTCACGCTGGAGCGTTGCTGGAGGCGTGCCAGTGGCACAAATCGTCCCACGGGACTGCGTCGCCGACGCATCCGCGTCACATGGGAATAATGGCCTCCCACGCGACCGCGTGACCCACGCGGCCGCGTGCCCTGATTTTCGACGTAAAAAGGGTGCACAACGAATTATTGTGCGCGAGTGGTGCTGGATTGGTGCTGAACGCACAAATTCTATCCACGCGGACGCATGGCTCACGCGTCCGCGTCGTTCCCTTCTGAAGCCCACTCACGCAATCGCATGCCCCACGCGATCGCGTCACCCCAAATTTGGCAAATATATAAATTCGAACAGAGAGTTGTGCAGGCGTGAAGCTGCACTCGCGCCAGAAGCACAACATGGGTCACGCGACCGTGTGACCGACGCGACCGCGTCACCTTACTTGAAGCGCAATCGCGCGAACGCATGCCCCGCGCGGCCCCATTGCCTGCGCCGCACAGCTCAAACTTAATTGCCAAAATATCCTATCTTCCTCTTCTCCAAATCCTAATTTCTCTTTTCCCTCCTTATTTCTTCCTTCTCCCTTCTTCCTTCTATCTCCCCTTTCTCTCTCTCTCTTTCACCTCCATTAACAAGATTTTATTTTCTTCTTCCCTCTTTCCTTTTCTATCATTCTTCTTATTTTATATGTTATTTTCTTTTCTTTCCTTTTTCTTTTCATTATCCATATTTTCTTTCTTCTTCTTTCCTTTTTACATGGTGTTAGAATTTTATTCGCATCATTATTCCTCATTATATACTTGTGGATTGTTGCACTTGTTTGACAATTATATATTAATTTTTAAAGGATTTCTTGCATGTTCACTTTAATACTTTCTATACCTTATCTACCATGCATGCTATGTGTTTGTGAAAAAGCCCATATGGCATTATGCACTTCTCTATGTTATTCTACTATTCAATGCTGCTTTTCATAAACTCCCTTTACTATTGTATTAATTGAAAATAATTGTCAATACAAACGTGATGGTTTGTTACGAGTGATGCTTGATCTATGCTACTCATGCCCTTTTCCGGCATGCCAATAAACACCTTGCATTCACTTGTCATTATATGCACTAGCTATTTTCCATTGATGACTTTTTACATGTACTCATGAGAATGTGTTAATGTCAGTTACCTCCTAATGTACATCCATCACCATCTTTTCCGTTCTCTTTCTTGCTATATATCTCTTTGAATTTAATTTACTTTCTCTTCCCTTTTCAGGATGGCCACCAAGAAAGGAAAAGAGAAAGCTACTCCCAAACCACCAGCAAGAAGAGGAACTAAAAGAGCACTAGTGGTAGAGCCTTCTTTAACTGCAGTCAAGCCCTCAACAAAAAGAGTTAAGAGGATCATAAAGGTTGAGGAAAAGGAGAAAGCCTTTCAAGCAAAGGACACTGCGCGATTTTCCAATCGCTACTGTGAGCAGATGTTCCTCATCCTGGCTGAAAGGAGCTACAACAACGAACACCTTCTTATCCTCCCACCCAATATTGCTACTTTTGTTGAGCCGCAAATTGAATGAAGACAATGGGGTTTCCTACAGAGACAACCAAGGCAGGTCAATCTTTCTTGGGTAGTTGAGTTCTACTCTAACTTCTACCTGCCTACCCTGCAGTCTGTCTTTGTCCGTCAGAAGCAAGTCCCCATTACAGAAGAGGCCATTCAAAAAGCTTTAGGTCTTCCCCCTATTCCAAAAGGATTGGACGCCTTTCAAGAAGCCGCACTCAAGTGCCAGATGTTCCAATTTGACTGGGAAGCTGTTCTCAGAGTTATCGCACTACCTGGCAGCCGTTGGATCTACGGATACCATCGTACCCACCCTAAGGGAATATCGGCTTCAGCACTTACCTTGGAGGCTCACCTATGGGCACAGATCATGTCCCATTACGTCTTTCCGAGCACTCACGAGTCCTCCTTCACTGCGGACATGGCCGTTCTACTATGGTGCATCCTTACAGACCAACCTCTGAATCTACCAAGACATATCCGGAATGCCATGGGACACGTACAAATTGTGGGCAACCTACCTTTTCCCGCTTTAGTCTCAGATCTTGTCTCAGCCGCCGAAGTTTCCTGTAGAGCTGGAGACACCAAAGCCATGCTTCCATGGGATGATCAGTATGTCCCTAACGGGAAATACCTCAGACCTCCAGCAGCCACTACAAGCCTTCCTACTGCACTGGTTGAAGATATTCCTTCTTCAGCACCACAAGCACCTACAACAGATGAACTGCTCCAGCAGATAATTGATGACAAGTCATCTTAGCCTAGTTTCACTAGTCTTTTTCTTTTGTTTTCAATAGATTTTATGCACTTTCTTAAGCCATAAGTAAGCCATTTGGGTAGAATTTCATGTTTTCTTTGATTCAATCAACCATGGATAAATTAATGCAATTTCATGAGATTTTGTGCTATAATTGTCATATATTATGAAAGAATAACAATCTCATGATTTTGAGCATAGCTTTGATGTGCTTGATTGATTGATGATAGGTGAAAAGAGCTTTGAAGAAGGTTGAAGAAAGAAGAAATGGCAAGGAGCAAGAGAGAACAAAAAGCTTGAGCAAAAGCTTGCCTCAAACTTTAGCTCAAACTTTTGGAAGAGTTAAATTCACCCTGGATGGAGCAAAAGCTTGCGCCAACGTTTGACCTCAAGCTTTTAGGCAAACGTTGGCGCCACAACAAATACACCTTGGAGAAGAGCAAAAGCTTGTGCCAACGTTTGATCTCAAGCTTTTAGGCAAACGTTGGCGCCATAACAAACACACCCTGGAGGGAGCAAAAGCTTGCGCCAACGTTTGACCTCAAGCTTTTAGGCAAACGTTGGCGCCACAACAGCCTGAAGGGCTATACTTCCAACAAGAATAACTTGAGTTGTAGATGTCCAATTGAGACGATTCTAATTGGGTTAGAAAGCTGACATTCCGAGCTTTCCAACCATATATAATAGTCTATAGTGGGCATAAAATTGGCAACATTGACAAGAGGACAAAGTAGCACCCCAAGAGGTATGCAAGAGGGATCCACGTTTGGCTCAAAGTTTGACCTCAAACTTTGGCTCAAACGTGGATGACAGCAAGGGAGGCTAGCTGATATGAAAAGCTTGAGTAAAAGTTTGACTCAAACTTTTACTCAAGCTTTTCTGGTTCATGGCCCGGTTCATAAGTGGGTTTCTCTCCAACTCCAAGAGCAATCAACAGAGGCTTTTGTCAACCCAATTCCATCAAGAGCAAAGGCCCAATTCAATGCTTGAAGATCATTTGAAGAGAGTGTATAAATAGCTTAGAATTTAAGTTTTTAGGGAGCTTTTCCTTTTAGTTTTTCTGAGTGGTTTTGGGAGAGCTTTTGGTGAGAAGTTATTTTGAGATTCTGAGTCTTGGGGAAGGAGAATTGAATTCTCTTCCTCTTAGTTTTCTTGTTTTTAATTTCATTTACACTTGTCTTGAATCTTGGGTTGAAGAATTGAGGAAATTCTGTCTCAATCTCATCTCGAGATCTCTCTCTGTTTTGATTTACTGCATCATTGAGAATTTGCGATTTCACTTCTTTTCTTCTACTGCTGGACCTTTACTTTTCTTGCAATTGAATTCTCAATTTGGATCTAGGAAGGCATTGAGATCTAGACTTGGTTACCTAGTCTCTTGAGTCCTGGGATCTACATCTTTCAATTTCAATTTCCTTGTTTCGTTGCTACACCAAGCTTATTTTCATTTTCATTTGAGATCCGGTTTAATTGAATCCCTCTTTTACATTTCTGCTTGTTGCAATTTACTTTTCCTTGTTTAATTTCTGCAATCCCAATTCCCAACTCCTTTTATAATTCAAGCAATTTACATTTCTTGCACTTTAAGATTCTGCAATTTACATTTCTTGCGTTCTAAGTTTCTGCCATTTAATTTCTTGTTCTTTAAGATTCAACACTTTAATTTTCTATTCTCTTTAATTTCATGCAAATTACCCATTCCCTTTATTTTCCATGCAATTTAAATTCTGTTAATCACAAATCACCCAACCAAATCTTGATTCGCTTGACTAAATCAACCACTAAACTAAAATTGCTCAATCCTTCAATCCCTGTGGGATCGACCTCACTCACGTGAGTTATTATTACTTGATGCGACCCGGTATACTTGCCGGTTAGATTTGTATGTTTGGAATTTATTTTCCGAAAATACACATCAATAATCGAAAGGTTGGATTGGCAAGAACAGAAAGCGAAGTTAAGAAAGCGCCGTAACGAGCGCCGATTCAAACACCTCAAGGAGCTACTCAAGGGACACTTCAAGGACTCAGACACCCCGGACTTCACTTCCTTTACCAGCACAGGGAGCCATGATGGTCCCGACTGTGGAGATACTGCTACCAGCCCACCCCTGTTCCTGACAGATGGCACCGAGGACGGTGCAAAGCCTTAAGTGTGGGGAGGTCGGTCAGTACCTGACTTCCGGAGGTAATTTCTCTTCTCTAGCATCAATAAATTAGAATATCTTAGTTAGATTTTCTTTCTCTTATAGAATAGGATAAATTGCATAGTAATAGGTTAGTTGCATGCATGCTCTACTTGATTATAAAGACAATAAGTTTCTTTTAAGACTCTATCTTTGGAACAAAATTTCACTAATTTTTAAAATTTTTTTATGATAAATCTGCTTGAAGATGTATTTGGAACATGATTTTTGAGCTAAAGAACACACAACCTGTGAAGATTTGAGCCTTTATGCATGGTTACATTATTTAACCATAAATATTTTATTCTTGTATGTTTACTTCTCTATGATTGTAATCTATATTTTGTTTCATCCTATATGTCCAATATTTATTATATTTGTATATTTGCATATGATTGAGGCCATTATTTGTTTAAACTCACTTATCCAAATTAAGCATACCCTTTTCTATTACCTTTGTTAACCACTTTGAGCCTTTAAATCCCGTTTGTTCTATATTTCACCACATTACTAGCCTTAAGCGGAAAAATAATTGTATATCCCAAATCGAATCTTTGGTTAGCTTAAGATAGAATTGTGTGTGCTAGTTAAGTATGGAAAATTATGGGAACAAAAGTTATTAAGGGAATGTGTCATGATAATACAATGGGAATTTGGATACCTACTCATGTGAAACTATAAGAATTAAAAATCTATGTTCATTGATAAGCTATGTTTATTTTTATGTCTAACAAAAATCAATAAATAAATAAGGGGACAAAATTACCCCAATGCTGAATTAAGAATTCAAAGATCAATGCACATATGATAAAATTAAAATAAAAAGTTGATACATGAGTATGGAATGTAAAAGGGAATTCTGGGTAGCTAGGTATGAATTCTAAGGTTACACTAAATATATATAGGTTGGGTTAAAGCTTGGGTTAATTAAAGATTCAATTTATAAGCTCACTTAACCATATATGTATCCCTACCCCTACCTTGGCCCCATTACAACCTTGAAAAGACCTCATGATGTTTGCATTGGTATATTAACTGTTGTTGATTGGTTAGGAGAAGAACAAAAGTTAGAGAACATGATTAGAGAAGGATAGACCGATTACCCTATACACTAGAGAGATTAGAGCGTACATACATCATCAGTGAGGGTTCAATGCTTGAATTTCCATGTTCCCTGCTTTCATGAGCTATCTTCTTGCACTTTTATCTGTCTTACTGTATAATGATAGAATTAGTGGAATTTGATTTGTAATTGTTTTGAAGAGCTTATTTACTTTTGATCAAGTGGGCAAGAATCATATAGTTGCATTCATGTATATAGGATTGCATTGTATTGCATGAGTTTCTACATGTTCATACTTATTTATTTTATCTCCTTCAATTAAGCATGAGGACATGCTAGTGTTTAAGTGTGGGGAGGTGGATAAACCACTATTTTATGGTTTATATTGTGTTTAATTGTGTGGTTTTATCATGATCCTTACCCACTTATTCATTAATTTAGCATGCATTTATATTTCCTTTCTGAAATTATTACATGATTGAAAACTGCTTCCTAGAGACTTTTAATTATGCATTTTAATTCTCCTTTATTCCATTCGATGCCGTGATCTGTGTGTTAAGCGTTTCAGGCTTTATAGGGCATGAATGAGTTGGAGATTAAAAAGGAAGCTAGTAAAATGGAAGGAACACAAGAAATTGAGGAGATAACTAGCGAGAAGTGACGCTGCCACATGGCTCACGCGACCGCGCGAAAGAGGAGAAACCGCAGTGACGCGGCCGCATGACTCATGCGACCGCGTGGAATGGAAAAACACAAGCGACGCAGAGGCGTGGACGACGCGAACGCGTGGCAGGGAAAAATGCGAATGACGCGTCCGCATGGATGACGCGATCGCGTGACATGCGCGATCTGCATAATCTGCAGAATTCGCTGGGGGCGATTTTGGACCCTATTTTGACCCAGTTTTCGGCCCAAAACAGCAGACTAGAGCCAGAGAACATGTAGAAACCAAGGATATCATTCATTCTACACAGTTTTAGTTTTAGATCTAGTTTTTTTTACTCCTCCTCTAGGTTTTTCTCTCTACACATTCATAGTTCTTAGGATTTTAATTTTTCTCTTGCTTTTTTGTGCATTGGGATATTGAGAAGAGCTATTACCTCATCAAGACTTCGTCATTCTAGTTCGTTTTCTTTACTTGGCTTTACTCTTCCATGTTCTTTGCTTTGTTTAATTTTACCATTGGAATATCTTTTTGGATTATTTAATATAAGGATTATCTTTATTTTTAATTAATTATTTTAATTTTTATTTACAATGTCTTTCTTTAATTCCTTTTCATATGCTATGAATTTTACATTCACAATGAGCGAGTAGTTCCCTAACTTGATGGGGAGTTGATTGAAGGAAACCCTTGAGTTGGAAAGCTTAAAAGAAAGATTGTAATTGAGTTTATGATTGGATTGCCTTCTAGTCACTAACACCAATCTCTTTTAATTAAGTGGATTGCAACTTGTGAACAGACGTAGCATCCCAACTTGTTTGACTTTTCCTTACCTAGTAAAGGATAACTAAACAGGACAACTTTTAATTGTCAATTAATCTTGAGAGTATTCCAACAATAATAGGGATTCCAACTAATCAACTCCCAATCAAGGCTTTTATTTACATTATTCAAATTCTCCAATTTAATTTCCTGCTTACTCAATTCAAACCTTTTTGAAAATCTCTGATTAATAAAATAGCACACTTTTCTGCAACTCGTTGGGAGACGACCTGGGATTCATACTCCCAGTATTTTAATTTTAAATTTCTGTGACACCTTTCTAAATTGATAAGTAGATTTCTGGCGAGTTAAGAACTATACTTACAACGTATATATTTTAACAATTTTAATTCGCCAATTTCTGCCTGCATCAATCCACCTCCCAAATTCAAGGTTGTTGAGTTCTAATCTTAGCCTTAACTCTGTGATAATTGTTCTTATTAGAAATTTACCTTAGAAGTTATATATGAGTAGTAGTAATTAGTATCTCTATTTTGATTTTATCTCCAAATAAGCTATAATTTATTTTTCTCATCATCATGAAACATGAATAAAATAACAGATTTTTAGAATAAGGAGGAAATATTTTTTCGAGTTTTAATAAGGAAAATTCTATTTATTTATATGTGGTGGTAATGCTTTTTGTCTTCTGAATGAATGCCTGAACAGCGCATGTTTTTGATATTGAATTTTATGAATGTTAAAATTGTTAGCTCCTGAAAGAATGATGAGCAAACGAAATGTTATTGATGATCTGAAAAATCATGAAATTGATTCTTGAAGTAAGAAAAAGCAGCAAATATATATATATATATATATATAGAGAGAGAGAGAGAAAGAGAGAGAGAGAGAGAGAGAGAGAGAGAGAGAGAGAGAGAGAGAGAGAGAGAAGGAGTAGTAGAAAAAGCCAATAGCCCTTAAAACCAAAAGGCAAGGGTAAAAGGGATCCAAGGCTTTGGGCATTAATGGAAAGGAGGGCCTAAAAGGAATAGAATCCTGGCCTAAGCGACTAAACTAAGCTGTCCCTAACCATGTGCTTGTGGCGTGAAGGTGTCAAGTGAAAACTTGAGACTGAGCGGTTAAAGTCGAGGTCCAAAGCAAAAATAGAGTGTGCTTAAGAACTCTGGACACCTCTAATTGGGGACTTTAGCAAAGCTGAGTCACAATCTGAAAAGGTTTACCCAACTATGTGTCTGTGGCATTTATGTATCCGGTGGTAATACTGGAAAACAAGGTGCTTAGGGCCACGGCCAAGACTCATAAAGTAGCTGTGTTCAAGAATCAACATACTAAACTTGGAGAATCAATATTACTATCTGAATTATGAGTTCTTATGGATGCCAATCATTCTGAATTTCAAAGGATAAAGTGAGATGCCAAAACTGTTCGGAAGCAAAAAGCTACTAGTCCCGCTCATCTAATTAGAATCTGAGCTTCACTCAAAACTCTGAGATATTATTATTTCTTAATTTCTTTTTATCCTATTTTATTTGTCTGGTTGCTTGGGGACAAGCAACAGTTTAAGTTTGGTATTGTGATGAGCGGATATCTTATACGCTTTTTGGGGTTAATTTCATGTAGTTTTTAGTACGTTTTAGTTAGTTTTTAATATATTTTTATTAGTTTCTAGGAAAAATTCATATTTCTGAACTTTACTATGAGTTGTGTGTTTTTCTATAATTTCAGGTATTTTCTGGCTGAAATTGAGGGAGCTGAGCAAAAATCTGATTCAGGCTGAAAAAGGACTGCTGATGCTGTTGGATTCTGAGCTCCCTACACTCAGAATAGATTTTTTGGAGCTACAGAAGTCCAATTGGCACGATCTCAATTGCGTTAGAAAGTAGACAACCAGGGCTTTCCAGCAATATATAATAGTCCATACTTTGTTCAAGGATAGACGACGTAAACTGGCGTTCAACGCCAGTTCCATGTTGCATTCTGGCGTTAAACGCCAGAAACAGGTTACAACCTGGCGTTTAACTCTGGAAACAGCCTAGGCACGTGTAAAGCTCAATTCTCAGCCCCAGCACACACCAAGTGGGCCCCAGAAGTGGATTTCTACACTATCTATCTTAGTTTACTCATTTTCTGTAAACCTAGGTTACTAGTTTAGTATTTAAAACAACTTTTAGAGATTTATTTTGTACCTCATGACATTTTAGATCCGAACTTTGTACTCTTTGACGGCATGAGTCTCTAAACTCCATTGTTGGGGGTGAGGAGCTCTGCTGTGTCTCGATGACTTAATGCAATTATTTCTGTTTTCTATTCAAACACGCTTGTTTCTATCTAAGATGTTCATTCGCACTTCAATATGATGGATGTGATGACCCGTGACATTCATCACCATTCTCAACCTATGAATGCGTGACTGACAACCACCTCCGTTCTACCTTCGATTGAATGAGTATCTCTTGGATTCCTTAATCAAAATCTTCGTGCTATAAGCTAGAATCTATTGGCAGCATTCTTAAGAATCCGGAAAGTCTAAACCTTGTCTGTGGTATTCCGAGTAGGATTCAGGGATTGAATGACTATGACGAGCTTCAAAATCACAAGGGTTGGGCGTAGTGACAGACGCAAAAGGATCAATGGATCCTATTCCAGCATGAGTGAGAACCGACAGATGATTAGTCGTGCGGTGACAGCGCACCTAAACCATTTTCATTGAGAGGACAAATGGTAGCCATTGACAACGGTGATCCACCAACACACAGCTTGCCATAGGAGGAACCTTGCGTGCGTGAAGAAGAAGACAGGGGGAAAGCAGACATTCAGAAGACAAAGCATCTCCAAAACTCCAACATATTCTCCATTACTGCATAACAAGTATTTATTTCATGCTCTTTTATTTTTCGCAATTCAGACTGATAATCATAATTAATCTCTTGACTAAGATTTACAAGATAACCATAGATTACTTCAAGCCAACAATCTCCGTGGGATCGACCCTTACTCATGTAAGGTATTACTTGGACGACCCAGTGCACTTGCTGGTTAGTGGTATGGAGTTGTAAAATGTGTGAATCACAATTTCGTGCACCAGTGGATTTTATCAAATTTTTCTACATTTATTCACTAAAATAGCATGGTTTTATGGATTCTTCCTAAATTATGTCTAAGAGTAAAAACATGCCTTTTAGGTCCTTAATTTACTAAATCTGATTTACTTTGATTCCATTCGATGCCTTGAAGCGTTTGTTGAGTGATTTCAGCCTTAGAAGGCGAAGATTTGATTGAAGGAGTGAGGAGAAAGCATGCAAAAGTGAATAATTTATGAAGAAACAAATTTTGGAGTATTCTACATCCATGCGTACTCACAAGCATTCATGCACTTGGTGCACGGAAATTGTGATTCACACTTTTCACATCTCCGCACAACTAACCAGCAAGTGCACTGGGTCGTCCAAGTAATAAACCTTACGTGAGTAAGGGTCGATCCCACGGAGATTGTTGGCTTGAAGCAAGCTATGGTCATCCTTGTAAATCTCAGTCAGGCAGATTCAAATGGTTATGAAGTTTTGATAATTAAAAGATAAATAAAACATAAAATAAGCTAAAGTTACTTATGTAATTCTTTGGTGGGAATTTCAGATAAGCGTATGGAGATGCTTTGTTGCTTCTGAACCTCTGCTTTCCTATTGTCTTCTTCCAATCGTGCGTTACTTCCTTCCATGGCAAGCTGTAGGATCCTCTCAGTGAAAATGGTCCTCTACAGTTTCTACACGGCTAATCAACTGTCAGATTTCTCGTCTCGGATGAAAAATACCAGGTACAGCTACCGCATGGCTAATCATCTGTCGGTTCCTGCTAGCGTCGGAATAGGATCCATTGATCCTTTTGCACACTGTCACTTGCGTCCAACATTCGCAGGTTTGAAGCTCGTCACAATCATCCCTTCCCGGATCCTACTTGGAATACCACAGACAAGGTTTAAACTTTCCAAATCCCAGGAATGGCTGCCAATAATTCTAGCCTATACCATGGAGACACTAATCTCACGGACTCAGTCCGTGTATTAGATATCCAAGAGAATATACTCCGGCTGTCGTCCAATGACTAGGTTGAACATCATGTAGACTGCTTTATGGTTGTCAGGCACGCGGATCTTGGCTAAGCGAGTAACGAAGATTGGGTGATTGTCACTGGTCACCCCTTCATTCTGACTTAACTGAATTAAGTACGAGAGTATATCTTGGAGATGAAGTAGGTGTGAATTGAATAGAAAAACAATAGTAATTGCATTAATTCATGAAGAACAGCAGAGCTCCACACCTTAATCTATGGGGTGTAGAAACTCTACCGTTGAAAATACATAAGTGAAAAACGTCTAGGCATGGCTGTGAGGCCAGCCTCCAAACATGTACAATGATCTATGATAGCATGATCAAAGATATAAAATAAATCTCTAAAAGTAGTTTTTATACTAAACTAGTTACTAGGGTTTACAGAAAATGAGTAACTAAGTGCAGATAGTGCAGAAATCCACTTCCGGGGCCCACTTGGTGTGTGCTTGGGTTGAGCATTGAGGCTTTTTCGTACATAGGCTGTTCCTGGAGTTAAACGCCAGCTTTGGTGCCAGTTTGGGCGTTTAACTCCGAGATATTTTAGGCTGAATTTGGACACCAGTTTGAGCCATCAAATCTCGGGCAAAGTATGAACTATTATATATTGCTAGAAAGCCCAGGATGTGTACTTTCCAACGCAATTGAGAGCGCGCTAATTGGACTTCTGTAACTCCAGAAAATCCATTTCGAGTGCAGCAGGGTCAGAATCCAACAGCATCTGCAGTCCTTTTTCAGCCTCTGAATCAGATTTTTGCTCAGGTCCCTCAATTTCAGCCAGAAAATACCTGAAATCACAGAAAAACACACAAACTCATAGTAAAGTCTAGAAATGTGATTTTTGAATAAAAAGTAATAAAAATATAATAAAAGTAACTAAAATATACTAAAAACTATGTAAAAACAATGCCAAAAAGGGTATAAATTATCCGCTCATCACAACACCAAACTTAAATTGTTGCTCTTCCCCAAGCAACTGAAAACAAAATAGGATAAAAAGGAGAGAATATACAATGAATTCCAAACTTATCATTGAATTTAGTTCCAATTAGATGAGCGGGGCTTGTAGCCTTTTTGCTTTTGAACATTTTTGGCATCTCACTTTATCCTTTGAAGTTCAGAATGATTGGAATCTATAGGAACTCGGAATTCAGATAGTGTTATTGATTCTCTTAGTTCAGTATGTTGATTCTTGAACACAGCTACTTTATGAGTCTTGGCCGTGACCCTAAGCACTTTGTTTTCTAGTATTACCACCGGATACATAAATGCCACAGACACATAACTGGGTGAACCTTTTCAGATTGTGACTCAACTTTGCTAGAGTCCCCAGTTAGAGGTGTCCAGAGCTCTTAAGCATACACTTTTTGCTTTGGACCACGACTTTAACCGCTCAGTCTCAAACTTTTCACTTGACACCTTCACGCCACAAGCACATGGTTAGAGACGGCTTGGTTTAGCCGCTTAGGCCAGGATTTTATTTCCTTGGGCCCTCCTATCCATTAATGCTCAAAGCCTTGGATCCTCTTTACCCTTGCCTTTTGGTTTAAAGGGCTATTGGCTTTTTATGCTTGCTTTTTCTTTTTTTCTATATTTTTTTCACAAGCTTTGTCTATTCACTGCTTTTTCTTGCTTCAAGAATTAATTTTATGATTTTTCAGATTATCAATAACATTTCTCTTTTTCCATTATTCTTTCAAGAGCCAACAATTTTAACATTCATAAACAACAAATTCAAAAATATGCATTGTTCAAGCATTCATTCAGAAAACAAAAAGTATTGCCACCACATCAAAATAATTAAACTAATTTCAAGATAAAATTCGAAACCATACACTTCTTGTTCTTTTGCAATTAAAAACATTTTTCATTTAAGAAAGGTGAAGGATTTATAGGACATTCATAGTTTTAAGACATAGACACTAGACACTAATGATCATGTAATAAAGACACAAACATAGACAAAACATAAAGCATAATTTTCGAAAAACAGGAAAATAAGAACAAGGAAATTAAAGAACGGGTCCACCTTAGTGATGGCGGCTAGTTCTTCCTCTTGAAGATCTTATGGAGTGCTTGAGCACCTCTATGTCCCTTCCTTGCCTTTTTCGCTCCTCCCTCATGGTTCTTTGGTCCTCTCTAATATTATTGAGGATAATGGAGTGCTCTTGGTACTCCATCCTTAGTTGCCCCATGTTGGAACTCAATTCTCCTAAGGAGGTGTTAATTTGCTCCCAATAGTTTTATGGAAGAAAGTGCATCCCTTGAGGTATCTCAGGGATTTCTTGATGTGGAATTTCCTCATGCTCTTGTTGAGGTCCATGAGTGGGCTCTCTTATTTGCTCCATCCTTTTCTTAGTGATGGGCTTGTCTCCTTCAATAAGGATATCTCCCTCTATGGCAATTCCAGCTGAATTGCATAGGGTACAAATGAGATAAGGGAAGGCTAACCTTGCCAAAGTAGAGGGCTTGTCCGCCACCTTGTAGAGTTCTAGGGATATGATCTCATGAACTTCTACTTCCTCTCAATTCATGATACTATGAATCATGATAGCCCGGTCTATTGTAACTTCAGACCAGTTGCTAGTAGGAATGATAGAGCGTTGGATGAACTCCAACCATCCCCTAGCCACGGGCTTGAGGTCAAGCCTTCTTAGTTGAACCACTTGCCTCTTGAGTCTCTCTTCCATTGAGCTCCTTCCACACAGATGTCCATGAGGACTTGGTCCAACCTTTGATCAAAGTTGACTCTTCTAGTGAAAGGATGAGGATCTCCTTGCATTATTGGCAAGTTGAATGCCAACCTCACATTTTCTGGATTGAAATCCAAGTAATTCCCCCGAACCATTGTAAGCCAATTCTTTTAGTTCGGGTTAATACTTTGGTTATGGTTCCTAGTGATCCATGCATTAGCATAGAACTCTTGAACCATTAAGATTTCGACTTGTTGGATAGGGTTGGTGAGAGTTTCCCAACCTCTTCTTTGAATCTCATGTTGGATCTCTGGATATTCACTCATTTTGAGCTTGAAGGGGACCTCGGGGATCACCTTTTTCTTGGCCACAACTTCATAGAAGTGGTCTTGATGGACCTTTGAGATGAATCTCTCCATCTCCCATGACTCGGAGGTGAAAGCAATTGCCTTCCCTTTCCTCTTTCTAGAGGTTTCTCTGGCCTTAGGGGCCATTAGTGATTATGGAAAAATAAAAAAGCAGAGCTTTTTCCACACCAAACTTAAAAGATTTGCTCGTCCTCAAGCAAAAGAGGAAAGAAAAGAGTAGAAGAAGAAGAAATGGAGGAGATGGAGGGTAGTAGTAGTTTTGGCCAAGGGGGAAGTAGTGTGTATGATGTGTGAAATTGAAGGTAGTGAGGAGGGGTATTTATAGGGTAAGAGAGAGAGAGGGAATTCGGTTATTAAGGGTGGGTTTGGGAGGGAAATAGTTTGAATTTGAATGGTGAGGTAGGTGGGGTTTTATGATGGATGGATGTGAGTGATGAAGAGATTATGGAGAAGAGGGTAAGATTTGATAGGTGAAGGGTATTTGGGGAAGAGTTATTGATGGGATTGGTCAAGGGTACTCGGGGAAGAGTGCTATAGAAAGGTGTGAAGAGGAGAGAAGAAGAGGTGGGGTAGGTCGGGTACGTGTCAAGGAATTCTACTCCCTGCACCATTATGGCGTCTAAACGCCCACTGTGTGCCAATTCTGGCGTTAAACACTAGCCCTGCTACCTTTCCTGGCGTTAAATGCCAATTCTGCTACCTTTCCTGGCGTTAAATGCCAGTCTGCTGCCCCTTTCTGGCATTTAACGCCAGCCAGACGCCAGACAGTCCTTTCTGGCATTAAACGCCCAGAGTGCTGCCCATTCTGGAGTTTAACGCCCATAATGCTACCAGGCTGGGCGTTAAACGCCTATTCTTTTATCCTTACTAGCGTTTAAACGCCAGTAAGGCTGTCCTCCAGGGTGTGCTATTTTTGATGCTGTTTTTCATTTTACATTAAGTTTGTAGTTGTTTTTATGACTTCACATGATCATCAACCTAAAGAAAACATAAAAATAACAATGAAAAAAATAAATATAATTAAACAACATTGGGTTGCCTCCCAATAAGCGCTTCTTTAATGTCAATAGCTTGACAGTAAGCTCTTAGAGAGCCTCACAGATACTTAGAGCTTGATGATGGCCTCCCAACACCAAACTTAGAAGTTGACTGTGGGGGCTCTGTTTTACTCTGTACTAAGAGAATCTTTTCATGCTTCCTCTCCATGGTTACAGAAGAAGATCCTTGAGATTTAAACACAAGGTAGTCCTCATTCAATTGAAGGACTAACTCTCCTTTGTCCATATCAATCACAGCTCTTGCTGTGGCTAGGAAGGGTCTTCCAAGGATGATGGATTCATCTTCATCCTTCCCAGTGTCTAGGATTATGAAATCAGCAGGGATGTAAAAGCCTTCAACCTTCACTAAGACATCGTCTACAAGTCCATAAGCCTGTTTCCTTGAATTGTCTGCCATCTCTAGTGAGATTCTTGCAGCTTGTACCTCAAAGATCCCTAGTTTTTCCATTACAGAGAGTGGCATGAGGTTTATACTTGAACCAAGGTCACACAGAGCCTTCTTAAAGATCATGGTGCCTATGATGCAAGGTATTAAGAACTTTCCGGGATCTGGTTTCTTCTGAGGTAATTTCTGTTGAACTAAGGTATTCAGTTTATTGATGAGTAATGGAGGTTCATCCTCCCAAGTCTCATTACCAAATAACTTGGCATTCAGCTTCATGATTGCTCCTAGATACTGAGAAACTTGCTTTTCAATAATGTCTTCATCCTCTTCAGAGGAAGAATACTCATCAGAGCTCATGAATGGCAACAGTAAGTTCAGTGGAATCTCTATAGTCTCTATGTGAGCCTCAGATTCCTTTGGTTCCTCATTAGGAGATTCCTTGGTGGCCAGTGGACGTCCATTGAGGTCTTCCTCATTGGAAATCGCTGCCTTTTCCTCCTCTCTAGGTTCAGCCATGTTGGGTATATTGATGGCCTTGCACTCTCTCTTTGGATTCTCTTCTGTATTGCTTAGGAGAGTACTAGGAGGGATTTCAGTAACTCTTTTACTTAGTTGACCCACTTGTGCCTCCAAATTTCTGATGGAGGACCTTGTTTCAGTCATGAAACTGAGAGTGGTCTTAGATAGATCAGAGACTATGGTTGCTAAGTCAGAGAGGCTCTGCTTAGAATTCTCTATCTGTTGCTCAGAAGATGATGGAAAAGGCTTGCTATTGCCAAACCTATTCCTTCTACCATTATTATTATTGAAGCCTTTTTGGGGCTTCTGTTGGTCCTTCCATGAGAAATTAGGATGATTCCTCCATGAAGGATTATAGGTGTTTCCATAGGATTCTCCCATGTAATTCACCTCTTCCATTGCATGATTCTCAGGGTCATAAGCTTCTTCTTCAGAGGAAGCTTCTTTAGCACTGCCAGATGCAGCTTGTATTCCAGTCAGGCTTTGAGAAATCATATTGATTTGCTGAGTCAATATTTTATTCTGAGCCAATATTGCATTCAGAGTATCAATCTCAAGAACTCCTTTCTTCTGAGTCATCCCATTATTCACAGGATTTCTTTCAGAAGTGTACATGAACTGGTTATTTGCAACCATCTCAATAAGTTCCTGGGCTTCTGCAGGCATTTTTTTCAAATGAAAAGATCCACCAGCAGAGTGATCCAATGACATCTTGGACAATTCAGACAGACCATCATAGAATATACATAAGATGCTCCATTCTGAAAGCATGTCAGAAGGAAACCTTCTGATCAATTGCTTGTATCTTTCCCAAGCTTCATAGAGGGATTCACCTTCCTTCTGTCTAAAGGTTTTGGTCTTTCACTCTAAGCTTGCTCAACTTTTGAGGTGGAAAGAATTTGGCCAAGAAGGCATTGACCAACATTTCCCAAGAGTTCAGGCTTTCTTTAGGTTGTGAGTCCAACCATGTCCTAGCTCTGTCTCTTATAGCAAAGGGGAAAAGCATAAGTCTGTAGACCTCAGGATTAACCCCATTGGTCTAAACAGTGTCACAGATTTGCAAGAATTCAGCTAAGAACTGATGAGGATCTTCCAATGAAAGTCCATGAAACTTGCAATTCTGCTGCATTAGGGAAACTAATTAAGGCTTAAGCTCAAAGTTATTTGCTCCAATTGAAGTGTTTCCAGTGGGAGAGGTATTTCCAGTGGTTCTTCAAGTTCCATTTCCTTGTACTCCTCTGTGAATTCTACCAATTCCTGACAGATCTCTTCAATTGCAACCATGTCTTGATCAAAGTCTTCAATTTCCTCGTCATCACTCAAGTCATAAGTTGGAGGTTGAGAAAAGTCTACCTCCACGTCATCCTCATATTCACTTGGGGAAGATTCGTCTATCTCAAAGAATTCAATTGCAGATGTAAGTTCATTCTTAGGAGAACTTAGTTCATGATTATCGTTATCAAAGAAACATGCTTCTTGAATTGTTTCATCCAGTTCTTTATAAGATACATGCCTTGGGGGTTGTGCACTATCCTCCTTAGCATCAATTGCAAATGTCTGGGCAAAATTCTCTACGATCCTTGATTCCCATGGAGGTTCAGCGTCTCCTAAATCTTCAACCAATTTTTCTTCTTCAATAATCTAGGCTTCCACCACTTGTTCCAGTACAAAGTCATGCCCTATACTGTCCATCGGAGCTTTTAGTGTCTCCTTCGTGTGACGTTCCTTATTAGATTCTCCACATGATGCCATGGGAGTTCCGTGAGTGTTTGAACGTTGGGAAGCTAATCGATTTATCGTTTGCTCCAATTGATGGAGGGTTGTATGAAATTGGTTCACTGTGTCTTTGAGACGGTCCTGTGATTCTTGGTTTGACGGACATGGATATGGTGCATATGGAAATGGTGGTTCTTGGGAGTAATTGGATTGGAGTTGGGGTGGATAAGGGTTAGGGGCATATGGAGGTGAATGGTTGTGGTTGGCTTGTGAGTATAGTGGTTCAAAGCTATGTTGAGGAGGTGGTTTATAGGCGTATGATGGGGCTTGTTGGTAACCATAAGGGGGTCCACCATATCTGTAATCTTGGTACGCACCTCGGAATGGTTCTTGACCATAGTAAACTGGTGGGGGTTGGTTGTCACGAGAAGGTCCCCCATAACTATTGTCTTGGCATGCATTGTAGAATGGTCGTTGTCCATGGTATCTTGGAAGGTGTTGTTACTGAAAGGGTTGATCAGATCCTCGTAGCTCCTTCCATCTGTGATTGTTTTGACCTTGATGCATGTTCCTGTTATAGCTTCCATTCCTTTCAACAACGTTAGAACCAAACTCAAAGCGACGGGGGTGAGAACTCATAGTAGCTAATAAAAATTAAAAACAAAAATAAAAGCAAATAAACAAGCAAAATAAAATATTTACAATAACCAATAATAAGGCACACAATTGCAATTCCCCGGCAACGGTACCATTTTGATAGACGAAAGATTGATGGTTTAGAATTCACAATAAATTCTCGTTGCAATTATAGTTTCTAAACCAAGCAATAATCCTTTCATACAAAAACTTGTTTGTCACTTAAGCAAACCCAATAAAATTTATAACCAAAGTATTTAAACCTCGGATCATCTTCTTGAGGAATTGCAAGGAAGTATGATTTATTATTGATTATGGAAAAAGGTATATTTATGGGTTTTTTTTTAAATAAGGAGCAAGTAATTTAAATGGCAAGAAAAATAAATTAATAATTATAAAGAAACTTCTTGGCAAGGTATAAGAATTGGAAATCCCATCCTAGTTATCCTTAACAGGTGTGATGAGAATTGTTGTTGCTCCCACTTAGTTAACCCTTACTAAATAAAGGAAAGTCAAGTGGACTAATTAATCTGATTCCTCAAGTCCTAGTCAACTCCTGTGGAAAGACTAGCTTTAGAGGGATCCAAATCAATCAGCAATTCCCAATTTTCAATCAACAGCTGAGTTTGATAACTCAAGTGTCACCAATTACTCAACCAAAGCCAAAAGGAGAAAAATCTAAATTAAATTGAAAGCATCATAAATAGAATAAAAGAATCATAAATCTAAAATACCTCAAAATTATATTAAATAGAATATTCAAATCTTACATGAAAGTTCATAAGCCAATTTGGCAACATAAGTAATTAACAAGTAAAAGCATTATAGTAACTAAAAGTAGAAGAGAAACATAAAATTAAAGTTAGGAACATTGAACCTGGAATTGAGAAGCAATCCTAAAATTCAGAGAAATCCTAATCCTAAAACCTAAGAGAGAGGAGAGAACCTCTCTCTCTAAAAACTACATCTAAAACCTAAAAATTATGAATATGAATGTTTTATGAATTGTTGTTATTGATTCCCCCATTCTCTGGCTTTTATTCTGCGTTTCTGGGCTTGGATTTGGGCTGAAAAAGGGTCCAGAAATCGCTGGGGGCGACTTCTGTAATTTTCTGCACGTGGCGTCTGTTACGCGTGCGCGTGGGTTACGCATTCGCGTCATTTGGAGTTTTTCCTTGTCACGCGTATGCGTCAGTCACGCATACGCGTCGTTTGCGTTCTGCGCCAAGCACACGTCTGCGTCGTCCACGCGTGCGCGTCGCTTGCGTTTTGCGCTAGGCACGCGTTCGCATCGTCCACGCGTACGTGTCGCTGCCATTTTCTTCAAAACTCCATTTTGTGCATTCCTTCCATTTTTGCATGTTTCCTTTCTGTCCTCTAAGCCATTCCTGCCCTATGAAGCCTGAAATTACTTAACGCACAGATCACGGCATCGAATGGTAATAAAAGATAATTAAAATAAATATTTTTAAAGCATAGGAAACATGTTTTCACATATATCGTAGAATAAGGAAGGAATTATAAAACAATGCAAATCTCATGTATAAGTGGGTGAAGAATTGATAAAAACACTCAATTGAGCACAAGATGAATCATAAAATAGGAGTTTATCAACCTTCCCACACTTAAATAATAGCATGTCCTCATGCTAAATCCAAAAGAAAAAAGTGAAGGTAGAATGGTGGAATCTTATGCAATGCAATCTATTCTAAATGCAAGATACCTAAATGAGTCATGCAATCCTAATTATTATCCACTTATATATATAAAGCTTACATGTGGTTAAATTGATTTATATTTTCAAGGAATCATATATGTACAACATTGGCCAAATCATATTAAAACACATTCACGATTGAGTTGAGTTAAAGGAATTCACAAACTTGCAAGACATTTTAATAATTAAACATGGATATATGGAAATGAGCTATTGAACCCTCACTGGATTTGTGTTTACTCTCTAGTCACTCAGTGTTTGGGGTTAATCACTCTATTCTTCCCTAGTCATGCTTTCTAAAACTTTATTCTTCATCTAACTAATCAACAAATATATAATGTATACATGCAAACATCATGAGGTCTTTTCCAAGGTTGTAATGGGGCTAAGGTAAGGGTGAGGGTATATATATATAAGGCTAAGTGAGCTATAAATTGAATCCTTGATTAGTCTAAGATCTCACCTAACATATACATACTATATACAACTTTTAAAATTTGCCTAGCTTCCCAAATTTCCCATTTTTGTATCACATACTAATGCACCAAACTTATTTCCGATTTTTTTATCCCATGTGCATTGATTTCTTTATTAAACTTAATAATGGGGTAATTTTGTCCACTTATTTATTTATTTAATTAAACAGGGATTTTTTTTAATCATAAACA